>NC_083277.1:102308573-102631823 GCF_963506605.1 Zootoca vivipara
GGTTCAACTTCAACTCTGACCGCTGGCCATGCTGGCTGGGGGTTGATGGGAGCTGGGGTTGTGATAACGTTTGGTGGGTTAAGATTCTGAGATAACTGAGCAAGTAAGAGAGTAATGGCTGCATCTCCCCACTCCTCTCTCCACTTTGGTGCTGGGAACCCCTGTGAGCAGCTGGAACGAATAACAGAACTAAGCTGAGCTGGAAGGGAGCGAGGACCGAGGAACACTCCAAGCTCCCTACACCAGCCTTCCTGTTGAGAGTTGAAATAAATAGTGAAGTGCTATCCTTCCCAGCAAACTGCTGTGCCAATATTTGAGAGCTAGAGGCCAAAGGCAAAGGAAATAAGACCAAGATACAGCTTCAAAATGAACCAGTCTCACCTACATTGCTATGAGAAGGGATTACTTGGGCCATTTTGAAGCCATTTTGGGGTCCTCTCTGACGCCCATGTAACTCTTAAAGTCCTCTATAGCTGGGGTGGGGAACCTCCGACCATTGGGTTGGGCTACCAACCAAAGTCAAATGGAGTTTGTTGCAAGGTGAGATTAGTAGTAGGCTTATCTCTTGTCCTGTGAAATCATAATTCCTACACCTCAGTAGGGCTTCAGGGACAGATCTTAAAGTACAGACAGATTAGTAAGGATGCAGGCAGTTCTTCAAAGTAACACAGCAGAATCATGGACTTGTAGAGTTAGAAAGGGACCGAGGATCATCTAGTCCACAGTATTACTTGTGTGATATTTGCACAATTTATTCTGCTCTTAGCAAACTTGGAGAGAATGAAATTTCCTGGGCTGCAGGCTTTTCCTCGTCAAAGGTGTCCTTAATTTTATATTTTACTTTTAAAGTTCTCCCTTGGTAAAGCAAAGCAAAAGTTTGCTTTGCAATGTGTTTGATCAGCATGGCAGCATGTCAAGTTTCCACCAAGTTTCCACAAACAGGGTTTAATTTTACCGTTCAAGGATGAATGAAGTATTATCACTTACTATAGGACGGCACAAAGTCAAGAGTTCAAATTTAAAAGAAGCAGCAATGATTAAGACTATAGGGCTTGGGAATCCAAAGCTTTAAATGGCAATGGGATTATGTTCACGCATATGAGCATGTACATTTGTGTGTGTTTTTGTAAGGGGAGAGCAGAAACTGATAAAATAAAAACAAGCCTGACCAGAGCTTGCTCTTCAAGCAGCCCTGCTGCACATGCTTCAGAGAATGACGTTAAGAAATTCAGCGAACGCACGAACAAAAAAACATATAGAGTCATCCTTTTTGTTTGAAATGTAAATAACTTATCAGGCCAAAAGGTGTTCTCTTCCAGAGGCTGAATAAACGTCAGAAATCAGCCTTTGATTTATTTTTTTTATGTAGTCCTGAGAGAGCCAGAAGTTGAGGAAATGAAATCAATTTTCTGTACAGCCAGAGTCTCCATTGTGAGAGGTCACAGTCTTTCAAAAGCTGGCATCTTGCAGACACAGATTACTCACAACACTATTTCTCAGTGAGGCTGCAGGCAAGGTAGGCAAGCAGCAATATCAGCATCTCTCAGGAGCCAGGATAGCATTCAATTTCATTAGTATCTATCTATCTATTGAGTTCCATTCATTCATATATTCAGTTCCATTAATTCATTTACTCCCTAAAAAAAAAAAGCTCAACCACCTTGGCTTCCCCAAAAAAGCTCAACAAAGCCACTTCCGCCCTGAAGAGGAGGTGGGGTTGTGGGCAGTCACAACTCTGCCACGTGCGCAGCCCCTGGGCGATAGGTGGGATTGCCGCCCGTGCCGCTTGCAGGCCGTCCAATCTGGCTGGCCTGGGGGGTTGTGCCCTGCGCTACTTAAGCAGGGCGCGGGCAGTAATCTTTGTACCGCTCACCAAATTATGGGGGGGGGGGAACTTGTAACAAAAATCACTCCAGCAATCACCTTTTTAAAATCCACTGAAAAAAGACACTTTTAAAAAACAGAGCTGAGATCTATGGGCCACTGAAAAACACACAATAATCATTTGAATGTTTCTTGCTCTAAAGAAACCCCAGAAATTATTTTAAACAAAGGCAGGTTTAACTGCAGACTGCTTTTAAAAAGGGACTACTGTACTGTAGTTTAACATAACACAGGTTCTACATCCATTACAAAAATAAGAAAAATCAATACTGTGATTAATCTGGGCCGTTAGTCTAGTTCTGACTTACATCTTTAACCCTTCCACAGTAAAGACAAGTAAGTTAGGTTGGAGCTTGTATTAAGAATTTCATTTCATTTAAAAAAAACAAAAACACCTCACATAGGTCATCATGAGCAGAGATGGCAAACCTTTCTGAAAACCCTGGTAAAGCTTTATTTGTTCCAGAGCCATAAAAGAAAATGATTATTATTATTATTATTATTTTAAAAAGCACATTCCCACATTCAAAAGACTTTGCTGGCGAAATCGAAGGGAAGAGTGCAAACTGCTGACTCCCAAGGGGGTAGGCACACACGCAAAGCACTCTGCGCCAGGAAGGATGCGTTCCCCTCCCTCCCCCCTGGCTTTGCCCAGAGCGCTTTGCAAAGCACCGCCGGCCAGCCCATCTGAGTCACCAACACTCCCCAATGCAACAAGGAGAGCTCAGCTTCCGGGAGATTACGAGTCTCTAGTGTGCACACACAGCAACAGCCAGACACACACCCAAACTGGCAGAAACCTGTTCTGCCCGGATCGGCTCGAGCAGCAGCAGCTGCGGCACGAGCTCGAACCTGGGAAAGTGGAACGCGCTCGCGCCGCCGCCGCCAAGCAGAACGCCCGCGCTCGTGCCCGACACAGCGCCGCAAGGCAATGCAGCCGCTAGGGGGCGCTCGCCGGGTCCCGCGCGTAATACGATTGTCATTGATCGGAACAGTTTAAAAAAAATTGTTGGGAGAGAAAGGGGCGCGCGCGCACAAAAAGTTCATTATGCACTACGTAAGTCCTGGGGTCCCTTAGGGTAGCAATCTAGCACTTGGTCTCCCCTGAATCCCCACCCCAAGGAAGAGAGCCCACTATGAAATTTTCCCGATAGATTTGAAACTGCGGGGGGATCAGAACTGCCTTTTGTTGTCACTTAAGCAGCGAGCGACTCCGCATTAACTCCTTAGGAGAGCGCTCACGTCGGGGACTCGGGGCTCCCGCACGGGCAGCCTCCGTCGAGGATGCTTGGCGGATCTCTCATCGAGGGCTTGCTCTCAATAGGGAAGCACAGGAATGAACATGAAGCCCACCCTTCCTCTCCCTAGTGCCGATAAGGAGCGCACGCAGCGGCCCCAAGTCCCGACCCTCCAGATACAAGATGTACACGCGCGCACATTTCGCAGCTATTCTTGGGGAATTGCAGAACACGCGGTGGGGGGGGGAGAGCGAGCGAGCAATAAATCCGTGCAGATAACGCGGAAGAAGATTCCAAGCGGCTTGCAGTTGCCTTGCCTGCCTGCGGCGCGGTTCACCTTATGGGACCTTACAGCGCACTTTGCCAACCGGGCGCGCGCCTCTTGGCTGAAGGAGTGGCTCTCCTGCTGCCTTATGCACACCGATCCCTGCAATACTCGAACTGAACACCTCGCTCCAGAGACCCAGCAGGGCGAAGTTAGGGAGCGGAATCCTCTCCCACCCCCAAAGGCTCCAAGAAAGGAGGAAAAATAAACGTTAACAGGAAAGCATCCTTTACAGGGCACAGCAAAGGGGGCGGATGCCCCGTCTCACGAACTTCGAGAAAGGACATAAAGGTGGCTGTAGTGAGAGACTCTGGCTAGGCGAGCTCTCCAACCGTTGCACCCAGCCTTCTCGAGGATACTCGGCTGAAGAGGCGGCCGACTTTGGGGGGAAAGGGGGAATAGAGGCGGTGGAAGGAAAAGCCTTCCTTCAGGCAGCGGCATTGCCTCGTGGAGAGAGGGGCTACTTGGAAGAGGAGCCTCAAACACCCGCGGCGCAAATTAAAGAGAGATTATTCCGCCGGGTCCGAGGGAAAGCGGCGCGACATAAAAGCAGACGTGGCAGAGCCCCGCACGCTATCTAAAGCGCCCTCTCGCCCTCACCCCATGCCGCCGCCCGGCGCGCGCGCGCCCGCCTCTGCGCCGCCCCGCCTTCCCCTCGGAGCAGGCGGGAGCAGCCCGCCCCTCCTCCGCTGCAATTGCAAAGCCGGACCCGGCGCGCACATGGCGCTGCTGAGCTGCTGTTGCTGCCGCGCGCGCCGGGTCCGCCGGCAGAGACCGGCTCGAGCCGGTATAAAAAGCTTGAGCTCGAGCACGGCGGCAGCACTGCCGCAGTTGCAAAAGGGACCGGGCGGAGGAGAGTCAGGTTGGCGGGGTGCGGAAGAGGGAGCCCGCCTAGCTAGCTGGCAGACAGGCAGGCGAGGAGCGGCGCGGCGCCCCAGAGGGACCCCCTTCTCGAAAAGCGAGGCGCGAACGGTGCACCCCGCTGGGTATGGGGCAGCCTTGGCACCAGCGGAGAGAGCCTTGCGTCGGGTAACGGGGGTGGGGAAGCAGCGACCTGCTCCTCTCTTCCCCGCCGAAGCGAAGCGGGTCTGTCTGAGGCACAGGGTCCACCCTCTCCAAAAGGGGTCTCGAAGCTGAGGCGGCAGAAGGGTTGCGTGTTCCTCCCAGGCCACCTCAGCATGTTACTGACCGGGTCATAGGCCAAAGTTGCACTTCTCTGCAGCTCGGGGAGGAATTTTTTTTTTCCTTTCTCGGTTTCCTCTGCCCAAGTTGCAGCTGCAGCATCTACCGACTCGGTAAGTGGCTTTTCTTCTGGACACTGAAGTTTGGTTGTCTTGCTGCTGTAGCTTTTTTTCTTTTCTTTTTAAACGTTATTTGCTGCAACATACTTTTTTTTCTTAAGGGGTGGGGAAGACTATGTGGCTCATTCTGAAGGAGCCGGCTAAATTGTGTTGTGCAAAGTGATGCGGACATATGGAGGACTTCGCTTTCCCCATCCTGCATCACAAAGAAAGTAGATGGGCTCTTTCCTCATTCATATCCCTTGAGGCTGGAGGGGGCTGGGGTTTTTTTTCCCCTTCAGAAGAAAGCATTTCCCCCTCTCCTCTTTGCACACAATAGTATGGTCTCTTGTCATTGGCCACCCCTCCTTAAAGAAACTGAGCTTGGGGTTGTTTATGCGACGCTATAGACCTGGACATCCCTGCATTCCAACAAGGTATCAAGGCGCTTTAAACCGGATTAAGGATAACCGCATGGCGCAACATGGGCGCCAAAAGTGTCTCCCTCGCTGCTTCTCTCGGGCTGCAAATTCTGCAGGCATCATCCTATCCTGATTCAGTCTGACATGCTGCTTAAGTTCTGTTACCCAGGCTGTAGTCTGGTCTTTGCTTGAGCAGCAGCAGGAGGCGGCGGGAATGCCCTCAGTGGGACCCACAGTATGGTGCTCATCAGAAGCGGATCAAGCTGGTCTCTAAGAGATGAGAGAGGGTATTTTCTCAAAACCAGACCTGCCTTGCAGATGCAGCGGAGTGCATTGCCTTTAACTTCTGTATAATCAAGCACATTACACAGTCACAGCGAAAATGCAGTCCATGAATGTATTTTTCCCTCTGCCCCACATGATGAAAAATTCATCTGCAAGTCGAGTATTTCAGAGGATTTGTTGCAATGCTAACATTACTTGATATGGTTTATCGGGCTGATATTTTTAGCTGGTTTGCATCAAGATTGCAATTTGAAAAGAGTTCTTGCTCTTATTTCACACAGAGTGGTTGAAAAAAATAGGCTTCAGATTCCTTCAAATACGAGATCATTGGGGCATAGACTGTCCTGTCCTGTGATTTCATAAGCACCTGCGCACTGCAGGCATTACTAGAGATAGCAACTGCTGTTCCTAGCTAGTTAATTTTTTGCATATTACTAAGCATTCTATACCTTTATTGGCCTTGCATCTAATGATGTACTACTACAGGGTGGCAATGAAATATATTTAGATTTGATGAATGGATAAAAGATAATCTTCCTTTAATTTGGTTCTTGCAAACTCAAGTTCAAAAACCGCCTCCAATCTACAGCCCAGTTATAGTCTCCAGGTGACAGAAGTACAACGCCAGTGGGATTCATTTAAAGGCTAACATTATTCATTCTTAAAGTTACTAGAAAATAACCTTTCAGATAGTTACTGACCATGTTTTAATGCATTTAAAATTCTCCCCATAAGCAATTCTGAAAATAACCTACTAAATATTTCAGTACTACCACTAAAAGAGTCAACAGAGCCCAATCCTAGGCAAATGAAGGTATGCCCAACTAAACCCACTGAAGATACACTCAATGGTTTAGACACATTGTACTCGGCATACATTACAATTAGACTAGAAGATAAAATATATATAAACAATTACATATTATATGCAGTTAAACTTGAAACAGTTATAACTGTGTAGGAGAACCTGTCGTACAATGGGAACATTTGGATATTGTTTTCAAAATTCATGTACAGACGTTTCTAATTAATTAAAAAGAGTAAAACTGATAAGAACAAAAATGCTAGCTGTTGAGGTGACGCAAGATGAAGGTTTGCTGAAGGACATCTTCCACCTCCCCACCTCCCCAATATTTCATAAGATAAACCAGTCCTTGCCTCTAGGAAACTACACCTAAAGGACATTCGGAGGAAATGTAAATTACTGAAGAATCCCAAATCAGTGAACCAGTTCCCCCCCCCTTTCAATTATGACTACCTGGCCAGATAAAGAAAGTTAATTGTAGGGTTGTTTGTTCTATGGCGTCACTCTGCAGAGCTGAAAATATATTTAGTACCCTGAAAAAAAATTGGCTGCATGGAGCAAGATCATCCTGGGAGCAAGATGATCACATAATGGGTAACATTTGTCCACAAAACTGGCCCAGAATCACCCACTGAGCTTCATGACTGGGGAGTTGTAAACTGATCTCCCAGATCCTAGTCGGACGCTTCTAACCACTATACACACTGGCTTCATAGAGTACTTCTGCTATGGGGCAGCTATATAAATTAAGAAGGTAAATAAATATGGGGGGAAACAAAGTGTCACTTAAGATTCTTTTAACTGCTTTGAGATTATTTCTTTAAAATATAAAGTCATATAGAAATGAAATTATTATTATTAATAAAGAACCCCATTAGAGGAAAATGGCGCCTAGACATTCTGTTGCGGCGACCACAACCTAGGTTTAAGGTGCTGCTTGGAGATTTACTTATATATCTGAGTTTCTAATACTGGAACTAAGGAGATTTGGCAAGTGTGTCTAAATTCCCTAGCTTGTGGATGCATGTGATGCACAATAGTGGCACAGTTATTTTTTTTAATTACCTAAAAGGTTTTAGCAATATGTAGAAAACCAAGATGGCAATGAGGAAGTCCCTAGCTGGACCCAAATAAACCTGAGTTATATAAAGCAGCAGCAGCAAAAGAAACAAGTTGGCTTGATTTTTTTGTTTTGGAGTGAGCACCAAGCAGCTCAATGTAGGTCCTTTATCAACATCATCCAGAAACCTTAGCATGTGCAACTGCCGATTAGAACCATAAATAGGCTTGGGCTGCGACAGAACTCAAGTCTGGAAGGAAGGATGGAAGTTTGGGAGAACCCTTCCACAGCATTTGTGAAATTTCACAGGGCCTTTGGGTCTGTCATGCGTTTTTCACTAAATTACCTCCTTTCCACTGTATTTAAGTCAGATGACTGCTTCTTAATTGCTTGTTCTTAAATGGAACCAGCTGGTCCTTACGATGAAACAGATTTTTTTCTGATTCTTGATTCAACTAGTCCAATCTGATCCTAAAAGGGAAATGCTTCCATTAGGATACGGTCCGAAGCGGCAGATGGGAAAGACAAGTTACCTTTTGTAACAAGGTCTCTGATCCCAAGCATGCTTAGGAGGAAGTAAGCCCCACTGAACTGAGTCAACTATGTCCAAGCAGACATATTCTGATGAGATGTTCTTAGAAAATGTGCTGATCTCGCTCTGTCTCTGTCTCTCCTTGTCATTCCAGGTTAAAAATGACTGTCAAAGCATCAAGAATGTCATGCCTTGCCCCCAATGTTTATACTAAAGTGCCTGATGGAGGATGGGGCTGGATTGTGGCTTTTGCTTTCTTCTTTGTGGAAGCCCTGACATACGGCATTATCAAGTCTTTTGGAGTCTTTTTTATAGACCTAATGGAAAGTTTTGATGAAAGCAACAGCAGGATATCATGGATTATCTCAATATGCGTTTTTGTACTAACATTTACAGGTGAGCATGGCAGCACATCTTGTGTTTAAACTTGAGAGCCTGGTCCCTATGCAAAGAGAAGCATACCTACCCATTATTCCATAGAAGCACAGAATTGTAGAGTTAGAAGGGACCGTGAGGGTCAGCTAGTCCAACCCCCTGCAATGCAGGAATCTTTCACCCAACCTGGGGCTCACAACCCTGAGATTAAGAATCTCATGTTCTACCGACCGAGCTATCCCTTTTCACTCTTTAGAAGTCTGGGCTCTTAGGATTGTGTGGTTGTAGGGCTGTAATTCTGCACATATATCACAGTCCTACATAAGTACCAAGAAACTACGTATGGTACCCACGTACAATGTTAATTTTTGGCAAACACTGGCAAGCAAAACGCACAGAGTTTCACTGGACACCCTGTTTACACACACAGATTGAGAGTACTTTTAAAACCCTCTGTTTCTCAGACTCCCCTCATTTACTGGGCTGGCTTAACAACTAGAGCTGATGCACAAGAACACTATTTTGCTTAAGTTACAAGGTCAGTTGTGACACTTCCAAGGATTTAGAAGTGCTTCTGTAACAGCAGAAAAGAAAAAAATGTTAAGAGAGTGAAGGGGGACCAAGAGGGCAAGATACCGTAATAGGAGAGATGTAGAAAGTAGTGTTAAGAGTTGGGCACAATCTACTTTTGCTCCACCGCCACCATTGCAATGCATGGAGAGTTAAAGCGAAGGACAAAGCTGGTTTCAGTGTGGCTAGAACAGGGGAAGCTCCTCCCAGCAGACACTGCTCCTTAGTCGAAACAAACATTTTTAAAAATCCTTCCAGTAGCACCTTAGGGACCAACTAAGTTTGTCATTGGTATGAGCTTTCGACCAACTTCTTCAGATACCTTAGTGTTTATCCCAAGAAGGCAACTCAATCAAACCAGTTCTTTGGTTAAGGGCAGATAAGTCTGAAAAAAGGGACCAGAACAATGAAGGCTTGTTTCTGACATTAACAGTTGTTTTTTCGAGTTAATTAAATCACATTAGTTAACCTTCTGGGAAACAGTCTCCCTTCAATTTATCTGTGTTAGCATCTGCTCTGAATGATAGTTTAATTCAAGTTTACTGACAGAAGGCAAATTTCATTTGAGCCCTTGTCTACTGGTCCTCTGGAAAAGCAAAGAAGCAAATATGGAACTGAAACTGAATCACTGGAACATTGACCTACATGGTGCCAGCTATTTCGTATTTAATACAAAGGTGTGCCCAGGGTGTGTGTGTGTATTGGGGCTCTGCCAACCTGGAATTTGTCTAAAACTAAAGCATTTTTAAACAAAGGAAATAGCAGCTAGGGCCCTTTGTTTTTGAATTAACACCAACCCATGGTTTATGCAAGAGAGAAATATTACAGTGCGACTTGTAATAAAAAAGCCAACAAAGCTTATTATTGCATCCTATGATGAGAGTCACTATTGTAATTTAAAAGAGGTACATTATGGTTTTTTTTAAAAAAAATCATTTCCTTCTTTTGCAGCTCCTCTTTCTACAGTACTGACTAATCGTTTTGGTCATCGCCTGGTGGTGGTGATTGGAGGTTTACTGATCAGTACTGGGATGGTCACAGGCTCCTTCGCACGCAGTGTTGTCGAAATGTACATCTCCATTGGCGTAGTCTCAGGTAAGTTACATGGACCATCGTCTAGTGAAATTGCCAGTTATCTCTCTCCGCCCCGCCCCCCTCAAGATAAATGTTTTATATTCAGGGCTGGAAGTCTTGCAGGTTCATAATGGCCAAGAGATCTTGCAAAAACAACCACCGCCTAATACTAATTCTTGGTGGGTCTTGGGTTTGTGGAGTTATTGGACTTTATGGAAACTTCCCTGTGTTGTTATTAACAGAATCATAGATGGATAGAACTAAACAGATAACCTCACTCAGAAGCCTGGTATGATGCATTCAAATAGCTTGAAAAATTACGCTTGTTGTTAATAAGAAATGGCCAGCTTTGCAAATATTTAGCAAGCAACATCACTAATTGTGGGTGGTATGTCTAGAGCAGGGGTTGGCAAGGTTTACCTCGCCTGGGCTGGTTCACTCCAGTGGTGATCCCTCCATGGGCCAGATCACGTGCGTGCCCGTGATTTCCGGCGTCTGCACATGCACACACACGATTTCCAGCGCCGCGAGTGCCGGTTTAGCACAGCGCGCGGGGACTCGCTGAGCAAGCAGCTTGGTTCGGGGCGGCTCGTTGGCCTGTTAAAGGACACCCTGTGGGCTGCTTGTGGCCCATGGGCCTTAGGTTGCTGACCCCTGGTCTAGAGTGAGTGGTTTAAAAAATCCACACACTAATGAAATGGTTTCATCCAATATCTGCAATTCTGCTATTGTCATGCACTAATGGCATTCCTTTGGCTTTTATTTATAGGCTTAGGATACTGCCTTGCTTTTCTGCCTACAGTCACCATTCTTTCACAGTACTTTGACAAGAAGCGTTCATTGGTCACAGCGGTAGCTTCCACAGGAGAATGCTTTGCTGTCTTCTCTTTTGCACCAGGTACTGAAACACCCTTCTGAGATTTTTCCCATGATCACAATGTTAACTTGAATCTTAAATACATGTCAAAACAGCTCAGTTGGCTTAATGGTATAACCTTACTCCCACCAAATGTTTGATTAAGGACCATCTAATTAATCCCAGGGATTGGGCACGGTGGTGTAGAGGAAATTGGACCCCTTCAGCCAGTTCCAAAACACAAATTCTGAGCTGGTTGTGGAGGCTCCCCAAAGTCCAAAGTTCAGATTATAATGGTTCAGTGTGTCATTTTACTGCGTGCCAGGAATCCAGAGAACTCTTATCTGAAGCCAAAATGTCTTCTGCTCACAGTCTCAGAATGTCAGTCACCAAGGCACAGATCATTAATATTCTTGTACCTCCATTAAAGAACTGTTACATCTTTGGGAGGAAATCGGACAAGAGAAGATATATGTCAGGCCTTCAGAATGCATGGTCCTTTGGTAGAGCCAAATCATCTTCCCACTCTTATGTGGACTCCCAGGGACAGTCAGTTGGAAAGTCACAGGTGTGGAGGTGCAAAAATACATTGTTGGGAACAGAGAATGTGGGATAAATATAACCACAGCACCTTTCTATCTTGAAAGCATGCAGAAGAGAAAATGCAAAGGTGAATGAGTTCCCAGCTTTGTAATTATGTTCTATCCTGCTGGATAGAATTTGTTGTTAGATTTGAATTCCACTGGCAAACCCACGCCCCCACTCTCAGCCTAGCACTATTTTTACAAACTTTAAAGTGCATAGCAACCCGATGACATACAATCTGGTGGGTTCCCAGCACAATTTTTTTCCAAGCTAAAATTAGCGCTAAGCACTAACCCCAGCTACCTTGGAATAATGCATAGCCTATATGAAAGGTTATTTGATATGGAAACCAGAGGGTTTCTCATTTGAGAAATCCCAAACCTGAGATCTCAAAAAGCTGGATTACATCAAGCCTTCTCAAACATGCTAAGATAATTTGTGCTTTCTCCTAGTCCTTTTGCCATTTTAAAAACTCCCTTTTGCCTTTAAACTGAATCCTCTCCGGCTGTGTTGCAGAATAAGGGAGAGCCTGCCTTCTATCTTGATGCGGTTGAGAAAGATACCTTCCCTATCTCTCTTTCTCCAGAGGGTGTAGGTTAACATACCTGGGAAAGTAATACCTCTGCACTAGATTCCCCCCCAACAAGCAGACAGTGCCTGTGCCTAGTTTGTGCTGATATGTACTGTGGCCATCCCTGCTTTCCTGCATAGCATATGTGAGAAATGGCTTGTTGTATGGAGGCCAGGCGGTGCATGAAACCTCGTTCCATGTTAACATCTTCTTATATCTTAGATCCTGCTTCATACACTGCCAAAGCTAGTCCCAAATATTTGAGTCAAGTGTGTAGGAGACACCATGAATAAGTTTGGGCATAACTTGACCCTAAAAACTTGAGACTCAGTGTTTGTAAATCAGAGCTTCCTGTTCCATCAGTGAAAGATGTGTTTTACTTTTTCTTATTTGCAGCTATCACTGCTTTGAAGGAGCACATTGGCTGGAGGCACAGCCTCCTGTTGGTTGGCCTAATGCAGCTTGGAATTGTGGCCTGTGGATTCTTGCTGCGGCCCATCATAATCAAAGTGCAGGAAGAAGTGAGAGTGTCGGCAGCAGAAGAGCAGAGACAGACAAAGTACATGCTTGAAAATGAACAGACACGCACCTCCATAGATTCCATTGACTCAGGAGTAGAAGTAACTACCTCACCTCGCAACACGCCTAGAGATGCCAAATCGGAACTGAAAAGTGAGGGACCACCAAAGGAAATCACAGAGGTGCTCATAGAAGCTAGTAGCATCCCTGCCAAGGAACCAAAACCTCAACTCCTAGACTTCTCTGTGATGAAAGACCATGGCTTTATTTGTTACGCACTTTTTGGTTTATTTGCTACTCTGGGATTCTTTGCTCCTTCCCTATACATCATTCCACTTAGCAGGAGCCTTGGAATAAACAAGGACCACTCTGCATACATACTCTCAGCGATGGCAATTGCCGAGGTCTTTGGCAGAATCAGCGCCGGCTGGGTCCTCAACAAAAAGCCTATCCGAAAAATTTACATTGAACTCATCTGTGTCATTCTGCTGGATATTGCCCTCTTTGCCTTCCCTTTTGCATACAATTTTTGGGGACTAATGATATGTAGCATTTACTTTGGGTTCATGCTTGGGACAGTGGCAGGCACACACATCCCTATGTTGGCTGAAGATGACGTCGCCGGCATAGAGAAGATGTCTTCTGCTGCGGGAGTTTACGTATTTATTCAAAGTTTATCAGGGTTGGCTGGACCGCCTCTTGCAGGTAAAAATGAGATGCACCCAACTGTTCTTAACTTCCGTTCTAGCTAGGCAACAACTGGGAAAGGGAACAAATGCTTTCAAACAACTAGAGTGAGCTAAGGGCGAAGTCAATAGAGAGATGTGGGAGCATTCATGTAAAAGTGACTAGCAGGTGAGCAATCGGAAAGGATTGCATCTTGGAAGAAGACACTACACAAACAGCACATGCACATTTTCCAGAAAACCAAGTTACCATCAACACCAGGGGTCCCCAGACTACGGCCCCCGGGCCGGATGCGGCCCAATTGGCCTCCCAATCCGGCCCGCGACGACCCCCGCCGCCCGCTGCCGCTGCCCGCTCTTACGGCACGCGGCGCGGCGACGATCTTCAAAATCGGGGGAAAATCGCCAAAAATCCTTTGTGCGCATGCGTATGGGCCTCTCCCGGCCCAGAAGAGGTCATTTCCGGTGCACTTCCGGGTCGGGGGAGGCCCATACGCATGCGCACAAGCGATTTTCAGCGATTTTTTCCCGACCGTGTGCATGTGCGCACGGGCGCACACTCCCCCGCCCTCCGGCCCGCTGTGCGCGCACTCCCCTGCCCTCCGGCCCGCCGCACGGTCGGCGCGGCGGGCACCGGCCCGAAGCCCGGTAAGTCTGGGGACCCCTGATCAACACCCTTAAATAAATTAGCCTGATTACTGCCATCTTTCGCTGGAGACTAAGTAGCTCACACCTAAGCATTTCAGCCATCTCCAAGGATAGACAAAAGAAAAGAACTTAACTGCTGGCATTGTTGCTGTTCTTAGTATAGTACTTTTAATTTACAGCGTGCTTCAGAATCTCTATTGTGCATTACTCCTCAGAAGAATTATGGTGAAACAGGTCGTTTCCCCCATTTTACACCCGGGGAACTGACAGGGGAGAAGGTGACTTTGCCCAAGGCCATTGTTTTCAGTTCAAGTGCAAGTAAGCAAAGATCAAAGAGGAGATAGGTCTAGGGGGCCCCTTCAATCTCCTTGAAGGGGAAAGGTCTAAATCAGGCCCTCCGTATGTTTTGGCCTACAACTCCCATGATCCCTAGCTAACAGGACCAATGGTCGGGGAAGATGGGAATTGTAGTCCAAAACATCTGGAGGGCCGAAGTTTGGGGGTGCCTGGTCAAAATGATGCAAAGTGCTTATGAGAAGGGCATCAGCTAACACATTTGACTGAAAAGCACAGATGCTACCGACAACACAAGACAGGAAGGGGTAGTTTTACTTATTCCAAGTAGACATTAAGGGGGGGGGTCTCTTTAGTAGTTGCTTCTTCCTTAAGAAAACCTGTCCTAGATAGCCATGATTCACATGCATGGGAAGTCTTGCACGGGGGGGGGGGGGAGGTAATACACTTTTTAAGAATGACTTTTAATTACATTACTCGCAAACGGCTCGCTTGACAACTGCAGTTCAGGAACTGCAACAACATTCCGAAAACTGTTTACAAGCATGAGGTCATAGGAAATCATGGGCAAAAATCCAGAGTATGCTTACTGGGAAGTATTTTAGTCAAAAGGGTAATTCTTTCCAGTGATTTTTGCAAGCCCATCTCCTAAGTAATTTGGGGAAGGTAGTGGCTGCAATATGCATCTTTTGTGGCTTTAGAAATTACTCCCACAGAACCCGCCCCCCCAGCAACTCTAACCCTGCAAATGAAGGGATATGGCATGAGAGAAGTGTAACGTCTTAAGATGTTTTTGGATATGTTGGGTGCTGCCCAGAGTCAGAAGGGGGGGGGGTACAATTATTTATCATCATTGTCATTATCATTATTGTTAATGACATGTGCAAGGGCGGGGAGATGTGGCACTTCTCCCTCCGTGTTTTCCTCTAGTATCTTCCTTTAAATTATCTAGTATAGTAAAAAATTATAATATCTAGTATCTTCCTTTAAATTACCCTCGCATCAAATCCTCAAACTTCATTTGGGCATTCCATACCGGTAGCTACAGCTCTGGACTACTTTGCAAAACATTTAAATCAGGGGCCAGCAAACTTTTTCAGCAGTGGGCCGGTCCACTGTCCCTCAGACCTTGTGGGGGGGGCAGACTATATTCTGGGGGTGGGGAATGAATTCCTACACCCCGCAAATAACCCAGAGATGCATTTTAAATAAAAGCACACACTCTACTCATGTAAAAACAAGCCGATTCCCAGACCATCTGCGGGCCGGCTTTAGGAGGTGATTGGGCCAGATCCAGCCCCCAGGCCTTAGTTTGCCTACCCATGGTTTAAATGAACTTGTACAAAGAGATTTTTATAGGCTTGTACAAAATGAAACTTTTGACATGATGTTGCAATATTTAAATATATATATTCCCCTCTCACCCTTACAGGTGTGTTAGTGGATACCACAAAGAACTATAGCTCTGCCTTCTATTCTTGTGCTGTTGGGATGCTGCTGGCTGCCGTGTTCCTTTCTTTAGTGAGGCCTTGCAAGAAGGTACGTCAAAGGAAGAAGCACCCAGTAGAAGAGAATGTGACAAAGCCTTTGCAGGAAGTAGTACCAGAAGACTTTATAGAGCCTGATCTTGGAAAAAATGAGGATTCTTCAAGAAGCAGTGAAAGCATGGCCTGAATATTTTTTTACACTTACACACACACAGAGTTTAGATTGGGGGGCAAAGCACGTCAGCCCTGATCCACCTTCTCAAATCTACACTTTAAAGGGAATGCAAAATCATAAATGTGAACAGATGCTATCAACCCTTTCAGAAAGATTTGTTAGTTTTTTTGTATAAACACCTCAAATTCTGATGCCCCCCCCCATCATTGACCTCCATTAAGCGCACTCCTACCTAGCATGAAGTTGTGGTTCAAAGTTATCATATTCCCCATTCCAAAATCACGGGGAAGAAACCAACATTAGACGAAGAACGAGGGTGTGTCTTGTAACAAAACAAGTTAATTTGAACTTTTTAGTTGTTTTAAAATCAGGTTAGAGTAGATACTAATTTCAGAGAATGGGGGGGGGTGGTAAAGGGGGTTGAGCTAAATGATATATCGAAGAGAATTGACAGGGTTTTGTTTTTAAAACTTGTTTGAACTCCAAATAGGTTGGGAAGTTGGAGGTTACTATTCTATTTTTATGGCCAGTTATTGTGGATATTTCATGGGACCATTATCTTTCCAGATTTAACACTTATACGGTCCAACCCTATGTATTCAGAACTCTTCAGTGCTTTCAATAGGGCATATATAAAAGTGGGCATACAAACTGCAACCTTAGATCTGGAATCCTGTGCTCCCTTAATAGTTTGGACAGGGTCCCTATGAGGTAGAACTGGGCCAGACATGGATCTACTGGATTCTAAATTGGCCTGTTTTGCAGAGAGGGGCTTGAGCTCGACCCCTCTGCTGGACCCTTCTGGAGTTGGCATACCCAAAAAGACCTCCCCCCCAAAAAATGGTCCTCTTCTTCCACCCCCAAACTGGCAGGGCAAAAGACTACTGCTCCAGCCCTTCCTGGTCCCTCATTAAGATTTCCCATCTCATTGAAATTCAGTGGGGATTCCCTCTGAGCACGGCTGAAGTCATGTTCTCTTTTTGGTAGTTAGAATGATAAACCAACTTGATTGCATTTTTTAAAAAAATATAAAATAAAATTACCTATTTATTTTAAGACTATTAGACAATGTCTGTATGGGCAAGTGTGTGGGGGGGTAGGGGGTTAACACTTTTCACAGGTATTTTAAATGCATTGATATTTTGTAAAACTTGATACGGTTTTTTTTTAAGGTATAGGTAGCAGTGTTATCTGTTATTTTCGAGACAAACAATTTTAAAAAACAAAAAAACAAGGCATGCAAACATGCTGTTCTTGAATTCAGTCCTGAACAGGAATCGTAGTTGAGTAAAACTGAACCCAGTGGTTAAACGATTTGCTGGATCTAGTGAGAGAATTTTCAAGACAATAACTTATTTTTACTGTATGTTGGTTGTTTTTCATTTCCTTTCCCCCCTTTTTTTTTTTGTACGTTGTGAAGCAGACCTTCAGCTTTCCCAGTGAGTCTCCCTACGCCTGTAGGCTTGAGCCAGGCTTGCACCAAAGTATATAGGCTTCACATTCTCAGGTGGTGCAAGGCATGTTCAAGCCTACAGGCACTGCCTTGTATGGGGCCTTGAACTGCATGGCAGCACTGACTGTGTGTGTGTGTGTGTGTGTGTGTGTGTGTGTGTGTGTGTGCCATACAGCCCAAAGTGCTGCCATTTGCAAGACTGAAAGCTGTCCCTGTATTGAGCACTCATGACCACACACATGGCAATCATCAACTCCATGCAACTCATGAGCCCGTAAGCAGGCACACCAGGGATCACGTGGAGCCAACCGTTATGAACTGGGCCTTGGAGTCTCATGTGTTTGTGAATGTTCGCAATGGCTAAATTCTGCACACGGATCACTAAAGCAAAAAGAAACTTGCAGTGTCATTCTTATTTTAAATTTAACAAGTGTACTCAACAGCTGCCACAGGCATGAGTATGCCACCACCCTGGATGCTCAGTTAGTCACAGAGTTGGGTTTGCTTCCCATTAACACTCAATTATGTGTAAAGAAAGAAAAGGATTATTATTATTTTAAAAAGGCAACATGTCAGCTGTTCACTTACACTCAATAGATAACTATCAGTGGTAACACAAGCTTGCTTGTCCCACTTTTACGCGTCTTTTTTTGTCAATGAGACAACTCAGGGGGACGAAATGAGAAAATAAAAATGTTTCTTTTGGTCCTGGATACGCACAGTACAGATTCAAATGCTTCTCAGTATTTAAGTAGGAGTGGCATTGTATGCTGACTGCTCTGCTAAGATGCTTATGCATTGTCAGCCATAGAAATGAGGGACAATCTTGATTTTAAAAGAGAAACCACTGGCACCCGAATACATTTTTTGAGGTCCTTGCCATTTCAGCGTGGTTAAGGTTTAAACCCATTTACGAAGATGCTGGTTGATCTTTAGTGGAACATACTTGCAAGCTAACAATGAAATACTAGTCTGAAACCTGGGCATGCTTATTTGGAAGTTATGTTCCACTCAACTCATTTCAATTCAGGCTGTTAAGTTGCCCCCCCCCAAAAAAAAAACATGGGAAAGGGTGCTCTTATCATTAGGAGTGGCTTTTGCAGCCCACCCTCCTCCCTCACTGCATGAAAACAACAGAAAACTGCATGAAAACAACTGCAGTTTAGTGTGCTTTGAATAACTTCAGCACTTTATAATGTACAGCAGAACCTTGATAAATTGCAGCCGCAAGTGGAAGACATGCACCATCCCCAATGGGGAGGTGGGTCACTTTTCTGTTTTGGAACTAGCCAAGTAAATGAACAAAACATGAAACTTATGTTTGCAAAATTGTGTCATTTATTTATTTAGCAAGCTTACCTTATGAATTATTTGTCACTATACCACTAGCAAAGCAGTTAACATACTAAATTAATTGGCCAAATTAATGACATCTCTGTAATAAAAGACCTCAGTACAGTAATTTTTGCTGTCACAACTTTGCTGAAGATAAAATGGTTAAGGCGCATGTTCTGTGTTTGTGGGGAAAACCTAGCTGTCCCGCAGTTTAACAAGGTTCTACTGTGTCTTCTTTTTATACAAGGATTTCCGTTACTAAATAATATGTGTATAACTGACTGCATCGTAAATTACTGTTCCAAGTACATACTATATTAGCATGACTAAGAGCATATTTGTCTGTGCGCACAAAAGATCCAAAATCAGGATAAAACATGGATTGCTGGTTTGTTCTGTACTGTAATTAGTGAACTCTGGAAGTGCTACCAAACACTGAATTTTGCAATAAACTTTTTTTTATTAAAGAAATCAACTTTCATGTTTCAGTTTAATAATTCCTCTTTACTCCTTAGTCTTCTCACCTGCCTTTCAGCCAAGCAAGTTTTCTTCATTAAAAACATAGGGCAATCTCACAAACACTAAAACACATCACAAATGGCCCGGGCTCTGGTACTGTAGCTCTGGAAATCTGATCTGCAGTGAACACAACATGGTATCTAAACTGAGGGAGACCAAGATGATAAATGGTGGAAACCAAGATATACAAAGAATGGCTGGGGAAGTTGGGTATGTTTAGCCTGGATAAGGGGGGACTGAGAGGAGATAGGATAGTCATCTTCAAATATCTCAAGGGCTGTCACATGGAGGGTGGAGCAATCTTGATTTCTTAGGAGCCAAACGGATGGATTCAAGTTACAAGAAAGGAGATTGCATCTAAACATCAGGAAGAACTTTCTGACAGTAAGAGCTGTTCAACAGTGGAACAGATTCCCGTGAGAGGTGGTGGGCTCTTCTTCCTTGGAGCTTTTTAAGCAGAGGTTAGATGGCCATCTGTCATGTATCATCCAGTCAAAAAGTATTGTACTGGAAGAAATAGATAGGCATGCAGAGCATCTCTGCATGAGGCAAGTTACAGATTGGTTCAGGATCCTCACATGGAAAAGGATCCATGTACACTGTAACGCATGCAGAACTGCCTCTGACACACTCTGAACATGCAGGCAGTGGGGATGTGGTTCTTAGACTTGACTCCAGCAGGATGTGCAGCTGGAGGAAACATTCTTTCAACATGTGTATGTTGGCGGGGAAGTTGCCTAAAACCACCTCATCTAACAAAGTTAAGCTGAAGTTTCTACCACAATGAGATGACTTCTATTCTCCTCACTGTCCCACACCTTGGTCTCCACCAAGTATCAGCCAGCCTTCAGGCTCAGCTGTCACAACCACCTTCCACAGGAGGGGTCACTCCAAGCAACTCTCCACAGTAGCTTGGCTACTTTTTCTGGCCAAAAGTGAATCCAATGGCCCCACCAGCGTACAGAACTTCTAGCAGACGCACGCCCCTCTCCCACCCACGAAGACACACGCATTCACTTCACTTAAGTGGACAACTCTGCACAGGCAGTTTAAGTGAATGGGGAAATCCACTTGTGCATGAAACTCTAGATTGGTTGTACAAGCGTCAAACTTCTGTGCACCAAACTATAAAGCTGTAACATTAACAACGGCACTACAAAGTAGAAGCAGTTTCTGGTTGGAGTAAAACAGGTGTACAGCATATGCATGGGACTGCCAAATGTTTGGCCATCAAAATGCTTCTCCTCCAACCCCCAATATCCTTTGGGGAAAAATATTTATTTTCCAAGCATCCTTTTGTTGATCATCTGTTGCTAGCCACCTGATTGAAGCACCCGCTTTTGATGGCCTCACTAGCTCATCTTCAGCAAGTCACAAGCTGCCACCCTCAGTTTCTTATCTTTATAGTAAGAATGATTGCTATCATCATTATTGATAACATTTATACCCTTCCCTTCCTTCCAAAGGACCTGCTTCACTGAATTGTGGTGATGAAGAGGATAAGTGCCCCGTGGCTTCTATGTTAGAAGCACTACATAATCAAGTGTGATGGTCCTTAATAATACAGAGAAGTCCTTATTAAACTGTCTGCATTATTATTAGTTACAACAGACCAATTCACAGTCCCTATAAGCTCAAAGGTATCGTGGAGATGTGGAGGTCTGAAAATAAGGGGGAGCATTTTTCCAGGCTTTCTGGGGCTTTCACACATACATGGATTGGAGGACGTTCTCATTCATTCAAAAAGGAGGGAAAAAGCTATATGAAAAGTGGGGGGGGGGGAGATGTACAACCTTTGGTTGATGGGAAGCTTTATCTGTCTAGTGGTGCTCCCTTCCCAAGACCAAATTGCTGTATTTACATAACTGTAAGGAACGCTCAAAGAAAAATGTATCCTGTCCAATTCTTTGATTCCATAAAATGTTGTTCCTTTAAAGCCATAACAAAATACTCATTTCACTTGAAGCATTCTTTTTAAAACTTTAAATGTGCAGCAGATTTTAGTATGCAGATGTGAATTTTAGGAAGGAAGGGGAAAAGAAAAACAACACATTCCATTTTAATTACGAAAAGATCTTCAAACATATTTGCTTTGCAGAAATTCTCATTAAATACACATAGGGTGTAAGGCTAGTGAGAGCAGGCTTTGCTTTAAAGAGGCTAGAGAGTTCCCTCTAGTGTGCTGTTCTAGAAAATATTTACTTACATTAAGACATGTTGCGGGCACCACAAATACAAACAATATTCTTTAGGCAGTAAGAAGTTACACACACACCCTTGGTGGAATTTAACTAACTTTTACTCAGAGTTTGGTCCATTAATTTAAACAGGTCTACTCTGAGTAAAACTTGGTTGATTATCACATCCAAGTTCATCTATCCCATCAAGCTTTCAGAGTTTTCCTTGGGGGACTGGCTGCCAATTCACTCCAAACTAAGCAGGATTTTACTGACTTCACTGGTCCCTCCAGAGACTCCTCCCCACATCTAGCAGATCAAGACAGGTAGACCCATGAGCTATGGCTGGCCTCCAAAAGCCACATTCCGTAATCAGAGGGTCCAATAACACATCTTCACATTTCACACCGCCTTGTAGCAGACCGGGCTATTTGCCCAGCAGTGGCAGACTTTCGATTGCTCTGTTCTACTGCATTGTTGTGGCACCCCTGCAGTGCAGCACTCAATGCTGATCCACCAGTCACATTACCCTAAAACCACCTCTGAGCCCAGATCGTCAGGGGCTCTGGCAAGGGTATTTTTGTATCATCTGCTAAAAAGGTAAAGGTAAAGGACCCCTGACGGTTAAGTCCAGTTGCAGATGACTCCGGGGTTGCGGCGTTCATCTCGCTTTACAGGCTGAGGGAGCCGGCATTTGTCTGCAGACAGTTGTTCCAGGTCATGTGGCCAGCATGACTAAGCCACTTCTGGCGTAACGGAACACTGAAACCAGAGCAGCGCACAGAAACGCCGTTTACCTTCTCGCCATTTATCTACTTGCATTTTTGGTGTGCTTTCAAACTGCTAGGTCGACAGGAGCTGGGACTGAGCAACGGGAGCTCACCCGTTCACGGGGATTCGAACCACCAACCTTCTGATTGGCAAGCCCAAGAGGCTCAGTGGTTTAGACCACAGCGCCCTTATCATCTGTTACCTGGGCCTTTTAAACTAGAGATGCCACTGATCTGCATGTATGGGGATTCCCAGGATCTGGCCATATTGGCCAGTCTCAATAAAATCCAATGTTGCTTTTGATTTTCCTTTGTGGCAAGCAATACCTCGTTTTAACATTTTCCTCTTGAATTCACCTTTTCTTCAGGAACAAGCCTGGGAAGCATTTGCAGCTGAATAAAAACAGAGCTAGGTTTTTGGGGGGAAACACTTCATCCAATTCAGCAACAAGTTAGTCCATTCTGTAGGCCATAATGACAATACAATGCATTGTGGAGGGCCATAATGAGCAGTGCATACTAGCTCATGCCAGGAATTAAGGCAGGAAAAGCCTAAATTTCACGGGTCCCTCAAACAAAACAGCCCAGGGCTGGGTTAAATATACAGATGAATGCTTTCTTTGTACAAACCAATTAAACTGACCCTGTCAGCTGTCACTTCCACTTCCTGGCTGCAATATAGAAAAAAGTTACCAAATATTGATCTCAAACAGAGATCAGTTACACCATAGTTCTTTACCAGGCACGTCCAACAGGTAGATCGTGGTCTACCGGTAGATCACTGGACGTCTGTGGTAGATAACTGGTACCCCCCAAAGAAGCTAAAACAAGCTCAACATTTTGGCCCTGCACCCCCCCAAAATGGGGCTTTCCTCCTTACTAAAAAAAAGCTCAACAACTTTGACCTGAATCCCCCAAAAGGGGGTAGATCACTGCCAGTTTTCAACTCTGTGAGTAGATCGCAGTCTCTTGGGAGTTGGCCACCCCTGTTCTTTACCATTTTAGTATGTTCATATGTATATATCCTAGCCCAGAACATGACTATTAGGGAGTGAGGATTCAGGTGGGAGGACACCAGCAGCACCTCCTATTCTCCAATAGAAGCATTTGGAGGGGGGTTGTTGAGGAGGAGGAGGAGGAGGCAGATCTGTCTTCCAAGGTGTGCGCCGCAGCTGCAGAAGCAGGTGACGTGTTCCTTAGTGTCTGGGTCTGCTGCCCTTGTGCATCTTGCCATCCGAGGTGGTCCTTTCACCTTGCGTCATGGGTGGCCTGGCCCTGTTCCTAGGAGCAGATTTAGGGGAACGCAACCGGTTGGGTCGCACCGAGCATGTAGCCTTGTGGGGCGCTGCAGGATGCGCCACAGCTATGATGCAGAATGGAAGGCAAGTGGCACTAGATTGTGGCTTCCACAGGACTGAAACTTTGACTCCCAAAGCAGTTGCTGTGTCACTGACCTATGGCCCTTCCATATCTATCTATCCAGATCTATGTATGTGAAAAGAAAACCAGCTTAATGCATCAGTTGGCGGAGAGAGTATTTGCGGCTGACTCTGCTCCAACCAGAGCACAACAGGGGAGAGGCTTCAACTTGACGTTTTCTGTATTTCCTTGTCGGAGGCGGACGGGAGATGAAACACCCCCTAAGACCACGCGGGTAAAGTAGGGGGCGGCAAGGGAACCCTCCGATTACGCCAGCGCGCTACGCAGCGCGAGCTGCGCCCCGCCCTCCACGCACCGGGCGTCGGACAGGGCGGCCAGCTGGGCAAGCGAAGAGAAGCATGGCTTCCCAGGCAGGCTGCGCAGCGGCGGAAAATTCCAGTGCGCTGCCGCCGCCCTGCACCGGAAGCGCCGCACTCCGCCTTCCATTGGCTCCCGTCCCCAGCGACGATTTTGAAGCGATTGCGGACACGAAACCGCCACGCCCCCCCAGTTGAAGTTGGCGAAGCTTACTTACGAGTAAGCAGGAGACCTGGCTGCACACTGCTACCCCAATCCTATTGAACACCCATCCCCCCCCAACCCCACCCCAGAACATCATGCTCCCCTGGACTGCCACAAAGACCTGCACGAGCTTATTTGTTTGGGGGTAGATATCTCGATGCCTCCCTTCCTCAGGCTGGCCCCATACTAAAGAGGGCAGGGCACCTACTCCTTCAACAACTGCGTGCAGGAGAGGGAATAGGAGCAGGTGTAGCCTGCAGCACAAAGCAACGCTAGCTGAAATTCCCTTCCCCTGCAAAGGTGCGGAAGCCCCCGGCCTCTTTTGCATCCGGCGACCGGACCCTTTCATCTGCATCCCTCCCCGCCTGTTTACGAGACACTTCCAAAGACGCCCTCTCCCTCGGAAAGGGGTGGCGGCTGCCAAGTTGCTCGTGCCACTCAGGATTGGTCCCACCCACCACCAGGCTTGCCCCCTGCAAAATCTGCAAGTCCCCGCTCGCACCCCCGGCAAAGACACCCTGCCCTAAGGGGGCAATTCACTCACATGTCTGCGCCGCTGAGTTACCCCATCGCTGGTGCTGCAGCCGCCGCCGCTCGCTCACACGTTGCACGGTTCGTGGCCCGTGTGAGCGCGGGCTTTGCACCGCCCCTTTCCCCGATCCTGGGCCAATGGGGACCTTCCCTCTAAACTCCGAGCTCGGCGAATCCGCATTGCTCCGCGTAACGCAACCCCTTTGGCAAGGCGAGTTGCAAGTGGTCGTGTCTCCCTGCGCAGGCAAGATTTTTCGAGGGCGGCGATGCAGCTAGCAGCAGGGACGCCCGTAGGCGCTTTGCAGGAGAAATATCCGAAAGCCGTGGCCTGCGCAATCCCGCTGCCCTCATGCTCCAGGAGCTTGCTTCCGGCACAAAAGCTGAGCCGCAGCACTTCGACCGGCTGTCCGCGAACCTATTTGTCACGCCCATGCTGCAGCCGGGGCGAGATCCGAGTACTTCAGCCGGGCATCCCCAAACTCGGCCCTCCGGATGTTTTGAGACTACGATTCCCATCATCCCTGACCACTGGTCCTGTTAGCTAGGGATGATGGGAGTTGTAGTCCCAAAATATCTGGAGGGCAGAGTTTGGGGGTGCCTGACTCAGCGCACGTGCAGCCTGCACTTCCTGGATCAGCCACTAGCGGCGCAATGCAAAGAAGGCAGCCACGCCCACCCGCACTTTAATACGCAGCACCTGCTTCCAGCTTGCCTCCGCTCTTGTTTGTTTTACAAACTGTGGCAGGATCCTATGCACGTTTACCCAGGAGTAAATCATCGACAGGAGTTTACATCTGTACAAGCATGCATCTGTACAAGCATGCATACGATTGGGCTGTACACTAAATAAACAGTGCGTCCTCATATCCTCTATTGATCATTGATCAAAATACCGGTAGTGCAGCCTGAGGCACTTTGATCTGTTATAGCTGAACCCTATCTGATGAGGGACTGCCTTGCCCATATATCCCTACTGGGTGCTGCTCAGATAAGCCACTGCAAAGAGCACCACATGTCCCAGAAGTGTGCTACTTTGTACTAGAAATAGGGCTTTTAGTGTTGCAGCCCTTTGGAATTGGTTACTAGCTGAGATCAGACAGATGCAGTGTCTTGATACTTATGCAGCTGTTGATGGTTTTGTTCAAGAAGGCTTTCTCTGATTTGTGACCCAATCTAATTATGGAATACTATAGAAATGGTTTAATGCTTTTTTAAAAAAGAATTTTTATGGCTTTTAGAGTTTTTATTATAGAGCACAAATCAAACAGGGAACCAGGCAGAGGGCCTTCTCAGTAGTGGCACCCGCCCTATGGAACGCCCTCCCATCAGATGTCAAAGAAATTAACAACTATCTGATGTTTAGAAGACATCTGAAGGCAACCCTGTTTAGGGAAGCTTTTAATGACTGATGTTTGAATGCAGGGGTCACCAAACTAAGGCCCGGGGGCCGGTTGCGGCCCAATCGCCTTCTAAATCTGGCTCGCAGACAGTCTGGGAATCAGCATGTTTTTACATGAGTAGAATGTGTCCTTTTATTTAAAATGCACCTCTGGATTATTTGTGGGGCCTGCCTGGTGTTTTTACATGAGTAGAATGTGTCCTTTTATTTAAAATGCATCTCTGGATTATTTGTGGGGCATAGGAATTCGTTCATATTTTCCCCCAAAATATAGTCCAGTCCCCCACAAGGTCTGAGGGACAGTGGACCGGCCTCCTGCTGAAAAAGTTTGCTGACCCCTGTTTTAATGCATTTTTAATCTTTTGTTGGAAGCTGCCCAAAGTGGCTGGGGAAACCCAGCCAGATGGACAGGGTATAAATAAATTGTTGTTGTTGTTGTTGTTGCTGCTGTTGTTGTTGTTGTTAACAATGAAGGGTGGACTATGAATCTTTCATATAAATAAAAATAATCCTTAACTCTCTGAACAACTCCAACTATTAGAGAATTTAAATTGATTGCATAGCTAAAAACTATTGTACCTGTATGTTTTAGTTTAACGTATTCAAGACAGACAGTGTTGTCTGTTCAGTCAAGTCATCTTATGGAAAATTCCCACTACTTTCAGATAATGGACACTTCAATCCTCACAAACATTCATTTGAAACTAAATGCTGATTTCAATGGATATTGCTGCTGAAACCTCACTGTTCCTGACTTTTAGCTTTATAATAGGTAACTCACAGAATTTAGACAATGAAAAGCTTAGGTTTACTTGATCCATCTATATCAGGCATCCCCAAACTGTGGCCCTCCATATGTTTTGGCCTACAACTCCCATGATCCTTAGCTAACAGGACCAGTGGTCAGGGAAGATGGGAATTGTAGTCCAAAACATCTGGAGGGCCGAAGTTTGGGGATGCCTGATCTATATTGTCTGAATGTTCTCTGATTAAAAAATAAATAAATGTGTACATCACTCTATGCCAAAGAGCCATTGCTTGTTTTAGAATTCCAGGTTTTCAAGGTATGTACAGTGAGGGTCTTCTGGGTTTCTGGGGTTTTTCCTGTTGTTATTCTGTCTCTCACAACTACAATAAACCTACCATTAAAATTATGGACTGGACATTTCTTTGTCAGAGGGCAAATGGACAAATTTAGCAGGGGATCAAATACTTTTTTCCCTCACGGTCCTGCAGGTAGATAATGGTAAGACTGCCAATCAAAAGGGGGACAAGTATGCATCTCTGGTGTTAGTTCTTTGGATTCCAACGTAGCTGAAGTATTTTGAAATGTTTTATAGAGTTTTCTCTGATAGATCAGAACAAAGAATTAAAGTAAGTAGCAAGAGGAAACCATGCTCACAAAATAAATTCACTAAACTTTTAAGGACAAGTTGTTTAGTTTCTAACTAAAGAACTAAACAAATCATTCATTCATTCATCACCATCTCATATTTTAGCAGCCACCCACCACTGAAATAAGAGTGTTCACTTTAACGTTACCTACACCCCAAAGGATTTTACTTCTGTAGAACTTTCTTTAAATGCTTCCAATGGTTTCTGCAAACTTGGCCTTGCTTCACTGCTAAGCCCTTCTTCTATTCCAGTAGCTTCTTCCTCCATCCACTTCTGCAGTGCCTAGGAGAAATAAGTCTTCTATAAAATGGTTGTGAAAAATAAAATAAACAGTTAAGATAAACCAATTGGTTTGGCATGGAGCCATGATTATGCACCAACAATGACTTCTTTTGTGCATTTTTTTAAACCACAGCTTTCTCCAGGGCCTTTCAGTTTATTTGTGCCTTTATTTGTTGAAGATAAGAAGACAAAGAGAAGCAAAGAAACAAACCGTAGCAGAAGAAATACAAAGAAATATTTCTTCAGGCCGTGTGTGGCAGATCTGTGGATTTATCTCCTCATAAAGAGAATAGTGTGTTAAAATATAACCAGTTCTTAAGCAGTTCAGTGGCTTATTGACATTCACCTCTCAAAAATCTAGGGTAGTTCTGGGTTGAGGACAGAGAATCCTCAACCATCTAATCTCACAATCTGTACAGGGTTGTTTGTACAAGGAGGCAGGGTGGGATGGGGGTCACAGAGGAGAAAGTGATAACTCGTGTCTTAAGTTACCGGTATTTCATTTTCAACATTGTTACGGTATGCTGTCCCATAACAAAGTTCTCTGTGTTGCTTACAATAAATAAGCAAAAAGTACTCTATCTGTTAAATACAAAATGAGACGTAAAATCAAAAGTTACATTAATGCACACACCCCCCCCCAAAAAAACCTGTAAGTTAAGAGCAGCCTGCAGTAGTTCCTGCACTGCTGGGGTAACTCTTACCCATTTTTAGTTTTAGGGTAAGAGGCAAAAAGAATGGATGTCTCCAACCTGAATAGCAATCTTTTCGTACCTTGTACCTTTCCAGAATGTTGAAGCTCAGGGCGGACTGTAGCTTGCGCAGACAAATGGGGCAAAGATCCAATGGGCGTCGGTCCGATTCCTCCAAATGGTTGGAGCCCTGCATGACACATTCTAACCACTGGCAGTGATGCAGGCCAAAGATGTGCCCAATCTCGTGAGTCAAGGTCTGAAACGCAGGACCAAATGAAACAAGGAACAATTGGAGTGCGTGTTCTATGGACCTGACATCCCCCACGGCACTAGATATGAGTAACTATACAACCTTTAGAAGACCTTCTACAGGTCTTCTGAACCTTCTGAAGGCAGCTCTGTATAGGGAAGCTTTTTAATGTATGATGTTTCTACACGTATTGGAAGCTGCCCAGAGTGGCTGGGGCAACCCAGTCAGATGAGAGAGGTACAATCCATCCATCCATCCATAATAATTACTGTATTGTTAGCTCTTTTTCAAGACAAGGTATACACTCAACGGTGATAAAATTCTTGCTCTTTCTGTGAACTTGAACTTGCTGTTACTCAGAGCATTACTCAATAAACCCTCCCAAAACAAAACCTGATACTGTATTTTCACTTCCCCAAACTAAAACCATTTAACAGCTGTTTAGGTATTCTGCACACAGTGGCTTCCACAGGAAAGGCTTGCTTATGCAGAGCTCCAGCCACATCTGCTTCCCAGTTAAACCAAAACGGTTAACTGTGAGCTGACTATAGGTTTGTCTGTGATTCCGCTTATCCCATGGTTTCTAGGCATGGGTCCGAGCAGTTCTTCATTTGCCCCACCACATTCCCCGAGAAAACCCCCAGTTTACCGCTGAATTGGAACAAAAACACAAATCTGAAAGGGGATGACCCAACTGACATTTGTTCTAATTCAGTGGTAAGCAATGGGTTTTCCTGAGGGAAAGCAGGGCTGGATAAGCCTCGTTGTCTTAAAAGGGAGGTGAATTGAGCGGCCCATTCTGAGAGGTTTCATGTAGCCAAAGTAAAGCAGCACATCCAAGCAACATGAGCCTCCCAAACACCACACACAAGACAAAAATCATGTATTTTTCTGGAGGACTGCTAAATATCCAGTTTGTTATTCTAGATCCAAATACTCCCTTGCTAGGGCTAGGCCATCAAGCCACAGTGATGTGACAAAACTGGGATTATATCATCATTTTGGGTTTACTGCCAGCAACAAAGCATTGTGTTTTTTGTGGATGCCTTTTAGAGACCTTTATAAAAAATAAAAAAGGGAGTATAGAAATGGCCTTAAAGAAGTAAAATAAATAAACAGTGTAAGCATAGCTGCCAAGTTTTCCCTTTTCTCGCGAGGAAGCCTATTCAGCATAAGGGAAAATCCCTTTAAAAAAGGGATAACTTGGCAGCTATGGTGTAAGTCCACTTATTTTAACAGAACTAAAGTATTAAAGGAAATTAATCAAAGAATTAAAGGAAATGGGGCGACTAAAACACAGATTTGATTTAGATGTGGAAATGCAGTGCCAGGAATCTAAAGCACACCCACTTTGCAGGACCTCAGAAGCAGCTTGCTTGTGATCTCAGGGGTATAGTAGCCATCAAACACAGAATAGTCAGACGGAGGAAGCTTCTTTGTAGTCTTCAGTGTGCCTTTGTAGTTTGCACTGTAAAAATCACTGTCATACCTGGCAAAGCTGAAGATCCCCATTCCTTAACAATGCAAAGAGGAAATCAAATTAAACTCCCACGAAGGGCAGACGGCTGTGGTGACAGGATAATAGCACCAAAATGCTGAATAAACTACGTACTGGAAAAGCAAGTACAATACTTCTAGAAAGTCAGAAATGAGGCTTCCTCCCCTCTTCCACCTAGAAGTGACATGGAGGAAACTTACCCATAGGCCCTGGTTGAGATCAGTCCAGCTACAAAAATGTTCTTGCTCAGACACGTGAGCTTCATAAGGTCCCAAGGTCCCATGTGCTCCCTAGAACTCCTGGGGCCAGCTGTGGCTTCCCAGCAGTCATCTCTAAAAAGAATTCCAAGTTTGCTGTGGGAATGGGACATGTACGACTAAGGTCAGGCTGAGAAAGCATGGGTGGGGCTGGGAGTAGCCACAGAACTGCAGCCCCCACCTTTAGCTGCAACTTGCTTCAAGCAAGTTGATCGGTAGCGTTTTTATTTTATTTTTACATTTGAATCCTACCCTTCCTCTAATGAGCTCACTACTCTCTTGTAAGAGTTAAGGGAGTCAGGTGAAGAGAGGACAGGGATTCTGCACTTTTAATAGTTTGTGTAGAGATGGGAGTTTTAGCAAGTGTACTTGCATTACTGAGTTTCCTACCGAAATTGTCTCTCGTGTGTGACTAATAAAGGTGCAGGAGTCCAGAGCCCTCTTTTGAATCTGACCACTCTCCTCTTGCCTTAAGAGAAAATGACTTGCTCAAAACTCGAGCCACTTCATCGCACTCAAATAAAATTTCTATTTGAACTTGGTAAGAGCTGTTGTTTGTTAGCACACCTCAAGGCGGTGTGTTGCAAAGGTCAGAGTTTCAGGAAGGGGGTGGTAGGTTTTATCATGAAAATGATACAGGAGGAAATGGATATCCTTGACATCTATATCTATATCTGAGTGTGACCCCCCCCAGTTGTTTTTTGCAAAAATGAGAAGAGACCCAATCTCACCTAGTTTTATCCTCATCGTTCAGAATGCCCTACTGTCCTAGACAGCACAGGAGACTTCATTATAAAACTGTTTTGTATGTGCTATTGCCACCCCTTTGTGGTCAAGCGATGTACTGCAACCCTCTTGCAAATCCTCCCTCCCTCTGCACTGTTTATTGGACCTTTATTGAATCGAAAGAACTCAGCAGAACCTTTTCAGAAGAATATTCATTTTCACAACACCAAGCTGGAAATTCTGCAGAAACGTCTATCATCCCTGGTGTGAAATCCAGTGTCATGATGGGGTAGGAAGGAAAAGCCCAGTTGCTCTAGTGGCAGGCACAAACCATGTTCTATCACAGCAGAAATTTCACAACAATCTGCACAGCCATATTCATTGTAGGTTCATACTAGCATTGGAGCTTAAAAGTTTCTGCTCAGCCTACTTATAGTTACTGCCAGTGCCTTATACAATATGTGAAGAGGCTGGCTCCGCCATTCAAAGGCTGGGAAGGTAGGGAACGATGTACACCAGGAGTGGAGAAACTCAACCCCCAACAGCCCTAGCCAACAAGGCCAATGGTCAGGGCTGATGGATGGAGAGCCACAGGTTCCTGACCCCTCATCTACATAGTCAGAGCCATGCTAGATATGCACAAAGGCTTCTAGGATCCTGTGTGAGTAAATAATGCCATTAATCTATGCCAGAAGCCTCTGTGCTGTGTGGAGGACATCCTTCATTCTCACAAGCTGAGCTCTGCTATCATGGCCATGCAGTCATGCATCACACCCTGTCCTCAGGTGGGATGCCTGCAGCTTCAGAGTTGGCCATCAGCTTGCCAGAAGGAAAGATGCCAACCTGAATTCCATCTTTGGCAAAGTTTAACACTGACTACACAGGGTTGGCAGCGGAACAAGAGGTGCAGCACAGCTCCCCCAGAAGCAGCCTCAATTTTCCAAGCTTTCTTTCTTCCTCATCATGAGCACTGATAAATAAGAAATGCTCTCCCCTCAATGTGTGTTGTATTTTTATATATAAATACATATACCAAAATAAAAAGTGCACTTCTGGAGCAGCCCCACTGCTCAAAAAAATAGTTGGCTTGTAGTCAGTCTTACTGATGTTTTGTGCAAAGATAGAAGAAGTTCATTATCAAAATAAAGTCATATATAGTTTTGATGACTTACGTAATAAAACAATAAACATTGTATATACCTTCAGTCAAGGAGGCTTGGCCAAAGACGAAATTCCAAGAGTCCTTTGGGTAAAGATCTATCATGGTTACTCCCACAATGCAAAAAGCATCCTTTGGCTTTCTTTTCTTTAGGTAACTCAAGAGGTGGCCTGTATGAACAACAGACGTAGGTCTCTCTCAGCAGAAGCAAAAGGACAGGAGACTGTAAATGCCCTAACACAGTGAAAGCATAACTCAGAATTCCAGACGGCTTTTGGAGCTATCTAGTTCTATTAAAATTAATGTGACATTTGCAATACCTAATAATAAGTAGAGATATACAGAAAAAAAGAAACCTATGGGAGAGAGCAGGGCAAAGAGATTTCCCTCCTTCTGCCCTCCAGTAGGTCTCCTTGCTTTTGGAAGTTTCGGCTTGATGGAAGAGGGCCCAGGATCTGAAAGCTCTCGTGTGCCTGTGATGGCTTACAATCATAGGGCTGTAGAGTTGGAAGGGACCCTGAGGATCATCTAGTCCAACCCCTGCAATGCAGGAATAGGCAGCTGTCCTATATGGGGATGGAGCCTGCGACCTTGGTGTTATCAACACCACGCTCTAACCCAGGCATCCCCCAACTGCGGCCCTCCAGATGTTTTGGCCTACAACTCCCATGATCCCTAGCTAACAGGACCAGTGGTCGGGGAAGATGGGAATTGTAGTCCAAAACATCTGGAGGGCCGAAGTTTGGGGATGCCTGCTCTAACCACTGAGCCTATCACATTTAGAATGCTTCTGACCCAGGGGAGGCAAATTCTGCTCATCCCTTTGTAAGTGCTGAAGGCATTGTGCGAATTTGTCTTGGGTTCCTTCCAGCCCAAGCTCCATTAAACATTCAGGACTGAAGGGCAACAGGATAAGCCTGCCTCCTCCTTGGGCTTGTGCTGGGCTGGAGGGAAGCAAGAAGTGAGTGTCATGGTTTGCTTTCAGCCACCCACTTCGAGCACCAGCCAGCTGAGAGCTTATGCCTACACACTTGCTTTCCACTACAAAAGGCCTGTGCCTACACATTGCCATGTACAAACATTGCCCAGAGACTGCTTTTGGTGAAGGGGAGGGGTGTCCCCAAACCCACTATTTCCCAGCAGCTTTAGAGGGTCTTTATGCTAAGCCATTCCATACAAAAGGAATGTCAGATATCTATGTCCTTTACCTACGCCCGAGTTAAGCATTCTCCACAGAGAAAAGCAGCAAAACCAACAAGTCTACCACTCGGTTTACCACTAAGCAAATGAAACTGCAGTTTTGTACTCTCCCATTTTGTTTCCGCACAGGCCTCTATCTATAGCGCCAGGGGAAGGACACAGCCAGAATTTCCCTCCAGATATAAATAATTTTTGGTTGAAAGGGGAATCTAGCTGTCATAACTCTTGCCTACTATCAAGAGTCTACACACCAGATTTTAAGACAGATATAGTTAGTGTGAATATGATCACCCCAATACAGTCACTGTGACAATAAATAATGGTTTGTTGTTATGTGAGTAAGCCTGGGAGAGTCACAGAACTGTGCACCCTTCTTCATTTCATCTCCTTATGTGGCATGGAGAAGATTGGGAAGTTTTTGCTTCTGTTTGTAACAAAGTAGAGTTTACTGTTATGGCAGAACTGAGACAAACTGTGGTTTGCCTTAGCTATGGTTAACTGAAACAAGCATTCTGTGGACCAACCTAGATGAGAAAGCAGCCATAGCAAGACTGAGTGGCACTTGGGGAGAGGGTATGTAACCCTTTCAAACTCCAGTGTTGTTTTCCTGCTTTAAGGCAGCAAACCTATACAGCCAGTTAACTCAGTATGGCTTATTCTTGAATATGCATGTATTAAATAGGACTGTAAATCACACAACCTCCCAAAGCTGTTGTTCGTCCCACAGGTGACAAAATCTTTCAAAAACTGAACAGGAGCACTAGTACTGGGAGGAGTCATAACTCAGTGGGAAAGCACATCCCAGGCAACTTCAGTTAAAAAGATCACATAGCAAGACCCTGAAGAGCAGCTGCCAGTCCGAGTAGGCAACAATGGGCTGGACAGAGAAATTCTCTCAAATCTGAAGAAGCTTCCTAGGTTTTTTATTTCTAAGCGTTGCTCTTTGCAACTGGTGTGAACTGCCGGTCACCCTTCTTGCCTTCATGGTTAAGAAATGACAGGCTCAAATAATGACAGGCTCACACGGAAGAATCCCAAAGGCTCAATGCATGAAGCTGGCATAAAATCCATGAGAGTTTGAAAACTTTTGGAGCACCTGTTCATTTGCTTTCTGATTACAGCCAGTCATTCAGGAGTAAGAATTCTCAGTGTTCTTACTTGCTAAAAAGAGTGCCATAATGCTATTTTAACACAGCTGAGATTTATAATCTAGCTCACAGAACTGGCAAAATTGATTTAACGCCATGAGAAGGTCCCAATCCAAAAGTGTTCCATCTGTTCCTCATACCCAGTGCTTTTTTTCGAGGGGGGGCGCGGTACACAGGAGTACATATACCCCTAAACATTTGGTGAATCTACCGTAAGTTTGGCCTCATTGAGGGGCAGTATTTCAATATGAGTAGGAAAATGAGAGTACCCCTAAACAGTTTTTTAAAGGGAAAAAAAGCACTGCTCGTACCTGCATGAATCTGCAGATTGTGTGTGTTTTCATTGATCCGAAAAGGGCAACCTGTGTGTGAAACTGGCACTGGTCCTAGGATTCTTACAATCAAGCCATAGTAAAAGGCTTCACAGTAATCCTTCAGCCATTTCATGTAGACATCTGTGCTAACTCTGGAATCTCCAAAAGAACCTACCAAAAACAGTGAAGAAAAGCAGCATGTTATAACTTCAGCTGTATAGTTCAGCCCCCCCCCCCACTCCAAACTACATGAAGAGCTATTGTATACATAGCAGTATTTTAAAATATGAGATATGGGTTTGCATTCAGTATAGTGCTAAAGAAATCATTCCACCAGTGCAAACATTTCTGCTCGCAAAAGAACAATCTTCCCTCTCCTCCCTCCCAGACGTGCTGTCCTGGAAGTTCTCGCAAGGCTTTTGAGCAGATTTGGGGAGGGCACAGAGGGAGCGGGGTAGGGGAAGTCATGCTGTGCTAGCGAGAATCATTGTGCTGGCTTCAGCTACCACATTAATTTAGTTGACTACGTCCCATGATTTGTAATATTTATCTTGTCTGGCTTTAGAATAAGACTCTGAGATGTGCACCATTAGTCTTGTTTTAAAAATGAGGAACAAAGGCAGAGAGATAATGCTTTGCCAAAGAGCATCTAATGCAGGAGTGGCCAAGATGGTGCCCTCTAGATTTTGTTGGACTACAACTCCCATAAGCCCAAGTAAGCATGGCAAAAGGCCAGAGATAATGGAAGTTGTAGTCTAACATTTGGATGGCACCACGTTGGCTATCTCTCATTTAATAAGTCATAGGGCAGAAGGTTCACAATGCAGAGAAATATACACTTACTTGTTGGGCAGCAAGCCCCACTGAATTTAATTAGACTTACTTCTGAGTAAACATGTACACAGTTTGGCTTTACTTTTATCTGTCCGTTTATATCCCACTGGGCACGATATTTATCTCCTGCATATTTTGGTAGGGAGAGCCACATTGTCTTGGCTGCCATTCCAAATACGGTAGTAAGCCAGGGGGGGGGGCTGAGATAAAAGTGAAAAGGGGTTTGTTGGCAAAACTATCCAGCACAGTCACAACTGGCTATCAAAGCCAGGAAACATTATCTGAGGGTCAAATTTAGATTTTCCATTTTTAATGGCATACAAAAAGCAAAAACTCTACAAAGGCAAGCACTCAAAAAGTAGAAAAGGTTAAAATTAGGGTTGTATATATGATGCAAATGAGAACAGAGCAGACATGCTTAAATTCAATTTATTGCAATGGGATATACCTGTATGCTTAAGTCTATTGATATCAGTGGGACTTGTAAACAAAAGTTTGAACTACACTTACAGTATATAACTAGGACATCCTTTTTAAAGTTCTTTTGCTCAGCAGTAGAGTGCATACTCCTCTCTGAAATCTTGGAGAACTGCTACCACTCAGTGCAAACTAGAGGTGGGAAGACTTTAGGCTTGTGGCCCACCTTGTTTTTTACTAGAACATCAAGAACCAAAGCCATGTGCAAGATACATACATTAGTTTGAATACATGAGGGTGACTATAAGCATACACTGAGCTTAGGAATTTGTTTTTAATTCTATAACTCAATTTTGCCCGCAGTTTTTCATGCAAATGCCCACTCCTGTTTAGCTTTCTTTATTTCAGCAGTCTAATTTAGGTTTAAGAAGCCGCTGTGTTGTTGCTACTGCTAGACAATCGAAAGTCAAAATCCCCGGCTAGGCATACCTTGCAAACCACCCAGAGATCTATCTACCAGCAGATCCTGATCTTCTTTCTGCCCACTTCTCAGAGAGATGTTCCCCAGGACTCTATATAAAGCAGGTTTCTATGCTTCTCATGTAGCTCATCCTGATTAACCAATTCCTATGTGTCATGAAACACTTTCTAGACTTCAAAGGACTGGACATACAATAAGGCATATGGCGAGGCTTCCTGTGTCAACCAAGTGCACCCCAAAATATGAGTGATATCTGCTGCAATGTCCAGGGGCTCTGTGGTAGATGGGCACAGACTGTTCAAAGTGGAAAGGCTTCCCTGAAGGTGGAAAGCTTGAAAAACACCAGCTTAATTAGCTCCTATTTAATGACTCCTTAAAGAACCTGCCTAGCTTGGTTAGCATGCTTTATTGGCCATAAGGTTCTGTAGGCAGCATTACCAATGGGCTGAACATAAATCCGATTTTTCTGGGGAGTTGGTGTCTTTCTGCAAGGGTCATGATAAAATTGTGCAAAATCCTGGGTGGGTTCTGGGTGTGAGGAGATCCAATCCGACTCAGAATGCAGCGTGATGGGCTTGAAAAGAACACTGCCTGGCCGAAATGCTTCATTTAACAAACACTTCTCCTTAGGGTTAAACTTCTCATAAAGTTTTGCAAGCTGGGTGTCCTTGGAAACCAGGGCTGCCTTCAGCACCTCCTCAGAATGTTTAATAACCTTCATCTAATGAAAGAGAAAGACGAAAACTGTTACATCTGCATTTCACATGCACACATTTTTTTATTTTAATCTGTTCCCTTTCTTCCATCACTCCTCACAAGCTCCTATTATTCCTTTCACGATTAGTAACAAGCCACCCACCAGCCATATTTTGCAGCTTGCTGCTTACTCAGCAACCATCAAGTCCTACATATGCAACATTCAGCTTCCTCATTCCTGTCCTATTTCCATACCCAACCATCATTTCACAATCAGCTTCTGCTTTTGGACAAAACGAGCATGGGAAAGGCTTGCTATAAACTCAGTCGCCAGCCTAGTTCCATACAATGTTCACTGGGTCACTACATCCCAGCTTTGATCAAAGAAAAATCCAGCCACATTTACATTAGTCTGAAACCCACATTAGACCAAGATCTAGGTGGTTCTTAAATCCAGTTACAATTCATGACGTCTGTCCAAAATGAAATTGAAGCAGTGGCACTCTGTCTTCAACCACAGCTCATTCTGAACATCTGAGAAACATTAAACAGCACAGGAAACCCATTCTATCATGAATGACCTTTTAAAATCACATATTAAAGATCAGCAGTGCCATCAGTACAGGATGTTGTGGTATTTTCTTATCTTCCTCTTCTGACATGCATGTTTTTGGGGCAGGAGGAGGGGAGAGGTGGAGTTAGAAAAGAAGTCCCAGACCCTGAATCTTCCCTAATGAGAACAGCAAAACACACAGGGCTTTGAGAACCATCCGTATGATTTACCAACTTGCTCATTTGGAAGGCATTTCTGGCTCTGCGTTTTCAGACTATGTCCTCAGAATATTTAGAGGGATGCTATGGGATGCGGGTGGCGCTCGGGACGCAGGTGGTGCTGTGGGTTAAACCACAGAGCTTAGGGCTTGCTGATCAGAAGGTTGGTGGTTCGAATCCCCGCAACGGGGTGAGCTCCCGTTGCTCAATCCCAGCTCCTGCCAACCTAGCAGTCTGAAAGCACCTCAAAGTGCAAGTAGATAAATAAATTCTGGGTTTGCCCAGAAGCGGCTTTGTCATGCTGGCCACATGACCTGGAAGCTGTACGCTGGCTCCCTCAGCCAATAACGCGAGATGAGCGTCGCAACCCCAGAGTTGGTCATGACTGGACCTAATGGTCAAGGGTCTCTTTACCTTTTATAGAAAAATACCAGTAGAAAAGCAGCTTTGTATACGTGGCCGTTGAAGATCTATACCATTATGTACTATATTGACCTTTGTATTCTGAACCGAGAGCAAAGTATATTCTTGAATTGTTGTGTAAGATGACTGAAGCAGACGACTGAGTGAAGATTTGTTTCTGGCTTGATAAGTTTGTTGTCTGGCTTGATAAGTTTGTGACAACAACATGGCAAGATTTGCAGTTGCTGCCCCAAAACTAAGAAGAATGTTCATCGAGTATAATAACCTTAAAAACAGTAACTACTCACCATGCTCAATACAGCAGAAAGAAATAATAGGCTGTCACTCCCAATCACCCTTCCCCAAAGTATGCATGTATGTATGTATGTATGTATGTATGTATGTATTTTTACTGTTAGCAAAAAGAAGACAATTATATAGATCAGCCACAGTTCTGTGAAGATTTGGATAGAACAGTGAAACCACTAATTAAACCACTTCATCATATATCCTATAAAATATAATTTTGTGCCTATATGGTGCACAGTTAAATTCTATTCTATTTCTATTCTTCTATATAGCTCTTGAACAGATCTAAAGTCATCTTTTGGTGTTTCCTGGAGTTTTTAATGGCACCTACAAGAGACACATTCATGTAAAATACAAATCAGAATATACTTATTCTGAGCAAATAATCTGGCATTACTATACACTTACAAACACATGGCAGGGCCAGCTACAGGCGCTCCTTGGGCAAGATGCACTCAATGGACACCCTTTCAGAGTGGATTTACCTCCTCTTTCCTTCACCCATCTGCTAACCTCTCACTCTTGTTCCCCCAGAGGGAAGGCACAAGGCAAGTGAAGGAAGCTGCTCTGTCATCTCTCTTGTTTGCTCAAAGGGGACAGGTGAGCAGGATGTGACAGTGAGGAGGAACAGGGCCAGGAGGCGGGCATGTGCGTTAGCACTGGACCTCCAGCAGAGATGGGGCCCTCAACAATGCTTTTTGTTGAGATTGCTGCTGGGGTCCCTTCCAACTCAACAATTCTATGATTCTCTAACTTTTCAAGAGACTGCATTTAATATTTCAGTTTCTAGCTAACAGTGTGTGCTTTATATTTGACTTCCTTCTGTAATGTTTGGATTTGTTTTATTTGATGTTTTAATGTAGGTTATAAACCGCATTGATATTTTTTCCTTAAAAATATAGTGGTATAAAAATGAAATGAATAAGAATAATACAATCACACAGCAGGCTGAATTGGTCTCTGTTGATGTCCCATTCCATGTATAGTGGCTTATTTCCTCCCTCATCATCCATTTCCACAGGCACACACTGCTGTAATAATTTAGAAGACATCTGAAGGCAGCCCTATTTAGGGAAGTTTTTAATGTTTGATGCTTTATCGTGTTTTTAATATTCTGTTGGGAGCCGCCCAGAGCGTCTGGGGCAACACAGTCAGATGGGCAGCCTACAAATAAAATTATTATCATTAATTTACAGAGCGGGTTGTTACGTTAGGAAAATCAAAGAGATCATCTTGCAGCAGCAGCATTAAAGGCCAACACATTTGTAGTGGCATCACTTTATGGGAAAGCACATGCCCCACTGTGAACTTATTAGTCTTTTGGGTACCACAAGACTCTCTGCTGTTTATTATTATTAATAATAATAATAATAATAATAATAATGTACCCCATACATAGGAGCAAAGTCCTAGGTGTTGAGGTCTCTTTGCTCCACCCATAAAAAAAATTAAGGAGCCAGCACCCCTCCAAGTTCATGGGCATGCATTGCCATTCAAATATGGGGGGGGATGCGAACTGTGTCTTGTGATCAATTATGTGGGGCAGGGCTTACCTGAGCCTCCCCAATACATACCCTGACATTTCTCTAATGAAAATAGGTACACACGATTCAATACCTCCCAACATTTCTGTGATGAAAACAGATACATCCCCTCCGACTTTTCTCTGATGAAAATAGGGATGTCCATGCTATACCCTCGACCATTTCTCCAATGAAAATACGGATGTCCTATTCTATACCCTCCAACATTTCTCCAATGAAAATAGGGACCCAGTACAATACACCACCCCACTACCCTGACTGTGTCACCTCCATCCTTACTGGAACTCATGGGCGTAGCCAGGGGGGCAGCCGCCCCCCAATCAATCAAAATCAATACAAATCAATATATGAGGTTCTCCCCCCCCCGGTAACAAAAGCCTGTCCCCCCCCAAAAAAATCTTGGCTATGCCCATGCCAGAAGGCCCCCCCTTCCTCAGGCGTCGTCCTTGGGGCCCTCTCCCCTCATAGCTGAACCCCCAAAACAACACGCCGCTTCCGCGGGCCGCCACGCCCAGGCGAGGCCTACCTCCTTAGGCACGCCCCTCTCTCATAGCCTCGGCCCACACAGAGCGGCTGAGCCTGCTCCGCCCTTCCGCGTCGTCCGCGAAGCCCAGCTCGGTTCCAGCCGTTGCCAGGTGGACTGAGAGGGCGGAGAGGAGGGCTGGCTCGGGCCTTCTCCAGACGCGAGGCCTCTGCTCCCGGATTCGTAGCCCGGTCGGCCGTGAGGGAAGCAGCCGGCCGGCTGGCCGGCCGGCCTTCCTGCCTCAGAATATGCAGGGCCTGGTCGACGGAAGAGATGCTGCCATCCCCGCTTCGGAATATATATTTATTTACGCCTACGCTAAGGCACAGTCATAGGAGCCAGAGGTCCCTTCGCTCTCTCCCCCCCCCCCCCGCTACAAAAAATAAAATAAAATATTTGAGGCGGCCTGCCCCTCCCCTTAAAAAGTTTGTTGGGCATTGCCATTCAAATGCTGTGGGTGCGCCCCATCATGTGATCGATTATGCAGGCTTACCTGCCCCCCCCATATTTTATTCAAGTTGGCACCCCTGGGCACAATGCAGTCGCACGCAGGTAGTGAGTGTCTCTGAGCATGTGCCGAGTGCATTTCTCTCAACGCTGTTTAAGGGGGCTGCCGCCATGGATGTACCCAGGGATTTATGCTGGGACATCCACCTGTCGTCGTCGTCCTCTGTCTGGCTCGGTGTCTAGCAAGATTTGGAATTAAATGTCTCCATAATAGCTCTTTTAAATTTCTTTTGACCCCAAGCGCTCAAGAAAAATATGTCCAAATCTTCAGAAGTTTGCAAACTAACACCAGGGAGCACCTTTCATGAGGTTAACGAGTATATTCTGCAAAATTACAAAGAACATGCCGTTTTCCATTTTACTTTTTTTAAAAAATCTATAAACTGAAACAAGTTTTATTGGATTTGCTGAAAACCTTTTCAGCACTTCCTTCTCAAATTCCTCCCCCCCCCCAATAGTTTTTCTGTACACGCGCTCAGTAAGCGTAGCCGATTGAGATGCTCCCCTGTCATCTTCAACCTTAGCCAGGTCTTTACTCTTTGCAATAATGACTGCTCTGTGGTACAAGTGAGCATTTTAATTTTAAATATTCTGATTATTTCAACTTTTAAGTATTTTTATTTATTTGATTTAGGGGCAGCTTTACCCCCCTCCCCAGCTACTCCCATGGCTCTTGCTGCCAACCTGGCCATAGGACAACCAGGCAGGTTCCCATGCAGGATCTCTTGAAAATAAGCACTGTAGGGCAAAGTAATATGCATATTATGCGATGAGTCCAGCCCAGAACATGACATGAGGAGACGTGATGCCTTTAGTGTAAAACTAAGGTTCCGGACTGGTTTTCATTTTGAACAGGAGCCTTTTCTAACTTGATGTGAGTTTTAGGAGATTAGAATATCAAGTACTGTATAGATTTCCCCACTGCACCAGAGCCTCTGCACATGCAGAGATTTAGTTTTTAAATTTCTCTATTATGTTACTTTTATTGCAAAACCAAACAATGACAAATATCCCCATTTAATTAGTGCAGAATACGAACAACAGGGGAATGCTGGGGAAGGGTGTGTACTAAATGAAAAATAGCTATTTCCTGTTGTCCCAGCTGCAAGATTGTACAGAGGTTAAGAGAGTGTGAATGAATTGATGCTCTGGGTCTTACCTTATCCAGGAAGAATGAAGTTACACTTTATCATCGGTAAAGAAAAAAGCTGTCTACTTTTCAATGTCATTTCCTTTATTATATATATTCTTGTTGCATTCCAACTTTGTTCTCCACTGTACAGATACACATTGCAGCATGTGCAGTTCCCACACATATCAACCAATTCATCAAGTTTGGACTTTAGCTTTTCTTCTATAAAGAAAATAGAATTTCAGCAACATATCCTAAATATGTATAATGGTACACTGAAAAGCTGCAGATGGGATAATGAGAAACAATTGTCAAATAGGTAGATTCTGAGATAGCAAAGCTAAGTTTAGCTTCTACAAAATAAATTAGTTTGGTGTTAGCGTAATGTTCTGAATTAAGCAATTTTTTTAAAAAAAAGTTTGTGTAATGAATGAAAGAGAAACAATTGCAGACACACACTTCTGTCCAGTCCAATTGTGCAAAGGTTTTACCTAGGAGGTACAAGCTTTTGTACAAATGAACACCACATCCTTATCTGATTTCCTGTAGCAGAATATACAAAATCCTCACTTGGACACACCCCAACAGCAATACTGTGTCTCAACTTCACCATAAAAGTGCACAGCTTACACTATTGTCTAAATAGCATATTGTACTTCTAGGTGTGCCAATGTCAGTTTATTTGGGCTAAGTAATTGGATTACACTGGATCTATAGGATATTTTGTGTCAACCCCATTTTCAAACATTGCAAAACAAAAGAGTATGCCAGAGTACTCCATTTTTCTTTTTTACAGAATTCTCTAAAACTTTATAGTAAACTCAAATGTAATGTAAATTAAGTAGCCATAGTTTTGAGAATATTTTTAAATTTTAAGTTCTACTGCTATTAGGAAATCAGGACAACAATGTTTATTTCTAACAGCAGTACCGCATGCAATAATTTTTTTTAATGCAGTACTGTGATGATACAATTGAATCAAATATTCAATGTGCTCAGAAACATGTGTTCTGTGTGTATTATAGAGAAGCCTTTCTTTTTTTAAAAAATATTTCCTGTGACACATACTCTGAGAGGGAAAGATTTTTATCACAGTAACATTACACTTTAAAGTAAATAAATAAAATGAAGAAATGAGCCTTTGCCTTTTGCACATTTTAGATACATTTAGTTTCTGGAATTCCTGGAGATAAAAGAATGAACTGTACCAACAAAGTCTTGAAGCATACATCAGAGAAAATAGTGAAGTAGAATGTGTTCAGGGAAGAAGGAAACAGAAAATAGCGGTGGTAATGTTCTTTTTTTAGTAGAGGGGAGAATCAAAATTAAGTATCAAGCCTTCTTATTTTTAAAGTTTAAAAGTGAGCATACTTACTTGATATTGGCATATAGAATAGCAAGCAACACCATCTGAAAATCACTGCCTAAGACCCTTACTTATTTTGTAAAGTTTATATTTACTGGTGTTTATTATTCTGCCTCTTAACTAGGTTGGAGCTGTGTTTGGACAAATAGCTAAAAGGCTTCCAAATTTCTCCCTGTGCTCCAGTAGATAGAACAAAAGCAACAGGTTTATACAAATGAATTTAGCTCAGTATTTTCTAATGATATGCAGCACCTCCCCAGGATTTCAGACAAGTCTTTCCCAGCCCTACCAGGAAATGTCAGGAATAGGTGCTCTGCAACTGAACCACAGCCCTTCCGTGATGTCAGGCACCCCTCAATGTGTTTCATGACCCTGAAAGGCAATATAAATATCCGGTTAAGTTTTGCATCACCAGAACGGGGATCAATGTGATTTTAAATGATTTCGCCATCTTTATAAATCTGCCCAACCCTTCAGAGCAGCATGACACACGATATAGGAATATCACCTCAATACCTATTCCACTGACAAGGCGCTGCTAGCATCAAAGAGCCTTAAAATCAGTGGAGCCACATTCAACGGCTGCAGCCAAAATGTCTCAATTGCTTTAGCCTAAGGTGCTAAAGTGCTCTTCTGCTATTCCTAATGAGGTTATGTCTGGGTAAAAAGGACTCCTGTGGTTGGAGGCTGTATTCTTCTAAATACCAGTTGCTGGAAACTACAGGCAGGGAGAGTGCTCTTGCCCTCAGCTCCTGCTTGAGGGTTTCCCATAGGAATCTGGTTGGCCACTGTGAGAACAAGATGCTGCACTAGATGGGCCACTGGCCTGATCCAGCAGGCTTTTCTTGCGACTGCACACAAGAAAAAAAGGGGCACTTCTTTCCTTCCTTTTGCCTCTGCCACCCAGGAGATTTGAATTCTGAATGATTTGGCTGGTTGTGTAAATTCCACACTACTGCATGTCCAAAACACTACACGGATCATTTATTTTCTAGATTTGCAAATGTTTAAATGCCCTCTCGGACTGTGTATAGAAGAGGCATATATGCGGTATATATAGGTGCTTGTTTTAATACATACCGGTATATATATTGACTGAAAAGTTGAAGCTTCATTTCAGCTCTGAGAATCCTGACCAAAATTAGGAATGCACAATAAGGCCACTCAATAAGTGTTTAGCAAAACGTCACAAAAGGGTTGCTCTTCTACCTTTTCCTGCTCATTGTGAGACCTGAAAACTACTTTCGGAGGAAGGCAGGCTTGAGAAATTTCACTCAACACGTGGAGGGCTTCTTGGGGAAAAGAACAAACTTCAAATCAAGTCACATGGATTTATCTCGTAAATAGAGACCATAAAGCTCTTCCCCAACACTGACCTATTGGTTTCTAAGTAGCTCTATTACTCTGCTAAGTCAACATGCTAATACTATTGTGCAGACTGCCATCTGAAAGTTTTCCTTTTATAGGCAAGGATCAAGCACTGCTTCTAAATACTTGTTTGTTTTGGGCAACGTGACACCAGCACATGTTTGAGAATAACTACTACATGCTGCAATCCTATGTAGAATAAAACTTTAATAGGAATTACTTGCAAGTTATCAAGGTTAGGACTGTACTGCTAGTGACATAATGTGAAATGCGAAATAATGGAGTTAGTAGTCATGCCTAGGACTGCAGAATATATGGTAAAACCTACCGTAGGACTAATACAATCAGAATTCTTTTCAACATTTCAGCCTTGGCAAGCCCTCACTTCACCCTCTATGCTTCTACTCTTCCCACTATTCTCTGCCTCTTCCAAAGAAATTCCAAATTATGCCAAAATTCTGTATTTCAACATGGGAGCTTCCAACCCGATATTTTTGTTTCTCTTCTTTGAATTCTTTTTCAGAATGGTATAGGATGAGGTTCAATGTTTAGTAAACTTTTCGCTTAACTTTTGGACACTTGGGTGTGCCAAAACTCTAGAATGGCACTTATTTTTCCAATGTCAATAATGCACAGAGAGTTGCTTACTTTGCAGCTAGAGAAGACAACACAAACCCACAAAATACAATTAAATTCACATGCGTTAGAATTTTAAATGTTTCAAAGGCAGACAGTTGTCAAAATATGGCTGCATTGCCAGCAAGTTATAAAACCTCAATCTAATATACACAAAGATACAAACTCCATATGCACAGTGAGGATGTATATTGTTTATTTACCGTCAGTAATTTACATAAGGCAAATATTAATAGTTGGAACACCTGCAATGTATGTACAGAGAGCAACGTACATCTAAAAGAGGCTTTTGTCTATTAGTAACCGAACCATTTTAAAATTATGCCTTTAAGACCTTCTTTAGAAATAATTTATTGCTGATGCTGAACTAAGGCAAGAGGGATTCTTTTTTTCTTTACAAAGTAGCAGATTCTCTTAGTCCCTGGAAAGTTACAAAAGTTACACATATAAAAAAAAATGTAAAGCCACAAAACACCCCACATTTATACAAAGCTAATACAAATCCTGGTTTCATTAGATAAATATTATGTGAGGTTGTTACCAAATATATTTTTTAGAGAAAAGGTTTCTAGAATGTAAGCTCTCAATGCTCTTGAAGAATGGGAAAGCAGTTTTAAATAAGTGGCAATATTTGCTTTCAAGTACGAGATAAAAGAAAACTGCAAATGGCAGTATTACAATGCTGTGTCATCTTTACAAGTCTGGTCTTAGGGATGTCTTTGTTGTGGTACCAGAAAAAGGCCTATTAAAAAAAACCTGGTCTTTGTGCAGTTGACTCTAGCACAAAGAAAATCTAATCAAGGGCTCAAGCAAGAATTTGGTGGCAATGAATTGGATGTGGACTTAGTCATGGTTAGAACAGATCCACTGAAATCATTATGGGAAGAGTCCCATAGTTTTCCAACTATGACCAAGTCTGGATTCAACCTAGGCTTCTTCTTAAGATAAGTTTCCAAATAATCTTACAAGAAAATCATATTTGGTTTAAGTGAAAAGCATCTTGAGAGTGTGCAACCATCACCTTGTCTTCAAAGGCTGTTTTCAAAGTCTCCCCCCAGTTTTTGGGTTCTTCAAACTGCTCTCCCACACCACAGTGAACTTTTCAAGAAGCCTGAGAATGGAGCAATGAATCTTGCAATTCAGTGAAAAAAGGGTTGTTGTTTTTTTAGCTTTAAAAAGTGGCTGTTTATACTGTGCTACTCCAAAATAAGGCATGAGGCTAAAGTTAAAACCAGTTTTTTGTTGTTTAAAAAGATCAGTTGCCTTAATTTTTCTACTGAAATTTTAAAATAATTTTGACATTAAATGTTTTATTTCAGACTTTAAAACAATGAATTTTGTTACAGTCTAAAATATTGTATGCAAGATCACTCCATGTTTATTCCACGGAGGTTAGAAGGAAAATAAAACCTCTTATTTTACTAAAATACAAATCCCGGAATTTGCAGAACACATTTATTGGAAGCATTTTGATAAGGGACACTTGAGAAAAAGTGTTCTTACAAACCAGCCCTGTATTTGAAAGTTACGTCTGAAAATGTAAGGCTTTACCAAACTAGACGTGACACACAGTTGTGTGTATCTTTCCCATGATTTTTTTTTGAAGTTGCCATGGAAGGTTAAGCAGATGAATAGCCACGGTCTGCTTCACTCTTTCCCCTCTAGCTAATTTTCCTATCAAAATTACACCCCCACCACCGAGCTGTGGAGGAAAAGCAGCTGTGTATGTGTGAGTCTGAGTGGGAAAGCTGCCAGCGGGGAAAGGACCACCCCCCTCCTCCCCAGTTCCCTTAAGTAAATTTGCAGCCCCACCCTCAAATGTCTCCTTTTGGTTAAAAAAGCCGAATACTCCAAATCTCTCCACTTCTAGCAATTTTCTGGAGTACAATGGAAAATTTGTGCACAACACACTTTAAGAAATATTATAAAACTGAGCCAATGAAACCATTTTGTTTCTTCCTATTTGCTTGTAGTTCCACATAAATCATGATTTGTTAACACATTTAAAAACAAATACTGCCCTTAACTATATATTACTTAGAAGACTAGCAAAAAGCACTTTGCATACCAATTTTGATTGACTCCTGAAAGAACACAGGAGTGGGAGAAATATTATCCCCAGAACACCTACACCTATACTGTTACACTTCAGAATATCTGAGTGGGTGGTTTCATTTTCACTTTTAGTATTTTCTAGCAAATATGCAACATCTCTGTGCAGTAGCTAAGTTTAACGTGGCAATGGAGTCCCCACCCCACCCCACAAAAGGCCACAATCTGAAACATTGGCATTTGTGTTAAGGCAAGGAAAAGCAATTAAGAGGCACTTTAGGTTAAAGGATTCTGCATCAATTAACAGTGTTTTCTGATGCTGTAATAGGCTCACTATTCCACACTGAGCCTGTTCTATTAAAGCACTTAATTGGCACGAGCTCTCAAGTTACCTGGATCTAGACAGCAAAACTAAATCGGTTTCAAACCTATGGATTTTGCTGACTTCCTTCCACAAAGATTACGGAATTGCAATAGCAATGCATCAAATTTGGCCTGTGTAACAAAAAAGGGGGGAACCGTGCTGCTAATCTCTGATCATGTTAACCATTAAAACATTTATGAGAGTAAAGCGTTAGATCAGGCATTAAGTATCCATTGCTTTCGTAGATGTTCCCTTTAAAGCATAGCATAGTAAGATGAAGTTTAACTTGGCAATCCAGAGTAACTAGTAGTATATGGGCTTTTAAACCAACACCTGAGAAATCGAAAATGTCACTAGCTTCCTCAGAATTGAGATGAAAAAAGGCAGTTAGTTCCACAAAACTGTTGTGTTTTCAGTGAATGGGGTGTTTACAAGGCTGAGTTATTGAGGTGTGCAGCAGCTGAGGTGGAAAGTGGAGGCCTTTTAAAATTTCAGTGTCTTGCAATATGGCATTTCAAGGTTATCATTCAGTTCCCTTATAATTTTTGATAATCACTTTCTGCCTTTTTGGCCAGCAATATAATATTCAGTCCTGTATATTAATACAGTTATGTGCATTCTCAGTATTGTCAACACTATAGATACACCTGACATCTATAAACACTGCTGCTGCTTAACAGAAACAAATCTCTTGCTCGGTTTCCTCCATCATCCAAACCAGGAATCCCCAAACTGCGGCCCTCCAGCTGTTTTGGCCTACAACTCCCATGATCCCTAGCTAACAGGACCAGTGGTTGGGGAAGATGGGAATTGTAGTCCAAAACATCTGGAGGGCCGAAGTTTGGGGGTGCCTGATCCAAACCATAATGTATGAGCTAACTGAACAACAACAACAAAAATTCTCAAGGAACATTCTTAAAACAGTTAATTCACAGCAACTGGCAGACACCTAAAGCTGCAAACAGCTGTGTGATTTAAGCTAGTTAGTTCCAAACTTAAAGCATAGATTTTATTGTCAAACCACATGATCTAACAATGACCAATTAAGATCAGAAGTCCCTTGGCATGATTCTTTTTGATTACAAAATTCACTGGTAGTGGACCTCCTTTCTGGTACCATTTGGCGAACATCCTATATTGGCATGGAAGCAAAAATGCATTTGTAAACTTCAAAGACAGCTTAATTATTTGACAGGTTGGAGCTATTTGCCACAATGAACTGATGGTGGTGGTTGGCCAAGCTTGGAGAGCAGTCCAGAGTTATACAAATCTCTTCTATAGCCCTTTCACATGCCAAACTTATCAAGTTTCCGAAGTAAATTCTTTAAACTGCATGTCTACAAGTTACTTGTTATTGGAGTACAGGCTTCGTCAGGCTGAAAAGAGGGAAGAGGTTAAAACTTGTGAGTTAGTTTTTAAAAAGTTGAGGTCTGTTAAGAAATGAAAACTCTTTCAAGACAGAGATACAGCGGAAAAGATTTAAGCCTGAATTTTGAGAGAAGTTGGCAATTAACTGGAACAGCAGCAGCTTTACCCACACATCATGAGGTCGGACAAGACCTTTTTCCAACTCCTGCTGTAAACTATTATCACAAATCAAAGTTTTTTGTTGTTGTTGCTGCGCATCACTGTAGCATGAGCTGCTTGAGGTTGTCATGAAGGATGGTATCCTTTACATCACGGAATACCAGGCGGATATTTTCTGTATTAATAGCAGTGGTAAAGTGGTTGTACAAGGGCTTCTGCTGCTGCTGGTCCCGGCGTTTCGTGCGAAAACAATCCACCAGGAATTTTTGGACGTCTGCTAAGTTGTGGGGATCCCCTTCAAACTCTGGGAAATAGTCTTTGATGCTCACTTTTTGCACTTTTTCCTCAAGTAAGTCTGTCTTGTTTAGGAAGAGGATTATGGAGACATTGCTGAAAACCCGGTTGTTGACTATAGTTTCAAAAATGTTCAGGGATTCTGTAAGGCGATTTGTTAGTCGATCCTCCATAAGTACCTGGTCGAATTCACTCGATGAAACCAGGAACAATATAGAAGTGACGCTGTCAAAGCATTCAAACCAACGTTTTCGCTCTGATCTTTGGCCACCTACATCAACCATCTTGAAGGGAACATTTTTAATCTCAAAATCATACTCATGAATCCCTTTTGTAGGTCTTCGTGCCAGTAGAATATCTTGCTGGGAGGGAAGATAGTCCTAAGAAACAAAAAAACGCCAAAGTTAATGAAGGCACTGTGAATGGTACTGAACATTAAAATGAACTGCCCTGGAATGTTTGAAACAGAAAAGATTTTATCATCCTTTGTTATCTAAATGTGTGTTTTTTAAAAACAAAACAAAACTCAGTAGTTGCGTGTACAACCCAGTGCCAAAAGTATAATGAGAATGATACCATTCTAAGTTTATCTCATTTAATTGATCAAAAAGTTTTCGGGGACAAATGTATGGTTTCAGAAAGCAGAAAAAGAAACTATTGGGGGCAGGGAGAGAACTATTTGCCTATGATTGTGTTTTATTCAGGAAAGCACTTACCTAATTTCTAACACTCTGCAAAAGTTAGGTATATTATTAAGTAACTTATAGTGTGTGCCTGAACATTAAATAAAGCCCCCCCAAACTTAAAATCATAGAATTTAAAGTTGGAAGGGACTCTCAGGGTCATCTACTTAAACCCCCTACAATGCACTTGAGAGAGAAAATATAATTCTTCCCTGTGGAGACTGATCAAATTCTACCTTGTCATCTTGAAGATTTCTAACAGGAGCATTTTCTGCAAAGCAGAATTAAAATGCTAATATATCCTAGCTGGTTTGTTCTGATCAAGAAAAGAAACACAGAAGAGCTTTATGGACAGAAAAGGACACAGCTTGCTTCTTTTCAGTCTTTTTGGCTATGCAGATTTGCAATGCTATTTCTTCTCTGGATAATGTAGTTCAAGTTTGGGATCTTTATCTTTCAGAAGCAGACATCTAAGCCCAGAATAATGCTGCTTAACAAGCAGAAGAATGTGGAAGACAAACACAGGAGCTGAAGAAAGGCGTGTGCTGCTTGATATGAAGGCAAGATAGATTGAGAAATGCTGGGAGCTTCCCCTCCTTCCCAAGACGCTTGTCACGACTTCGCTGCTGGTGGGGCCTAAAGCCCGATTCAACGGGCTCACTACCGCTACACAATATCAATCAACACAACTTAAAACAGAACAGTCCGGCTGAAAAGTGATTATGGCTCAATTTGCACATCACGGTTAAGCAGTAAGCCATGGCTTGCAGTGAATAAGCAATGTGCTAAAGCACACTGCTCAAATTGCTCCTGGTTCATCCTTCCATCCAGCCTAGAGATGTGGAAAAACAAACTATGAAACCTAGGCTTAGTGTTAACATGCAAACCTGCATTGGTAGTTTGTTTCTCTCCAAACAAATCATAAACAGAAGTCAGGCTTTGTTCCTTGCTTACCCATTAATGTTTAGAGATAAAACAAGCCATGAGCACTGGTTTGCTCATAACACTAAGCTAAGGCCTGTGTTAGCTTCCACCTTTTTTGTATGCCTTTGGAGTTTATAAACAATTATATAATCCTGATGGAAACTGTGGCCCTGAAGACACTGTTATTTGCTTTACTGTATTTTAGAGTTTCCCAAGAACTGGGCAACATGCAATTTGAGCAGACAAAGAACACTATTAGCATCAACCATAGCACTCTGAGTCAATGGAGGAAGCTTGGTAGAGGACGCCAATGATTACTGAACACAAACACCACATAACAGTATGTTGGCATATTTTCTCACTTTTAATTTGCAATATAAATTAACTTTCAACTGTTACAAGCTGTAAAATAAAAATAAAAACATTCCAAACATACCAGACTGCTTTAAAATCAATGAAGTTACACTTACTTGTTCTCCAAGTTTATCCAAGTTATCCAGAAAATATTTCACAGATTCCCCCTAAAATGAAGGAATTGTACAGTTAATTGCTTTTCATATGATTACAACTATTTAATGCAAATTAGATAAAGCAGGTATATTGCACCCCATTCCCAAACACACTTGCTTGAAAGCAAATGCCACTAAGATCTGTGGGACTTGCAGCAACTCAATGGCCACAATCTATCATAGGGCAAATCATATTGATTCCGGGGAATTTAAGCATTCTGAACACTCCTGGATTGGGACCAATGTACATGGGATCAGGGTGTGCAAGGTAACTGTTTAGAAATTTTGCTTTCAAGGAGGTGAAGATGGGGAAATGACTCCAAGTGTGACAATGATTTCTGAACTTCTGCATAATTTGTCTGCACAAATTTGCTGCTCATCTGTTTAAAGGGGGAAGATTGATACATTGACATTCATAGGAGTTACATGCACATAAAGATTTTATTTCAATAAATACAGCTGGCTGTAGCAAGCAGCAATCCAAATTTCAAGGAGTCACTAATAACAGAGAATGCTGGAATATAACTCCTGCCACATTCACCATAAACTTTTAAAGAAAGTTTTGAAAAACGCACAACATTTCAAATTACCTTTCCATGCATACAGAAAGTTAATATTGCTGGCAAAAGCCAGAGATGGCTCACCATTGGGGGGTGGGGGCAGACCCTATAATTTGGCCCAGTAGCCTTCAACCCGATATTCCTTAAGTACAAGCAGTGAAATGCTTTGTTATGTATGGCAGGTTCCAGAAAAATTACAACTGGCCTATAGTACTGGGACTAGCACAGTGCGATTCCTAGAAAACACAATTGCTATTAGAATAAGCCAACATGTCCTGCAACATAAATGCTGCAGCGTACCCCACTTCTCTTAAAATATGTGCTCTTATTCACCATTTTATGCAGCCATTCTCTCCAAGAAGAGCACTGCACTCTGTTATCCTCCACACCCCAGTATTTGCGGTTCTCATTGGATGTTTGGCTTTTTTGTTCCCTTATGTTTTCATTTTTTCAAAGTTTACTTTTTTCCTGCAAATCTCAGAAAACGCCCAAGCATGCTCTTTTTAAATCTAAAAACATTTTTCTCATCCAAAAACATTTACTCCATATTTCCCCTTAAAAAGAACCTAGAGCAGTTTAAAGCAATAAAACAAATATGCCCAAATAATTTATTAAAAAACCATCACAATAAAGCAGAACACAAGAATACTACTCCAGAAAGCACCAGTCCATAAGATTGAACTCAAAGACAAAAAGAAAAGAAAATCATCAACATACCACTCTTGTTTCTCACAGCCCCCTTTATGGTGACAATCCTGCTAGTACTCACAAAATGCACACAGCATATCTTCAGGCTTTAGATTTTAATTTGGTCAAATCAGGTTTTCATAATAAGAAACAAATATGCATTTAGTGCAACTGGGGCTGATGCATGTAATAATCACTGTGAACAGTGAAATTCTGGAAGGATAACCGTGTCATTCTCCTGACGTAAAAAAAGAATCTTGAGGAACTGTAAGCATGAAGATTTACTGTGGTGTAAACATGCACTCAATTAGATGTATAAATGTTTATCCTCAATTGGAAGATTTTCAAAGATTCTCTTTCCCTCTTTTAGCCACTCCCTTTTCCCTGTTCCCTTTCTCCCACACAGTCCCTCTCTCACTTTCTCTCCTTTTCCATCTTATGTGTACAGTAATCATTGCTATCAATCACTGCCAATGTGAATGGGCTCTTGCATATATCTCACATTTCATGACCATTTGGCCTCACTAATGAATTGTATATTTCCTGTACCTGTATATATATATATAAAACCAGTCTCCTGACTCAGGGTCACATTTCTTCATAGCTGCCAAGTCTCCCGTTTTCCCCGGGAAAACCCCTTTTTTACTTACCTTTTCCCGGTGGTCCCCCGTATCACTTTGCCTCCCGTTTTTCTCCATTATTTTTTTTCTTTCTGATTTGCCCTTCTATGGGCACCAAAAATGGCCGCCGCCAGCTTCAAAAGTCGCATTTACGCATGTCCGGAAGTGCATAGACGTGACTTTCGGTGTTGGCGGCGGCCATTTTGGTGCCCATAGATGGGCGAAGCAACACCGGAAGTTGCGTCAGCACACTTCCTGACATGCGTACAAGCGACTTTTGAAGCCGGCGGCGGCCATTTTGGGTGCCCATAGAAGGGCAAAGCAACACCGGAAGTTACATCGACGCAACTTCCGGTGTAAAATGGCTGCCGGTCCCGGATTCTGCAGTCCGGAACTTGGAAGGTAAGCATTTCTTGCACCTAATGAAGTAGGATTTAGCCTGAGAAATCTTGTGTCAGAAGTTACAATCCTGCTAATGTAAATGTCCCACCAGACTTGTGTTGCACAAAGCATTCCTGTTTGCCAATGTGAAAAGTATGCAATGGTTGCTTAATCTAAAATAACGGGAGTCCACTTAAATAACAAAATAGGAAGAGTGCAATTTTGCAAGTATAGAAGAGGAATGGCCAACATTGATTTCGGGAGGCGAGTACTAATCTTGATACAGATTTGAAGTGAAAGAAAAACAAAGCAGCCCTTTGCAGAAAGCACCACAGGCCTGTGCAACTTGAAGTAATGCAGATGCTAAGAACTACCAACTGATGACAACCTGAAACCTTGAGCGATAGTATAGCTATTGCTCAAAATTAGCAAATCAGATAACCCTGAATGGTCCACTGTCTCAGAAGGTGAGACAGCTAGAGTAGAGATGTCTGACTATGTTAAGGACAAATTATGCTGCCAATATTCCAGGCCATCTCCTTACTATCAGAGTCTTTAACAGGATCTCGTAGAAAACGAAGTTCCAGCCAAGGACATCTTTTCACATTGCATAAACTACATACAGGGTAGATATGGGACAAACCTGAGGCTCATATGCATCTTTCACTCAAAGAATATGTGGAATAAATATTGGCTTCCAAACTGTTGGGGAAAGTCATCCAGAGGTATGAGGTTGAAGTGTCATCACTACACTGATGACACTCAGCTTTACTTCTACGTTGTTCTGCACAGCATTGTGTAATTGCAATTGTGTCATATAACACTTAGCAGTGGGGAGGGGGAAGAAATCATAAATACAGCTAGTATGGTGCAGCAAGGCAGCACTCAGCACATCTCCTGGAAACATTTCAGGGTCCATTCACGACTTGCATGAACTTCGTCGTCCTTCACCATCTTTTAATCTGAGAGTTATTTTAATCAGGGTCTATGCTGTAATCTCACACCCTGTTTTATTAGACTTTAAATCTATATGAATGTGTACTGGCCACCTTACCAAGATACCTGAAGTATCCAATGGAAGCAAACTGTTGCCACAATAAAACAATTAGAATTATAGGTGTTACAGTACTCATTCAGAATAATTTATTGGGAAATACAGTGTGCTTGCTTGCATTTCACTTTCTCAAATCTGTGCTTATTCTAAGGGGTTATCCACTGTGCAGTGAATCCATTCCCAGATTCCCAGTAGTGATGTATGGAAGTGAGAGCTGGACCATAAAGAAGGCTGATCGCTGAAGAATTGATGCTTTTGAATTATGGTGCTGCAGGAGACTCTTGAGAGTCCCATGGACTGCAAGAAGATCAAACCTCTCCATTCTGAAGGAAATCAGCCCTGAGTGCTCACTGGAAGGACAGATCCTGAAGCTGAGGCTCCAATACTTTGGCCACCTCATGAGAAGAGAAGACTCCCTGGAAGAGACCCTGATGTTGGGAAAGATGGAGGGCACAAGGAGAAGGGGACAACAGGGGACGAGAAGGTTGGACAGTGTTCTTGACGCTACTAACATGAATTTGACCAAACTGTGTGAGGCAGTGGAAGACAGGAGTGCCTGGCATGCTCTAGTCCATGGGGTCACGAAAAGTCAGACACGACTAAATGATTAAACAACAACTGATCCACTGTCCAGAAATTTCCATGACATACTCAGCATCAGAGTAAGTTTGCAGTTCACTATTTGAACTGCCGACTTTCTGATTGACAAGCCCTAGGCTCTGTGGTTTAACCCACAGCACCACCCGCATCCCCTGAACACACTTACCTGGTAGCAAATCCCACTGAACTCAGTGGAACTTACTTTTTAGTAGATATACGCAAGGCTATGTTTTTATGTTTTAGACTATGCTTTTAACGATTCCTAAATTATAGATTGTGATAAATTTCATCTGCACCTTTAAAGAGGAAGAGATCAATCACTCAGTAATTTGCTTGAGGTCAAAAAGAACTCTGTGGTGAAAGAGGAAACTGCACTGAGGTTTCTTATAACCAACAATGCATTAAATGATGAATTTTTCAACCACATAGCAAACCATGTTCTACCAGCATCAAAATTTCAGAATACCAAAGGACTTGCTCTTCCAGGTTTTTGCGCAAATCCACTGTGTATTTTATTGAATATCAGACTTAACTATTGTAATGCACTCTATGTAGGGCTGCTCTTGAAGAGTATTTGGATGCTGCAGCTTGTGCAGAATGCACAACCAAGTTGCTAATGGCCAGCTCTGACCAGACATGTTTTACACTAGTCCAGAAAGATCTGCACTGGTTGTGAATTTGCTTTGTGAATAATGCCAAAAATATATGAAGGAGGGGCTACTCTCAAATTGGGCACAGAGCAACCAAATATCCCATGTTAAACCATCACAGAACATGTCAAGATGAAAAGTATAAAAACATGCATGCCATCAGTTTCCTTGTACAGTCAGAAGCTATCAGTAGCCAAGTGTTAACTCTCTAAATCAAACAGACTTGTGACCACTGATATTTGAGCTTGGATGTTTCCACAAAGTTACAAATAGAGATTCCCCCAACCCAACCTTGTAACTGAACATTGTATGGATTTCTGTACACTAAGATGGCAAAGAAGCTTAACAACACTGGTGTACAAAGTTTAAAAAGGCCCTCTGTCATTTTCCTGGCCTTCAGCCAGTGTCTCTGAATGCTCATGGAACATCTGCTCTCTTGTTGAATTCATCAGCCTTATCCAGGGCCAAACTCAGCTACAAAGCCTGGTCTTTTTTTCAACTGAAAGATCTGAGTAATCTACAGATGCTCACTGTTAAATACACTGATTCATAAACAGCAAGTATTCCATTTTCAGAGAGGCTGTATTTAGATAGCATGTGGTTCTCCACGTAGTCTTGTGATCAATTGAAGAAAGTTTAAGCAAACATTTTAGTACAGTTAGACAAGTGCTGGTTTATGATGAACTGTAAGAAAGGAAACACTTAACCTAGAACTTGATGACACATCCAAAGCAAAATCAGTATTTTCTCCTTAAATGTTGTATTCATTTACAGAAGCCTAGCCTATTTCCATCTGAGTCAGACATCTGGCAAATTAGTCACAGAATCCAGTTTCAGTTTGCAAACACAACAGCGGTAACTATCTGTGCACTATAAACCAATGTGCCCTACTGCATGCAGGCAAGGCAGTCGGAATTACTCACAAATGAGAGAGCTGAATGTCCAAAAAGGCTTCTAGGAAAAGGTCCCTTGCAACTTAACAGCACAATTAAGTTGCCCGATGCAACATGTGTTACTTGTCACACCCAGCCTTGGTCTCCTAGTACCACCAGTTCTCAAAGTCAAGCTGTCCCATATCTTCCTCCCATCCTCTTCAAATGCAATTGTTTTTATTTGTTACTATGTATTCTTGTGTTTTTATGTTGTAAACTGCCCTGTGATCCTCAGAAGGGATCTAAAGTTACTAAATAACAACAAACAAACAATACAGTCATACATACTAGCACTAGATTTAGCACTTTGATGAGCAATGCATTTTTTGTATTTAATAGTGCCCCAAAGAGCTAGGCTTCGTGGATCTGACAGCAGGCTAAATGTTAAACATCACATCCACTGAACTAACTGCTCTTCAAAATTAGAATATATTGTTTGTGATCCATCAATTATTCAAAGGACCTGAAAGCTTCCTCAAACTTTCAGTGTTTTGTGCCAATTATTATTTTGATACAATTAAAAACGGTCTTCCTTCGTATTTAAGTTGCTACACACATAGCTAACCATTAGCCAACATATCAAAATACTTGGTTTAGCTTTTTAAACTCTTAATGCATAATATATAAGGTGATAGCAGATTTAGCCTTCAGAGAGGATATCATTTTACTCACACAGCTGACCACCTTGGGGTGTTGCACCCCTCCAGGAAGAACGTCAGTAAGTCATTAACAATTATCATGCTACTTCTGCTTAGGCTACTCCAATTCCTCTTTTTAGCATTTCCTGTACACTGCACAGATTTTTATTTATTTTTTAAGCCCTATACCAGAATAAAATAGTTACAAAACAGACATTGGAACAAGGTTCTATGACTCTTTGCTAGTTACTCTGTGCTATCCAATGAGGGATTAAAGCTTGCGAGTAAAAGTGGAAAAGGGTATGACTATGAATTTCATTATGTGATCTGGCACTGGAGTTGGGCATTTGGCTAGTCAACAAAGATTTAGCTGAGTGATAGGTCAAACATTTGTCAGTGTTGTTGTTGTTGGTTTTATTTTTATTTTTTGAAGCACTGTTAAAACAAAGCAATACTTTAATCCAGTCTTCCCCAACTTAGTGCCCTCCAGATATTTCGGACCATACCTCCCATCATCCTGAGAAACTGGCCAGAATAATACCATGGTCAATGGTATTGAAAGCCACAGAAGAACCAACAGGATCACATCCCCTCTGCCCCACCCAATCTATTCCCTGACACAGAGACTGTTCTTACCCAAACTAAGGTATGAAGAGAGACTGAAACAGATCCAAATAAACAGCACCAGCATGTCAAGTAGGGAAGCCATCATATGTTCTAATACCATGACTAATAATGAAATATTAGCAACTGGAGGCTAGTTCAAGGTTTGTGGATTAAATAAAGATTTACTGTATTTAATGAATTCAACCACCACCTCCAGAACGATAGGAACCACACCTTTTTCTGTGAAATATTCACTACCTTTATCTCCTGCCCAGTTCTATTGCTGATTTCAATAGCCACAATGGTCAAGGATCCAGAGTATACATGTTGGGATTCAATTAGCTAAGAAGCTTATCCACATCCTCCAACTGCACAAGCCAAGAAATTCCAAGGTCCTCCTGACAAGGTACCCTAAGCATGGACATTAAAGTCCCCAACCCCATCACCTTGGAGTCTTCAATAACACACTCAAGAAGACCACTTGTATCAGTTCAAATAGGGTGATGTGGGCAGAAGAACAATAGGTACAGAACTGGCCAACTGCTGAATAGGGCATCTGATCAGGCAGATGCTGTCCAGAGATCAAAGCCATACATCCCGCCCCTCAGGTTATGCTTGGTGCTACATCCACTATCTTGGGCATCTGGGAGAGGTTCACACCTCCCTCAATATCCAGCCATGTCTCAGTAACACAGCCAGACAGCTCACGGATAACAAATCAACACTTACAGAGTTTTCCTCCACAGCTTACCGAAACATTCACAATGAAAATGCACAATACGAAAAGCCTTTGTAGTATGTGCTAATGACTAAGTAAAATTCAGCACCCACCTGATACCCACCAATTTCTAGCTCCCATTCTTTCACCCCATTGCTAGGGTCAAAATGCTGTAGACAAAGGTGAAACCATGACTGCCAAACCACCACTTTCAGGGTCTACAACCCTATAGCCCAGGGTCCCCCAAACTAAGGCCCGGGGACCGGATACGGCCCAATCACCTTCTAAATCCGGCTCGCGGACGGTCCGGGAATCAGCATGTTTTTACATGAGTAGAATGTGTCCTTTTATTTAAAATTCACCATCTGGGTTATCTGTGGGGCATAGGAATTCGTTCATATATTTTTTTCAAAATATAGTCCGGCCCCCTACAATGTCTGAGGGACAGTGGACCCGCCCCCTGCTGAAAAAGTTTGCTGACCCCTGCTATAGCCCTTGGTTTCCTGGGCCGCATATGCCCCTCTTCCCTCACCTGTTTATTTCCATACTGCTTATAATTCATAGCCCCTAATTTAGTTTTGCCTCTGACAGCTTTCTTCTTGGTTCCTCAGTTCTGTGCCTCCACCACTGATTCTTCATGCCCTCCTTGTTAGTCCACAGCCTACTTTGTCCACCTTGTCTTTTGACTCATCTTCCTTCCTGCCCCACCCCCACAACCTTCAGGGTTTTCTTCGGATTCTGCTTTTGCTGCAGTTTCTTATTTCCTTCATCGTTTTCCTGAAGCCCCATTCTCCAGTTAGCCTTCCAGTCCATTTCAAGTGCCGACTTCAACATCTATATAAAATTCTGGAGAAAACTAAAAGGAAAAGCAGGCAAATAAAGCATTTGAGAAGTATAAGCTACTCATATGAAAGGCCTGCTGCATTTAGCAAACTGTTTTTCATGTCTTTCCACCACTAGATGCTTTCTCTCTGAAAACCTGACATCCTTTTTTTTCTCTGTATGGCCCGCATTTCCTGCTTGGGCTAAAAAACACAGTGAAGCAACTTCTTCATGTCCTAATTTATATCTACTTCTATGAGATCAGAGGAGAGAGCACTGCAAAAGTTTAAATCCAGAAATATTCCAACAGGCGAAATGCAGCCTCTTAATAAGGGTGAAAGCTAACTCCTAGTGACAAGCAGCGGATCAAGTATTGAACTTGGACAGGGAGAATCAGTGTTCAGGTCCCCATTCAGCCACCTAGGTTCACAGGGGAACACAGAGAATGGAAGCTGAACCTTTCTTGCATGCTCTTTGCAAGTCATCCTTCATAAGTTCTTTTCTTATCTCCAGGTTCAGCGTCCTTTACAGGAGAAAAGGAATTCTGGAAATCGAACACCCCAAGCTTTGTACCTCACTAGGTCAGAAGCAGGTTTAAACAAACGGGTCTGGCATCATCACATAAAACTTGAGCATTGAAGACATACAAAAACAAAACGTTCATTGAAATATAGCTACACAGCCATGAGCATTTCTGAGGTTGGCTATCTTGTTGTTTCTACACTGGTTCCCAACTGATTAGATCAACACTATACATAGCTATTCAAAGACAGGCTGGTAAGCTCTCATGCCAGTTGTTTACATGCACAACCCTTTCCCCCTCTCCAGCTTCATCTTTTCTAGTGCTAAAAGCAATTCAGGCCTTACTTTTATGGTATTTTCCTTAGTGCCATTGAGACAGTGACATAGCTAGGGGAGGAGCAGGATCCATGCTTGTCCCAAAATACAATTGAAGAAGAACCAGCATGGAATGTTGTCCGCCCAGTGAGGGGGGGGCAGGTTGCATGCTGGGGACAGAGTTTGAGGGGAATGGAAAATGGAAGAGGGATGAAATATGGATACATAACTGGATGGAATTGGGAAATAGTTAAAGAATTGGGGAGACAGCAGGAGATGAAGGGGGCAGAGCAGTGGTTGGAATGGGTTAGAGTGCATGTGGGGTGAAAGTTTATAATATATGATTTTTTTCCTGATGGATTAAAATGGTCCGAATCTGGAATGATATAAGGAGCTGGCTGATTCTTCGGGAGATACTGATTCCAAGGGAAGGGGAGGGGGCTGAACTAGATCTAAATGTTTATTTTTGATTAGCTGTAGTAATATTTGTTTATATGAATATTTTTGGGAATGAAAAATAGGCTTCGGGGAGAACTAAAAGTTTAGGGGTTTAGTTGTTCTTTTGTAGAATTAAGATAATTGATTAACGTGGGAATGATATTATTAAAGTTATTAGTGAGTGACCATGAAATTAGATATGATTTAAGTGTAAGTTAAGATATTAAGATATAAATGAAAACTGCTTAATTTGGTTACAAAAAGGAACTCATTGAGGGAGAGGTGAGGAAGTCTGCAATGTCAAGAACCTAGTCATATGTTTTGTAGTATTTGTTGGGTTTTTTTTGGCTATTTTTTATGTTTTTTGTATTTTTCTATTTTGTTTTTTTAAAAAACGAATTAAAATTATTTGAAGAAGAAAAAAAGAGATAGTGACATAGCTACACACAACCTAACCCAGTATGATTCTTTAAGCAAGCTGGTACTGGTAACACTTTAACATTAGATGCACAGCACCAGTAATTCAGCCTTCATTGCAGAGGATTCATTCCATGTTTTTTGTCCTCCATATCTTTTATAATTAAAGGACTATAAATTCTTTACTGCTCTGATAGCAAGACTGACACAACATACTGGCCAAAAGTTGAACATATTTATCACTACAGCAGGGGCAGTTTCCCAATCAGTGTTCACCTAGAGATAGGAAAGTGACAAATCACGCGGCTGCAATTGCTTATGTGGATAATGAACATTTCTCTCCACTGCTTTTCATGCTAAAAAGAGAAACAAACTGTAGAGATTCTAACCATACACACCTTTTCCTGTCATTGACAATCTGATCAAAGGCTTGCAAGCATCGTCACAGACGTAAACAGGATTCAGAAGAAAGACACTTTTCTAATTCTTCCTGGAATGGCCTTGCACTAGTTTTAATGACAATTCTCTTTCAAAGTTGTTAGCAGACCAAGGGGCCAATTCTACATCCAATTTCAGTTAAATGACAGATGTGAGCATCCAAAGCTCTGAATATTGTATGAACATGTTAAGAGAATATTCAAATTATTTAGAGAGATGCTAAATCTACAAAGAAGCCACAACATTATTCAAACACAAACTGTGCCTCACTGGAATTAAACAAATATAATCCAGTGTAAAACTATTCAGAAGCAAATTAATTCAATTTAGATTTATCCAAATTGTTCTAACTCCAAATTTAAAATTAAAATGCAACTAGCTTATACTGTATAGTTGTATTTACAGTTAGACACTATTTGCAAGGTTTTTCTATTCCACTAAATATTCCTTTAGCTAATAATCTTGTACAAAAATAGCTGAAGTTACAGGTAGGTAGCCGGGTTGGTCTGCCGTAGTCGAAACAAAATAAAAAACACATACCAATGACAAACTTAGTTGGTCTCTATGGTGCTACTGGAAGGAATTTTTTTATTTTGTTTTAGAAATAAGATGCCACCACTCCAAGACATCTTTCCCTTCCTCTTACATGCTACCCCTTCAAAAACTTCTAAAGTGAAGATCAGCATCACAGTCACCTGATTATGCCATTGCCATCACAAAAAGCTATTAATTCATACTTGTGTCACTTGCCCCATGAATCTATACAATTTAATCTCAAATACACTAGTACCTACCACCAGATAATACATTCGTTCCAGTCACACAATACTATTTTTGTTTCAAATATTTGATAGGTGCTTCAAGCTAAAATATCAAATAATGATTTACTGAACATTTCATAGTACAATCTGTCTGCCTCCAGTTGCGTGTGTATCTGAGAGCTGCATATGGGCAGGAAGGTGGCCAGGGGGAACAATTTAAGTTGATTCACTTTTGCTGAGCCCTGAGAGGAACAGGGGATTTGTGAAGACACTGTGAACAGTGGACTACATTGCAGGGATACTGTAGGCTAGTCTGCCTCTTTGCACAGCTGTCCATTCTGCAATAGGAGTAAAACACTGAACTACACTGTAGGGTTGCTGTAAACTACTCTCAGTCCAATCTACTGTACAATGTGAGGATAAAAATGGACAACAATGCAGGGCTGTTGCAAGTTACCCTACCAGACCCCTAATCTGCCGGGGGGTGGGCGTGGGTGGGTCCTAATACCTCTATGCAACATTGCTCAGTTGTTGTAAACCAGAGGTGGGGAACATTTTCAACCCTGAGGACCGGATCCAGAACTTGTCCACCCCTGAATGCCATTTTTGTTTTTCTTTGTTATGTTATGCATCTTTGTGTTTATATATTGTAAACTGCCCTGTGATGAAAGGCAGCATAGAAATTTAATAAATAATAATGATGATAATTTTGACAAGTGGGTGGGGAACCTACTTTTCAATTGCCTGACATGAGGCACAAGCAGGCACAGGCTTATCTCCAGTCTTAGTGATGTATGATAAGACTCTGCTTTGATGGTTAAAAGGCAGCAGTTAAGAGCACACTTATCACTGATCTTTCAGTCCCTGTCCAGAAACATCTGTAGCTGGTGAACCACATCAAGCTGGTAAAAGGCAGTCAAGGCCACAAAGAACACTTGGGCCTCTAGTGGGAAAGATATATCTAGGAGTGCCCACATTTCCAACCCCATCCAAAATGGGTAATTTGCCTATCTTCCAGGTATGGAGCCACCCACCTAAGGAATGTCCATCTGTGGGTGCTTCTGGAGGCAGAATTATGTCTGTACAGTGGAACGTAATCCATTCCTGAAGACTGTTTGACTTCTGAAACGTTTGACAACCAAGGCGCAATTTCCAGTCAGCAAAATCTATTGAAAAAACGGAGAAACATGCCTTGGAAGCTGTTCGACTTCCGAGGCATGTTTGAAAACAGAAGCATTCACTTCTGGGTTGTTGGTGTTCAAAAGCTGGAACATTTGACTTCCGAAGCGTTCGACAACCGAGGTTCTACTGTACACTGGTTTCCAATTAAGCAGCCTCTAATAAAAATATTAATCTGTTCTTTATTGTTGTTGTTTATATTTTAATTGTTCCTGGCCATGGGGTTGTTTTGTAAAACTATGTTAAATAATATAAATAAAATTTATGAAAAGGAACTGTTTTCACAGATTTCAAAATGAACCAGAAAGTCTGATCATTCCTGATAATTTCTACCTCGTTCCGGAGGTCCATTCTTAAGCCAAAACTCTTCTTAACATGAGGCGTGCTTTCGCTAATTGCGCCTCCCGCTGCTGCCGTGCAATCGGCGCACTACTTCTGCTTGCATCCCAGGCAAAGTTTGCAACTGGGAGCATCTACTACCGGGTTAGTGGAGCTCGTAACCCGAGGCATTCATAAGGAGGACGGTACGTAACATGAGGATCCATGGTAATGTCAATTCATTCTAAAGCACAGGTGCCATGCGGGAACTGCTCTGCATGACATGAAGTAATTTCACATGAGACTCAAATGATTTCAGTCAGAAATATCGTATTTTTCCACACTGTAGCAGAAATCACCCAAATATTGCAAGGTACTTCATTTAGTACTCAAACATGTTAAGCAGTGAATAAAAGGCTAGCACACAGACCCTACTAAGCACAACAAATAGAAAACAGTAAAATTGAAAGCAAGCAGACCGTCCTCTACAAACAACAGTCACTACCTAAACAGTACTATGCATGTTTGTTTCCGGCCAAAATGTCCTCATGGCAGATCTTTTATTTAATGCATCGATTGTGTAATTTATGGTTTACATCTATTCAGTCGATTTCTATTATCTACTTTGAGAGTCATCTGAAACCTAAATATATATTTGTATAACCTATTTAATGTTATGACATGTTTACACAATAGTCCCTTGTAACTTGAAGAAACATGATCTATGATTCATATCTCAAAATAGTTCGCATTGCCTCGTGAATTAGACAACTACACAAAAAATATTAGCATTGTATAGCAAGCCTGGAAGTTAATTAAATAGAGCATTACCTTGATCTATGCATAACGTGATTATATTGAAAGGGGTAGCAATGTCACATTAAAAAAAAAAAGTTTTGTAGCTTTTTAAAGACTAGCTGGTTTACTGAGGCACACACTTTCATGGGCTGGAGCCCAATTCAACCAGTTTTATCGAATGAAAAAGTCTCTAGGCTAGGAGTATATTCCACACACTATGTGAGATCTCAAATATAACAATAGTGTCCCCTTTAGAACCAAGTTCTACTCTGTTTCAAAACGAATAGCTTATGCAGGGGTGGACAACTGGATCCTGTCCATCGGCCAGCTCCTGACAGTTCCCCAATCGCAGTGATGGGTGGGCATTTAAGTTCAGTGTGCAATGCAAGCTTTGCTTGTAGTAGGAATCTTCTCAGTTCAGGAGCCTTCCAAATAGAGCCCAACCCAGCAAGGCGCCAAATTTGAAATGAATCTGAAGCACACTTTTATCTCCCCCACATCTGAGGTCATATGATATTGAGAGTAGAGAACGTAGGCGCGTCTGTGAGAAAATGACCTTGCAAGTCAAATTAGGACTCCAGCGAGCCTGAATCTGCATTGTGGCCAAAGGTTCCCCAAGCATGCATTACAGGTACCTAGCAGAGACATTCCGTTTGCAGTCTTCATCTTGGAACACAGTTTAGAAGGTGACCATATGGCACCCAGCTTAATTCTTTTACTTTTTTGCTCTTTATTCTTCCTCATCCTCCCCCACATCCTTCTGCTTTAACATCTTGCCTGGTGAAGAGTTCTGGAGAAGCTGACAGCTTGCCAATATTTTGTAACATTTTGGTTGGCCCTAAGAAAGGTATTGCCTAACCTTTTGGATTTTGGAGGGGGTTTTCTCAGCTGCCTTTACTCTTAACATGCCTTTTATTACCAATTTTCTTTGAAAAAGGCCAGCCTTACATCTACCTTAACTTTCTTACTCTTCTGCAATATTTACTGGGAGACGTTCATGACTTTGATGGAATAAGGATTGAACTGAACTCCCATGTTCATACCAGAACTGCAGTTAAGTTAACTTTTATGTTCCAGGTTACGGTAATATGTAAAACATTTTTTAAAAAACAAACACAAGAGTTGTATTCAAAACTTGGTGTTAGAAGTACAGCTGACTTCAAATATTTTCACATGTCCAGATCTTCTACATTAGCAAGAAGCCACAACTAAGCAAAGCAGACAGTGGAAAGTATTGCAACAACAAAGTTCTCACTGTACAACTCCATGGGGAAAGCAACAAAAAAGCAGTCAAATTTGACTTTAAAAGGTGAAGAGTAGCTAGCAATTTTGCAAGCTTAAATGCCAGTTAAGAGTTACTCTGTATAATCATCTACTTTTGTGGAGCTATATTCTACAGTATACCAAGCAACTCACCATGATACCCAGGCAATAAAAGCAAAGCGGTTTTATATGCAACTAGACTATGTGAACTTTGTAAAGAACAGGCTATTGCCAAATTCTGAAGTGTTAATGTTCACATTTCTATTTGGGGAAGTGGAAGGGAGAGGGAGGGGGGAAGGAGAGAGAGAGAGAAGGAAATGACAGTTGTGCGCTGTTCAAACATTCATCAAGCCAGGAAACCTTGGAGTATGCATCAAAAGTGAAACTGACTAATGTTTCCTTCCCATCTCTCCCATATACCCCAAAGCCAAGATGCAAGTATTACTTAAAACAGTACATAAATCAAATTAGTTAAAAACACAAACAAAAAAAGTTGTCACTTGCAACAAAGCATCGCAAAAATTAAATGAGGTTTCTGAGATTTGAAGTGGTTTGCTTTAATGATTTAAGGCATTCTAAGGAATACCTTTCTTTCTACTAAATTATGTCACAAGAACTGGATAACTATAAAAGTTTGTCACTAGAGGCTGGATTCAGTTAACTAGTTCCACTAGTGGTAGGAAGTGCAATGGCTCACGCTGGCATGACAGGCCTCCCCCGCATTGGCTTGGGTGGGGTGGGAAAAACCCCAGAACGGTGTGCAGGGGAAGAGGGGAAGTCTGGGAAAGCAGAAATGCTTGAGCTAAAATAACACCTGTATTAGCACAACGTTGAATTCCTCTCTTTGTTTCCGCGTTTGCCAAAATACTGACAACCTGAATGAAAACGTTCTAAAGAAACTCTGCGTATACGTGCCCATTTATTTTTCTTAAAATATAAATGCTAAGAATTTAAGTCTTATTTCTCTTGTTGTTGTCATTGGCTTGGATCCAATATTGCCAACAAAAAAGGCACTTAAATTAGCAGAAAGTCATCCCCATCTCTCTTGATTGATTCTGCAGCTCCCCACAACACATTCCATCCCATTCCATTCTGGAGGGTCCTTTGACCCTTAGGAGCAGCTTTTCAAGGGCTGTAATGTGGAAGATGGGGCAGGAAAGCCCCATTGTGTAAGCAGGGCTCTACACGTGCTTCTTCAAATCCAAGCCATTATTGCATATATCCTATTCTGGAAGTAGAGGTAAATTTTTGTCACAGTTCTTCCTTTCATAATATGGAGATTGAGAAGTATGGGCAACAACAGCTTGGTTTCACATATAATGCCAAACCATAGGGTAACTCTACACGAGCAAGTCTTGGGCTCACACACTTCTACCTTCCCCCATTTCTCTTGCATAGTAAGATGATCTTACTTACTGTTTCTACAAACCTTAGTTTCCCGTTACGTCTGAACCAGCAAATTATAGTTTGATTTAGACATAGTAAATGAACAAGCCTGGAATGACCCTAAGGCTTGCATATTCACTCTCTCTCATATGCTACATTGCCTCATTTCCTTGATCTGTAGCAAAACAAAATTGGCCCAACATCCAAACCAGCGAGACGCACCGGAATTGTAAACCAGAAGCACATAGACAGACAATTTAATGCAAACAATGGTTTATATAATAGGATGTCGCTACCTGAATATTAGTGCATGAGGTGAGAAGGATAAACTGTGGTTTTGAAAACTGGGAACACAACTGGGAATGCAATGAAATGTAGACATAAGGAAGCCTTCTGTACAGTGTTCTAGCCAGCTTTGCCTTATTTGATGTTTCCCCCCACCTCCAAACAACAAGGAAAATTTTCAGATCCTTCCTTAAGTAACATCTTGCTTTCCCCCATATTTATTTACCTACTTAATTTATATAGTTGTCCCATATCAGAAGTACTCTAGAAGCCAGTTTGCTGTAGTTGTTAGAGAGTGTCTGACTAGGACCTGGGAGCCCAGGATTCAAATCCCCACTCAGTCATGAAGCTCACTGGGTGACCTTGGGCCAGGCACAGCTTCTGTAGGGTCTTTGTAGGGATTAACTGAGGAGAGGGAGTGAACCATGTACTCCTCAGAGAAGAAGGTGGGATATAAATGCAATAAATAAGCTCTCCTTAAGAAAGCTGGAGAGGCAAGCCAGATGGAGATGTCAGTCGCCAACCTGGCATCCAGAAATCTCCATGTGGTCGTAATTTGACGCGCACCAATAGCAAAATATGCCTGGTACTTTCTGGCTAATTTCTAACACTGGCAGTTCATATGCTCGTGTTTAGCATCCTAGGATTCTTATGAGCAAAGAGTTAAGTGATTGGGAATAAGAGGAGCCATAGCTCAGTGGTAGAGCAACTATTCTGTATGCTGAATGTTTGATACCTTGCATCTCCAGGTACGAAAGGAAAAGAATCCTGTCTGAAACAGCTGCTGCCAGTTAGTGTAGATAACACTTAGCTATACAGACCAATGTTCTGGCACTAATGTCCTATTTCCCATGCAAAATAACAGCATGCTCTAGTTATTTGTGCCTTGCTCCTATAGAAACAAAATATTCCCACATCATTACCCCTGACTGTGTTTATCATCATCCCTAAACTTCTTTCAGAACCTACACCTGATTTTAACCAGACATATGTGGTGCACAAGTAGCTTGTAATACCTCCCCCCCTTTTGTATTTTTAGTTTATCTGAAGTACATTAAGAGCAGGAAATCATTCTTATATACTCTCAAGGCCAGGTTCAAATTTCAGGCTCTGCTACAATTATGGTGGGTCTTGTGGATATTAAGTTCTGTGTAATGATTCTCAATAATCAATTTGAGACTAGGCAATACATCTTCAGAGTATTTTGATCATGGCTAATGGTAACTTTTACAATGGCTCAGAAAGGACACCATTATTTCACCTGAAAACATTTCACAATATGCAATCTCAACAGGAACAACAAGTATCAGATGTGCTTCTTACCAGTTGAAATTCTCTGCGTCTGTCATAGGCATGCTGGATGCCACTATCTGCCCACAAGCTTCTTATTGCTGGAAGGAACTGCAAAAAAACTTGGGTCTCCACCATTCCGTGCGCCACCACTCCTGAGCGGGTATCAAAGGCCATCAGCACATCACCATTTCTTTGGTTAGAAGGATTTCCCCAAGGAATATGAAGCTTCTCTCGAGCATCCACAAGGACTCTTACACCTTCAACAAAATTGAAAGCACTTTGTTATTTTCCTAGTGGTATTTATTTTAGGCCCAATAAACAGCTTCTCTCAAAAAGCAATGAGTGACACACATAGAGAGACCTTATCTAATTACAAGTAATGGATGGAAAAATGTCTGTAGTAGCCCCAACTGCTTTCTATATAACCAGATCCTGTGCAATTTTGGGCCTGGATAATAGCTATTTCATATACAGTAGTACCTCGGTTTATGAACACAATTGGTTACAGAAGTCTGTTCATAAACTGAAGCGTTCATAAACTGAAGCGAACTTTCCCATTGAAAGTAATGGAAAGTGGATTAATCTGTTCCAGACTGTCCACGGAGTACTTAAACTGAAGCGTTCATAAACTGAAGTGAAGTTTCCCACTGAAAGTAATGGAAAGTGGATTAATCCGTTCCAGACGGGTCCGCGGAGTACTCAACCTGAAGCGTACTTAACCCGAAGCATGGGTGTAATTGGTTCCGGAAGTCTGTTCATAAACTGAAGCGTTCATAAACTGAAGTGAACTTTCCCATTGAAAGTAATGGAAAGTGAATTAATCCGTTCCAGATGGGTCCACGGCGTTCATAAACTGAAAATTCGTAAACCGAGGTGTTCATAAACCGAGGTTCCACTGTATGCCTAAGGCAGCTGCTGGAATAGGACACGTAACAGCAGTCCAAAGTGGTAATCAGAAATAGGGAGGTTATCAGCTTTGACAAAGCATGTCTTCAAATTTTCTTTTCAAATAATGAACTATAGACATGGTATTAACTTGGGATGCTATTGCAAAACTGGCCTAACACCTTAATTCTAACATATCGTGAAATAGGGTTGAGTGAGACCTGGTTTTCAATCTTGTGATATATCACCAGGTAAACATCATGATATACTAATAAACAGTATAACGTCAGAAATATGGATGGAGCTATGCAGAGGCACTGGCTAGCTTCACAGTTTTACCCACATTGTGCTTTTTGCATAGCGCCCACACACCATGATTTGCAATATATTGCCAGGTCAAAAATTTTGAAACTGCTATCACAATATGGACTTCAATGATAATCGTTTGGGACGATTTATCACCTATCGGGAAATAAGTCCTACAGACTTCAGTGCAGTCCAGCCCATCTTGAAAATGTGAAGAAAATGCTATCCTTAAAATAGAAGGTAAAAAACAGAATGTGTACAAGCTGTTACATTTGACTGATAAAATGAAAACACTGGTGTAATGGAGGGGCTAAGAGATTCAGTCATGAACAAGTTGTGGGTTTAAAATTTACCTGCCATGAAGTTGCTATGTAACTTTAGGTAGGTACTCTTTTTCAGCCTCAAGACACTTAACACTAACATATATGCTGTAAACATAATATATGCACCAAGGCACTTTGAACACTCTACTGTGCTATTTGAATACTAAAAAGTACTGTTATTTTATGAAAAGGGGAAAAGACATGTATAAGACCAGAACACACTACTTTGGTGTCAATGTTAAAAATATATTTGTAGTTTCTAAAACACTATTAAGTATTTTCAGTAAGATAATGATTATCTAGTATGAGTTATCATGATCCTGGAAAATAGTTGGTGAAATGTATTCAGTCTCTCTTTCACAGACTCTCTTACTTTCAAAGTAAGAAGCATTGGAGAATTTTAGTTTTAAATGCCAAAACAGTTAGAATTGTGGCTATTAGTTGAGATCTTTTCATTTGGGATTGTTGATGCCTATAAAGAAAAAAGAGGGACCATTTTACTGCAGATAGTCATGACGATAGAACAATATAATCTCTCTTTTGTAAACATAGGCTTGTATCCAACTGTATCCCTTGGCTCAACAGAAGGGTCTTTCATCCATCAGAGGCTTCCATAAAACAGGGAAAGGCAATTTTCATCAGTTTCCCTTTCCTTCTGGAGCCCTCAAACACCTCCCCCTACCCCTTTGGAACAGCGTGGGAGGTGCTGCAGAATGGGGGCTCTAGGGAAAAGGGAGCCCCAAAAAACCCCTCCTTCCCCTTTTCACTCAAGAAAGTCTCCACTAAGTGAAGAGCCTTCAATTAATGGAACAGCAATCTATAGCTGTGTAATACATCTGCATAACTTTCTCAAAGTGCCACCACTGTTTGATTCCCAAGAAGCCCAGCCATGTAAAATTCCTTCAATCTTAGGTGATTTGGTTTAACAACTGGGTGGAAAAAGCCCGAGGCAGCTAACATTTAGATCAGGTACGAGAGACATACACATCCTGATGGCACATGTGAAGAAGGCATATATTAACCTGTGTAGGAATTTAAGAGAGCACGACAGCCCGGAAGGCATATTTTCTTGGCACAGAAAGTCTCAGCATGACAAGATTATGCTTACACTACAGATAACTCCCCATTCTTGTGCTTGTGTATAAATTAAGCACCACCATAGACAAGGCTCAGAAGCCAAGAGCCCCATCTTATGATTTTTGAACAGATTCTAGACACTTCAAAAACCGGAGAATCGGAGAACAACTTTTCCCTACATACAGATATAAGCAGCTCCTGCATACATGAAGCTTGTAAGCTGTCTTATAGTACAACCTCCTGTACACATCTTTCCAGAGAGTTATCTTCAAATATTTGAAATGTATACACTTTTTGGGTAGATACTTGAGATGGGATTAACGTTCAGCATTAATGCCTTATTTTTGCAAACATATGTTCTGAATGGAGATGTGAGGGCCTGTGGGGGAAATGGAAAAATTCAAGGGGGGGAGGGAGATGGTCGTCTGAAAAATAGTTGTTTCTCCCCCGCAAAAAAGAAAAGAAAAAAGGATTGAGAAATATTTTCATTTAGAATGACAAACAAACGATTTAGGACAAAGTGCTCATATATTCCCCCCCATCCCCTGCCAAATGATTTCTAAAACTATGCAACAGGAAGATTTTTATGTGAGACTATGTACGTACAGTATCAAATCATTACAATTCCTGCACAGTGAGAACAAGTCCTGAGCTGTCAACTGAGAGTACAACGCTCAGGTGCAAGAGCGAGATGCATTTCGGCCCCTTGGAGGGGATTGTCACCGTCACATGAGAAGGAAGAAGCATTCAATGCCATCTTTGCTTGTGGTCTTCTTCTTGCTGGCATATTTGTTGATCCCATTTCTGTCCTCTCGTCTAGGCCTCAAAGGACTGGGAGTGGGAGCAAGCACATAGCAACATTATTTGTTGTCATCTAATTCACGTTGCTGTTGGATCCAAGGTTCAAAGTCATAAGTGATAATAGTACTGCTTCTGAATACGATCAAATTACAAAACAAACAGCACACTTAAGGCTTGTTGTTGGAAAGGTGCTTTCAAATGCTGCAGCCTTCAGAACATCTTCACACATTTGGCCAAGGGATACAGAGTGGGATTGTGCCAAACGTATCCCGCCTGCAGAATGATGGCAAGGTCTCTGCACAACAAAGTCTCTGACTCCTCTTGCTTCTTACATACTTCAGATTCCTCCATCTGCTCCAACATGTGAAAGAAACTGGTCTATGTTTGAAACACCAAATCAAGAAATAAACTGCTTTTGTGAAAGGACAGAAGCTTATTTCAATCTGGGGAAACCTTCAGCTTTTAGAGGTCCATAATAATATGAAGAAACAGAAAGCGATACCACAGAAAAGGAGGCTGTTCAAATTTCATGTACTGCACTGTAGTGTTCACTGAGTTTTGTTCCTCCTCCCATCTTTCTCTTGGCTCTTTTTATGTCTGTTTTATATTGTGGAGGACTGAAGAAGACGACATCATAATTTCCTGAATAATCATGTTTTACTATAATGTTGATGGTTTCTAGTTATTGTTTTTGCGTGCTCATTTACTGGCAAAACCAAATAAATGCTAGGTTCCTTACAGTTTGCAGCTTGCAGCTCCATTTTTTAACGAAAACTTTAAATTCCATTTGCCTGAACAAACGTTATTTTTAACATACCAGACGTGATAATTCTATGGTAAATCAGGTTATACATAATGCATCTAATGTTCCTAAAATAACAACATGCCTTTTGATATGTAAAGCATATGTAATGTACAAGTATTGTATTTAAAAATAAATAAATCCAAAAATTTCTGAAGAAGGGCATTCAGAGGAAACACTGGAAAAAAAAACCTTCCTCCCTTCTATAACTTCAAAATTCCCAGTAATCTTACATCTCTAATTCTGGGCTTTTTTACTCAGAGATTTGTACACACCAACTCCTCTCATTGTGCATAAAAAGAGAAACTGTTAGGAAGTTGAAAACGAGACTGAACAGGTTAAAGCTGGAATCTTAGACTGTACCAAATTGTCACCAGTTGTAGCTTGAGCCAAACCCAAATATTTTGTAAGCCAGGAGGGGGCAGGGAGAGGAAGCACACAAGCCAACTGACATGCAAAAATAATTTGTTCCTATACTACTCACTTCCATGTCACAAGACAGCATTAGAATGACAGTAAGCAACGGTACAGATATATCCATTCTAGGACAAGTTTTGGACATATTTCCACAACTGTTCATCACTTTGTGAAAGCTAGAAAAAATTCCCTTGTACCATACCTACCCTTCTCTCCTCACTGTATAACCACTAAGAACTCTCCTCGCTTACCCTTCACATTCCCAATTTCACATCCAGCAAATTACACATGCAAAAAACTACAGACACAACTGAACAGCATGATAACAAGCTTATATGAACTCCTGTTTGATAAATCTCAAGAATATTCTTTAAAAATAAACTCCACAGGCAGGATTTGTACGCCGTTCCACATGGTTCTGTTATGGACCATTCACCTCCTGCAGCAGACATCTACAGCAGGCCTTGAAACATTTGGCTCTCTAATCTTGAGTGACTATAAACACACACATGACTACTCACACTTATAATCCACTTTCACGTTTTTAGGTCCACAATTCTTCTGAACACTCAGGTAACTGACTTCTGGAAACTTTTCTCTGAAGCCCCTCATTAATCTTGCAATTGCAATTCCTATTGTGCTCTGTCTATTTTCTTCTCTCTACATACCCAGTCACAGCTTCATATCACAATATACCCATAACACAATATATATTTGCTACAACTACTGGCCCATTACAACAGGTATCTTCAACCTTTTCAGACTCAGGACTCACTTTTAACCCCAACATGCATCTGGGTACCCATTCTTAATCTTTCATCACCTATATGCATGGTGGCAGTACTTCTGCTGCACCCCACTTTGGATCAGGTTGTGAAGTGGGTTCCAACCTGCCAATTGATGGCCAACGAGTGCACTACAGCAGTGGTCCTCAACCTTGGGCCTCCAGATGTTTTGAGACTACAATTCCCATCATCCCTGACCACTGGTCCTGTTAGCTAGGGGTCATGGGAGTTGTAGGCCAAAAACATCTGGAGGCCCAAGGTTAAGGACCACTGCACTACAGGATCAGCACAAGGCCAACCTGATCACCACACTATTAATTCCACATACATGCCAGGACCCCAACCACTCCTCCAACATAAAAAGAGCACTCGCATCTTTCAGCCAATGTACTACTGACTAAACAGCATGCTTCCAATTCAAGATTCAAAATAAAAGATCGCAAGCCAGCGTTGCCACCCAGACTCTCTCGGCCCCCAACTCTGCCTTACTCCCTCCCTTCTGTCCCTTCTTCATCATGCTCTGATCACGTTTCTTCGAGTTGTGTCGTATCCACGACATGTCCACCACCACTAGCTCAGTGGTAGAGAACATGCTTCGCCTGCAAAGCGTCCCAGGTTCTCAATCCTCGGAGTCAGTGCCGTAGAAAGACCTCTGTTCTCACACGGCACAAGGCAGCTGTCAGGTTCCTTATACTGTAAAGGCCCCGTTCGAAAATCCCCAACTCGTCACAGCCCAGCCTAGTCGGGCGACACACACGACCTTTCCATGCCCAAGGACCTTCCAAAACCGATGACACGTGTACTGAAAAAGTGAAAGCAGGAAAGCTGCAGCGAGGGCGGCTGGGGAATCCCAAGGGCAAAACAAACAAACAAACGGGGCAATAAGTGAAACGTTCGTTCTGGCCAGTCTCCCTCTCTAGCCGCAACCCTCACACGCGTGTCTTCTTTTCCCCACGTACACCCTCAATGCTCCAGCGACTTCGCCTCCACGGACCTTTCCCACCCTCTTTCTCTTCTCTCTCAGGGCTTCCGTCTTTCAGCAGCAGCTGCTAAAGGGTATCTCGCTGCAAACGTTGCGGTTCTTTTCTCTCCCCCCATACTTTTGTTGTTTTGCTGGCTCCCCCTCCCCCACCTCAACGGATATCGGGGGGGCGCCTCTTCTGCTTCCCCCTCCCTCTTTCCGGTGGCCGCAAAGTTTGGGGAGGGGGACGGACGGGGGCGCGCGCAAGAGAGAGACCCCCCCTCCACCCTCACCCTTGATGACGTTGCTGTAGATGGTGGCGCGGAACTCCTCTCGAGCGGCCCGGTCCCAGTCCTGGCCGTGGATGATGCGCATCTGCTTGAGGAAGGTGCTCTTGCCGCTCTCGCCCGCGCCCAGCAGCAGGATCTTGACGAGCCGCTTGACGTAGGTCTTCTCGCGGTACAGGCACTTGTCGATCTCTTTGGACTTTCGCTGCTGTTCCGCCTCGGTGCTGTTGAGCAGGCAGCCCGGGAAGCAGCCCGACAGCGGGGACCGCGATGGCAGGAAATCCGCCATCTTAGCGAGCACTGCCAGCCAGGGAGCGGCCGCCGCGGCCCTGCGCCGCTCTGCGCCTGCGTAGCTCCCGGGGACGGGCAGGCCGGGTCCCGCCCCCCAGCCCACTCCAAGGGCGGGCCACGTGACGCGAGGCGCCGCTCCGAGGTCGTCACGTGGCAAGCTCCCCAATTAGCAGCCTCCCTGTCGTCACGCGGCTGACTTCTCGCTTTCCGTCCGCCGACGCTCCCGCCGTCCTCCGTCACGTGGCCGTGCCGTGTACTCCCTGAAAACTCCCCCGCGCTTTTTTTTTTGGTCACGTGATTTCTCTTCTGCGATGCAGAATCACCCGTGCTGTCTTTTGCTCGTATCTGTTTCCTTTCACGGTAGCCGAGGCGCGTAAAGTATAGTGAGAAAAGTGCTCAGAGCATGTGCAGAGTGCGTTCCTCGCCAGGGGCGAGCAGGGAGGAGCTGCACTCCCTCCCCCCAAAATCAAGTAATTAAATAAAAATACTTAACTGAAAGTAGAAATTGTAGAATGATTTTGACAATTCCTGGTTCTCGAATGTTGCTTCGAAGCAGGCTGGGGGCATCTTCACCTGTCCTGTTAAAAATTAAGCATTCCAACACAGAAGAAAGGAAGGAGATCTCCCCAACAGGTTGAGCCTACTGTACTCTGTTTGCGTTTGGCTGCAATTCTTCAGTGGGAAACACATGAGACCATTGTTTTCTCCTCAGAGATACAGTTTCTATTAGCCTTAAACTACAGTTCCGAGGATAAAGTAATATTCTTTATACTGTATGCGCATTGCTTGTGCTTTAAATGTATGGTGGGGATCTGCCCCACTTGTAAGCACTGCTTATCCCAAGATCTCTAATGTGATTTTTATGAAGCAGCCACATCTGGATGCCATAAGGGAAGCACATTTCTTTATATATACAACAACAACAACAACAATAAATGGGACAATCAGCAAACACAATTTAAAACATAAACTGTGAGGTAGGGAGGAAAGGAAAGACAGAAAAGCTCAGACTGTGATAATTACATTATTAACAGTGGCCATTCACAGTTTCATTGAAGACACAGATACTATATGTTTGATAAGAATCGATGGTGCCAATTCAATCCACAAATGATAGTACTGAACTTCTGGATGAACTGAAATCCAGCAGTTTCTGGTTGCAGTCTGCCTTTGAAGTTCCGTTAAATCAGTTATAGTGTGTCCTGGGAAATTGCAAAGACACACCTCTAAATCCTGGACTTGGCATCTTGTATCTGCTATCCAAAATGCACAAACCAAGTAACCCCAGGTGCCCCATAATTTAGGACTTCAGAGCCATCTCAGTTGGCATATCTGGTTATATAGACTCCATATGCCGGATCATATTCCATCAGTACTTCCAAGTTATATTCTCATTAATATTTTTTTGGAGAAAACTAAAATATATTGACAATCTTCCAGAGAATGCCATCATAGCAATAATAATGATAATGATTCTATTATTTATACCCCACCCATCTGACTGGGTTTCCCTAGCCACTCTGAGCAGCTTACAGCATATATAAAAACATAGTAAAACATCAGACATTAAAAACTTCCTGATACAGGATGGCCTTCAGATGTATTCTAAAAGTTATGTAGTTCTTTATCTCCTTGACATCTGAAGCGAGGGTCTTCCACAGGGAGAGCCCCACTACCGAGAAGGTCCTCTGCCTGGTTCCAAAGTCTGCCACTTTATACTTACCCACATCTATTATCTAGAAGCAGAGGCAACTCTAAGCTTTATTTCACCCAGGTCAAAGACCCAGTTTGGCACACACCCCATGTGCATTTGCGTACAAACACATGCAGGCTGGGAGCCTCAATGGTGCCCCTCTGGAGGCTTTAACCGGAGCAAAAAATCCCAGCTACCCCCCTATAACTACAGCACTGCCTAGAAAAGAAAATGACAGGCCACATTTTTTGTCACCTCAGTTCCCAGTTAAAATCCCTCAAGAGCAATGATATACAGTCTATCCTGGACAATGGCACAGGCTTTGGGTGAAATCCTACACCTGCTCACAGGCAATTCCACAAGCTAAAATACTGTAGCTACTAACTAGTAACGGGATGCAGGTGGCACTGTGGGTTAAAATCACAGAGCCTAGGGCTTGCCGATCAGAAGGTTGGTGGTTCGAATCCCCGCGACAGGGTGAGCTCCCGTTGCTCGGTCCCTGCTCCTGCCAACCTAGCAGTTCGAAAGCACATCAAAAGTGCAAGTAGATAAAAAGGTACCGCTCCGTCGGGAAGGTAAACGGCGTTTCCGTGTGCTGCTCTGGTTTGCCAGAAGCAGCTTAGTCATGCTGGCCACATGACCCGGAAGCTGTACGTTGGCTCCGTCAGCTAGTAAAGCGAGATGAGCCCCGCAACCCCAGAGTCGTCCGCAACTGGACCTAATGGTCAGGGGTCCCTTTACCTTTACTAACTAGTAACAACAAGACATGTAGCGGAAATGAACACAGGAATCAGGTTTCGTAGCCAACTCTGACCCAATGTCTACTATAACAAGACCTAGTGTGTGTCACCCTCAACACTGGAGGTTCATTCACTTGCACATCTTCCAGTGTGATATATTGCAATACTTGCCAGCAGCGCCCTACTTAAGGCGCAAATGTTGAAAAACCAGGGGGGGAAACATTTCAGACTCCCAGGATACCCTACCAGTGACTAAAGGTGGTCGTCCTTGAAGGGAGGAACTTCAAAGGGAGATTGCAAAGTGAAACTGCTCAGATCTCAAGACTTCAAGAGACTTCAAGAGGCTCAGTGCTATCATTTGTGTACTGAATGAGCACAATGGATTTTCATCACACTACATGTGTTAATTGGCTTGTTAATGTCAATGTTATTCACACAACTGTTTGCTTATGTGCAATAATAATAATAATAATAATAATAATAATAATAATAATAATAATAATAATATATTATTTATACTCCACCCATCTGGCTGGGTCCCCCCCAGTCACTCTGGGCGGCTTCCAACAGAAAAATAAAACACAGTAATCTATTAAACATTAAAAGCCTCCCTGAACAGGGCTGCCTTCAGATGTCTTCTAAAAGTCTGGTAGTTGTTTCCTCTTTGACATCTGTTGGGAGAGTGTTCCACAGGGCAGGCGCCACCACCGAGAAGGCCCTCTGCCTTCTGTGCTAATAGCTGCTGTTTATAATGTAATGTATCCATGCACCTTTCTGCATTTCATTTCATTTTCTGACCTCACTGTTTACAACTCCCCACCCCCAATCACCATGCATGTATATACTTGCAACTCAGGATAAAAGGGCATGTATCTTATGAATACGTGGGTGGCGCTGTGGGTTAAACCACAGAGCCTAGGGCTGGCCGATCATTATTATTTTCCATTTACAAATTGTGGCCTATGAAGCAACTCAAAGCAATATGGCAGTTGCGTTTAACACTCATATGCTGGCTAGGATCCTTAAAGAGCAACTTTCAGTATGGCTCAGGACTGGGGAATTCCCAGGGAAATATTACAATGATGATGATGATGATGAACAGAAGACCTAATTGCCATATTACAATCTGCCTTTGAAAGGTCCCCTCAATTCAAAAAACTGAATTGTCATACATTATGTGGAGAGCTGTTGTTTTAGAAACGCAAGCCCAAAGCTAACTTTGGTCTGCGGAACTAGTTGTGGTTGTTTGGAAGCCAGCCAACGTTGATGGTATGAAGGAGAAATTGTACATTTTCAACAGGAACAAACAGTAGGCTCACGATGACGGCACATCTGACATTGACACTTTCTCTGTTCATTGGAGCACTGATCAAATACTGGTTATTTGGGGGGGGGGCAAGAACAGCAGGTGGTAATGGGCTGAAGCTTTGACTCCAAGCAACCCTCTTGTGTTTAATATGGCAAGGCTGCATACAAAGGCATTTTCAGTAGCTTCTGCCTATCTGGGTTTTCCTCCCCATGGGAGATATGTCCAAGCCTTAGCATCTTTCTGAAGCTTACAACAGCCAAACAGGGAGCATCATCAGGTGAGGTCATGAGCTATGGAGACCCCCTCAGTCCGGATTCTGAATATTTGTGCCCTGGATCTGGACCACAGCCCAGAGAAGCTCCACATCAGTGGAATGTGGAAAATATGCATCCTGTATTTTTCTCAGTGCAACTGGCTGCTTTACAGGTTTATAACGTTACCTGCAGGTGGGGATCTAAATAAATCCAGCGTTTCCAGATAAAGCAGCCTTTGAGATTGGAACAAGTCCTGTTTTTCCATATTTTTCAACACATCGACTCATCCTTAAGAAGAAAGAAAAGGGGGGGGGCATCTGTTCCAATTTTGTTCCTTTGCTGAGACGTGCAACCTGCTAACAATTTCTAATCTCGTAAACGATTCAGATTAGTTTCCGATCCGAATTCTCCTTCCGTTTCTTATCCCGTTAGTATTGTAAATAGATGAGTGGGCTCCCCCTAATGCTGGCAGCTTGGAAAGACTCCAAAGACGCATGCAAATAAGACCTCGGTGCTCCTTGCTGATTGGCTATGGCGGGACAGTGCCCGATTCCACCGCTGGCTTTATTCTCTAGGCTGGGGAGTTCGAGTAATGCAGTTTGCCTGAAATCAGCCACAAGAGGACCGGCTCCCCTGCAATTGGTTAGGCCTGGGTTTTTTTCCTCCTTCCTCTTCTTTTTGTAGCTTTCGGCTTGGCTAAGTAGACCACGATGACCATCAGACGCATAGATCAAGGGCAGCGTTACAGGCCAAGAATGGCATTCTTGAAAAAGGTAACTTACTATTATTTTAAGAGTCTAGTAGCTACCAGATAAATAGATGGAACTGGCTAGTGCAGGAACCCCGAACACATCTGGGAAACACCTGCCCTCTGACCAGGATTGTATATCACGAAGATTTTTGCATGCAAACAATAGGCATGTTATCCGGATAAGGTGTGCCATCTCTTACAGTTTTCAGAATTAATTATTTTCCAAGGAGCCTATGGTTCCATTAGCGGAGTATTTTAAAAAGAATCTTTGCTTGCTGTTTCCCCCAGTCCTTTTGCTACAGAGCAAATACTGTAAAGGCAAATACCCTTGTTTTATGAAAGCAACCTGTTACACACAGTTTGTTTGTGCGTGGGCGCAGCAGTAGCTGCTTGAAATAAAGCTGAGCAGCTCTAAGAATTTTGGATATATAATTATTTTTTATATAAGTAAATAGTTCTTGTTATTTTACCTCATTCGTAAGGCTACAATTTCTTGCATGGAGGGGTTTGGTTTTTTTTGCTTTGATGGCCATTCATATTTTAATTTTGAGGGATAAAAGCCCATCACCCATGGGGTTTGCAGCCCTAATTCAGCACTGAACTGTAACCCGGTTAATTTCACGTCCCCCTCCCAGCTTTATTCATTGCTGCAGTTCCGTCCTAACCCCATGTAGACCCAGATGTTTTTATGCTGTGGTTATTAATCTAGATGATCTACGACTCCCTGGTGTTGTACTCCCAGCCTTTCACATAGATTTGGAATCCTATTTATTTAGATAATTTATGACTGCTTAATATTTTAAGAAAAAAAAACCCAACAACTCTAAGCAGCTAACAGGTCCACATCACATAATCCATTATCCATTATTTGATTTTGGAGAAGGGAGCCAACCTCATTTGCATTCATTTACCTCACTCATAAACATGCAGAAGAAAGGATGAGAAAAACCCACCTTTTTTCCATCAACCTTTTTCGGAGGTAAATGACAGTACAATCCTAACCATTTCTGCCCAGAAGTAAGTCCTATTGAATTCACTGGGGCTTACTCCCAGGTAAGGGGGGGTTCAGACTGCTGCCTAAGCCATTGATTTGAGTAAATATACTTGACATATTGATGGTGTCTTTCCGCCCCCTCAAAAGACGCTGCAAGCTGTTTTCTCTGCCTGTTCATAATCTACTTTAAAGTGGGTGTATATATGCCTTTATAATAGTTTAAGCCTTACAGACAACAGCATGTTGACAAATAACTATGCTTGGGATTAACTACCTCTTTCTTTCCCCCAAAGCATCTATATAAAAGCATTTTATTAGCACCAATATGTGAAAAGAGTTTAAGCAGGCAAGGTATTAGCCCAGCTTTTCTCCCCTGAACGTTCCTGCCTTTCTTGTCTGTGGCTTATCCTGCTGAATAGAATTAGTTGACTTCCCAGTGATACGGACAGCTGCCCATTTCTGGTGTGTGTGTGTGTGTGTGTGTGTGTGTGAGATTGTGTGCGCACACACTATAGCACAACATAGGAACACATTCACCTCTAAGCTGTTTTAGCTGAGTATCAAACATAGGAGGCAGCGACAGGATTACAAGCAAAAAAGAAGAGAGATGAGAGGGAGTGTGAATTTATTTTGTGTCACAATATTTGTCATACATCACCAGCACTTGTACTTTTCATGCTCAAAGCGGGATACCACAATGTTTTCCTTTCGAACTGTTTGTTCCTAGAGCCTGTCAAGATTTATTTAAAAGAGCAATTGGGCCATGTTCTGTTTTGATTTATATGCTTGCAAATTCCACTGAAGGCAAGGAGATCAACTCGGAAGGAACAAAAAAGATCAGTTTAGGAATTACATTTTCCTTATATTAAGACAGCTGGCGTAGCTCAGTCGGTAGAGCATGAGAGTCCAATGTTGGGCAAAGTATTCCCGCATATCAGGGGGTTGGAATAGATGACCCTTGTGGTCTCTACCAGAATATGCCTGTACTTAAACCAAAACACACATGGAGATTTATTTATTTATTGCCGCAGATCATGATAAATTATCTTTATATTGTTCACTTGTAATAAAGCACAAGATGAAACTGGATCCAGTTTATAAAAAAAAATGCCCACAGGTAGTAAAGATGGGATGGTAGTGATCATGTCCTTATATTTGTGTCTTCATCTTGCCTTCCTCTAATTTTTAAAAAGAAGTTGCAGGGCTCAGCCCTCTCCCTTTTGAGCTTTACTGCAACAACCCAAGTCTATTGTCTTCCGTTACTTGTTTCCAAAATTTAAAAAGCATCCCCATTGATGCCCGTGGGAAGCTTTGAGGAGAACGGAGCCTTTTGCGTGATGCTGCTGTGCACTTCATACCTGAGAATTTGGTCTAAAACTCAAGACACCTGTGGCCACCACTCTGCTGAAGTTAAGCAGGTCTGGGCCTAGTCAGTACCTTGATGGTACTGAGAACCATCTGCAAAAGGTTAAATTATACTGCAGTGGTGTTGCCAACCTTTGTCTACTCAGAATAAGGCAGCCTCGGTCAGTTCATTGGGGCTTACTCTCAGGTAAGTGGGCATCAGAAGATTGCAGCTGCAAATGACTGTCCCAAACCAGTCATGCGCTCCTCTTAAGAAGAGAGTCAAAAAGGGATGGTTTGACAGGATTTGTAGATTGATATCTCAATAACAAGAGGAAGATGCCGAAAGCTCAGTGGGGGAGGGATATTGTGTGAGCCTTATTATATAATACATTATATAGGGCACCCGGCAAACCTGGAACAAGGTGACACAATGTAACATAGGGCTGTTATGTGTTCAGAATTACTCGGACATAGCCAGGATTTGTCCTTCAAAAATGGCATCCAGGCAGAATTATCTGAAAGTGGTTAAAACGTCTGGGAAAATCTGGGTATATGTTAGCCCATATCGGAAGTGTTGTGGTTTTTTTGGCAATTTCCCTAAAAAATAGGTTAAAAACTTCATTTTGTGTGTGTCTGGATTTTCACTTTTTGAAATACGGCAACCCTATGTAACATAAAGATACTGAGAGAGCAGTAAAAGCAGGTAAGGAAAGACTTGGGACATCTTTTGACACACCAAGCTGAATGTCTGAGAGGTAGGGTAAAGGTAAAGAACCCCTGGAAAGTTAAGTCCAGTCAAAGGTGACTATGGGGCTGCGGTGCTCATCTTGCTTTCAGGCCGAGGGAGCTGGTGTTTGTCCACAGACAGCTTTCCGGGTCATGTGGCCAGCATGACTAAACGACTTCTGGCGCAACGGGACACCATGATGGCTGCCAGAGTGCACGGAAATGCTGTTTACCTTCCCGCCAGAGCAGTACCTATTTATCTGGTGTGCTTTCAAACTGCTAGGTTGGCAGGAGCTGGGACCGAACAACGGGAGCTCACCCCGTCGCGGGGATTCGAACCGCCGACCTTCCAATTAGCATGCCCAAGAGGCTCAGTGGTTTAGACCACTACACATCTGGGAGGTACTAAGGTACGGCAACACTCATGTTTTTGCTGCCTGCCCATGACCACAATATTAAGACTGTTAAGTATATAGTACCCTTATTCCTTCAGTTAAGTTTTCAGTCAGAAACCTATTTCAAGGCATGCCTGCCGTGTTTCCTGCTGCTTCCCCTCAAGTTTCTTATTCAGTGTTTAGCACATCAGTAGATCCAGGGCCTTGTTGGTACTGGTCCATGGTCCTTCAAATCAGAGGGCACACACACAGCCTCCCTCATGCACTTGCGCAATATGTGCTGGGGTCATAGAGCTGCACCAGATAGCTCCACCGCTTGCTAGCCTCATCTTCGGGACAGACAGATCTGTTAATTTTGGTTTGTCTCGCAGGTCAGCGCAAGGAGGCCAGCCTAGGAAGTTTGGAGGTTCCTCTGTTCTGTCACATGCAGATTCCACAGTGGAAGCTGAATTGCGCCCTGATCATGGGCGTACCCAGGATCAAAGCTAGGGGGGGCACACCAGCCACGCCCCCCAGCCACCCGATTGGCTAGCCGGCAATGACGTGCAAATTTGCAAATGAGGTGCCGCGGAGCATTGTGGGGCAGCACTTTCTGTGCTGTGCTCGCTGTGACTTGAAAGAGTGTGGGCTGAAGTTAGCCCAGGTCCAGGTCCAGGTTTTTTTCAACGGAGGCAGCTTCGCTGCCGCTGCCGTTTCGCTTCAGCCAAGCAGGCTGAGGCGGAGCACAGCAGGCAGCCCCCCCGCCTGTCCTCTCAAGCTGCCCTGCTTCTAGGGGAGGGCAGCTGTCCCCTACCCCATGCTGGGTACGCCCATGACCCTGATACTTTCAACCATTTCCATTAATACGTGTGCTTTCGTCTTACATATATGTTTTCAAAGAATTAAATTTGATTAAAGAACCGCACCGCAAAATTTGGAGAAGTGTGAATTTCAAAAGATAGTCGTGTTTTGATTTGGTATATTATTTCAGGAAGTGCGAATGAGCTAGGCTTGCGTTGAAACGCAAACTGAACTGAATTCCTCCCCATTCCTTCCTCGACTGTTATGCAAACTAGCCCTCCTGGGCATTGGTTGGCCTGCCAGCATGGCTAGAAATTTTTAATATATTGGAACTCTTAATAAGCAGCCACTTTCTTTCTCAGATGAGGGAAAAGTTGCCTGCTGCGTCCTCATCAGCAAAAGGCATGGTTTGTGGCTGAGTCAGTACAGCGGCACCTAATGAAAGCTTCCTACCCAATCTCCCTTTTTCCCTTTGATATATATTATATTTCTTAAATGACAAGAGGGCACTCGGCAGGAAGAGGGAAGTGACAAGCCTCTGGAGTTATTTGCTCATTAGAAAAACAGTATGCCCTGCACCATCCGACTGATGCGAGTTTTCTGAACACACTGTTTGCTCTTTACAGAGGCAAGTAGGGATAAGGCAGCAGTAGGAATATATTTGTATATGTTAAGAACCTGCACAGCCTGACAAATTACTTTGGCCAAAGATATAGAGGGGCTTGGGAGATTCGCTTCGTTTTGAACACAGTGAGACTTGCAGCAGGATTCTGATTCTTACTGAAGATTCTATGGAACGTGTCTGACTTCTATTGTTCTGGGGAATTAAGTTAGGCAAATGGTATTTTGCATGAAAATCTGGTCTGCGACACTTGAAGGCTTGGGCGCGTATGTACTTGGCCATTCTTTAAATCTTTAAAAGGACTTGTTTGCATATACATTACCTGATTTCTGCAAGAAACATCAGGGTTTCCTGCAGCAAACACAAATGGCGCCTAACACACATTTAGGGACATGTGTGGGATCCATAGATGTACAGTATTACTAGTGCTTTTTGATGCAGTTATTTGGGTGTGAATAGATAAGTGTTGAGACGTGACCACCACATGCCAGGTCCTTGCCACGTGCATTCTGGGTTATGTTCAAGTGAATGAAAGGTAAACAGGATGGAACAGTCTTCGGTGGCATCAGTAGATACTGGGAATGTTATTGTTCCTTCTTGACTTACCTTCCATATTTGAAAAAAAGGAGACTGTGCTCCAGGCTCTAGGCAATCCAATTTATTCCGCTGTGCCCAGAGCCTTCTTGATAAAATGGAAGAGATGTGAGCAGTATTACCACTTTCCTGTAACTTCTCCAACTGCCGGACATAATTTTCTATCCCTCCCATAGACAATAAAGTTTCTTTAAGGAGAGGGACATATTTCCAAATTATTGTGGGTTTTAGGTGAATACTTCCAAATCAGGAGACAAATTCTCCAGACCCACGTGTTGTGCAGGTGCGGTCTTAATGTCCAAAAATTAGACGTATTTGCAGGGCCGGCCCTACGGCCAGGCTGGGTGGCGCAGGGCGCCAGGGCGCCCTCCCACCGGGGGGGGGCACCGTGCAGCCGTGTTCGGCAGCCGCGCTAAGCCCGCCCGCCACGCAGCAGCGCCCGGCAGCCACGCTGCACGCTGATCCCGCCCGCCACGCAGCAGCGCCTGGCAGCCATCTGCGCCCGCCCACCACGCAGCAGCTCCCAGCAGCCACGCTGCGCGCTGAGCCCGCCCACCCGCCGCGCTGGGAAACTGAGCGGGGGGGGGGGCGCTGGAGGGATCCGCTGCGCCAGGGCGCCAGGGATGCTTAAGACAGCCCTGCGTATTTGCCCCTTTCTTGCAGAGGCTGAATGTTCCTGCAGTTACTCCAGCTCCTGCCTGCATACAACAGCTGCTTTATTTTAATACAGAACAACAAGGCAAGAGGCAGAAGTCCTTATTCCATCCCGCATGTGCTTCAACTCCCCACACTGAGCTAGGCCAGGCCCTATGATCTCTTATGAATATATTGTCAGGTGTAGAGTTCTTTTACCCCCACCTTTTGTCTTGCATCAGGTTGGACCAACAGGCAGATGCCCTTTTATTTTCCCCTCCCTTCTGCTAGGAAGAAGGAAAAGAGCAAATACAGGTGTGTGACCTGTAAGTCATGAGTCACATGGTGGCACCATTTTATAACTCAGCACACCTTCAGTACCAGCAACAGATCAGCCTGCCTTGTCTACTGTGTGCTTTGCCAGAACAAGTCGAGCAACATTCTGGCTCCTGCTCTCAGGTGCCCTGTCTCCTCCTCCTCCTCCCCACCACACTTCCATTTGAGTCCCCTTTCTGTTCCTCATACCTGTGGCTGCCGTTTGCTTTCCAGGGACATATGTTAACAGCAAGAGCTCCTGACTGACGCACAGTTCTCCTTTGTAGTCAATGTCAACGGAGGTTGCAGTTGTCTTGGTCCGCATGGGCAAGTGGTCAGCTCGTTTGGTCAGCGTGTGAATGTGGCCAATACTCCTTTTCTTCTCCCCCCCACGGTCTAGTGTTGGAAAACCTTAGGCCAAGGGTAGCTAACCACTCAGGTGCTGTTGGACCACAACTCCCATAATCCCATAATCCCAGAACTTTGGCCATGCTGGAGGGACTGATGGGCGTTGAACAACGTTTATATTGGCACCATGTTGGCTACCATTGCCTTAAGCTTTCTCCTTTTGCTTTGCCTTGTGTCTGTGCCTTTTGCAGCCACCTAGATTCTTAATTTCTGCCAGCTTTGTTTATTTGTCTCTTGTTGATTAGGGATGGGCAGCCACCCACCTGATTGGCTCCCAAACCTGTTGGGTTGCTCAAGTTGAATAGTAAAAAACAAACAAAAAACCTCAGTAAAGTTTTTAAGTGTGTTGATGAATCTCAGCCGGGCCTAGCAATGGACTTTGAGGCCGGAATTTCAAGGAATACCTGAGCAACCCAGTTCTTCCCTATTTCCTCCTCTCCTCTTCCCTGCTGTTCTCTATCTTCCCCAAGAACATCATAATCCCATTGGGAAATGTGGGGTGGGAATGGGAAGCAGGAGAGCAGGATGAGCTCTGGCAGGTAAGAGTGCCTGACCACTAATGTAATGCATTCCTAGTGAGAAGTATGTGTATTATGAGTAGTAGCTGTCACTGGAACGCTTTGACCACCAAATGCAACAACAAGCATCATGGGACACATGAAATACACATTTGGTTTTTCTGTAATACAATAACACCAGTGGAATAGCTATGAAATTGATGGGATATCGGAAGAGAAAGTGAGGCCAATCAAACTTCTTGACTCTCTTGATTTTGTTTTGCATGCTCGACACATTCCCCCTTGTTTTTCTTAACATGCGCCTGGTCCAATTTGCAGCTGGAGGTTCTGTTGGTGGAGATGCAGGAGCCAAGTTCTGGCATCAAAATGCACGCTCAGAAGGTCACGGTCGTCGACATCCCGCATGCAATGACTGGTAGGTCTGACAGCAGCAGCCACAAAGTGCAACAAAAGCCATTTACCCCCTACCAGACTTTTAGAGGACATCTGAAGGCAGCCCTGTTTAGGGAAGCTTTTAATCTTTAAGAAATTAGTGTATTCTGATATTTCTGTTGGAAGCCTCCCAGAGTGGCTGGGGAAACCTAGCCAGATGGGCGGGGTATAAATAAATTATTATTATTATTATTATTATTATTATTATTATTATTATTATGTTTTAAATAATCCAACAATCAAAATTACTTTTCTGGTGCTGGGAGGACAGTCACAGTCCTTCAGCTGCAAGGAGATTGCCATCCTGACACCGCAAAAGAAGACAATTTATGATAAGGAATGTTTGTGCTGTCCCGGGATCACAGAAAAGGGAGCAAAATATCCAACCTACTCCTATGCCTGTAAATTACAGCATTCCTTCCCTCAGAACACACTGAATCGGAAATAGGCAGGTAGCGGTGGTGCTTTGAAGTTGCGAGCCTGTCATTACTGTCTATTGAGTGTGCTGCAACAACAATTGTACTCTGGTGCCTGCCAGCTATGTTCACTCAAGGCAACCCTGCAAACATACTCTAAGCACCTCCTTGTGGATTATTTAAAAAAGGGAAAAAAAGCAAGCAAGCTCCAGAGCATGTTGTAAATACTTTACTACCATTTTGCCCTTGCTATATGTACCAAACCCTCTTCGCTGAAGACAAAGGTGTCCTGGAAGTCAGTTGAAATTAGCAGGTAGAACTGGAAGGGGAAGTTATGGTTCACAGTACAGTAGTTCCTTTGTGCCTTTATGAGGTAGAGGCGTACCTAGGCTCCCTTGGCAAGGAGCTGTATTTGTGCCTGCCCCCATCCCTTGTGTTTCTCTGCCGAGGCGCCCAGAAGAGATTAGTACCTCACCCAGAGCAGTGGAAGAGTGGCCCAGCGAGCACTCGGGTAGATGGGCGGGCAAAATCCTAGCCACTCCAAGCCAAGAGTGGAGAGATTGAGGTTGAATCCTGACAAGACAGAAGTACTGTTCGTGGGGGACAGGAGACGGGCAGGTGTGGAGGATTCCCTGGTTCTGAATGGGGTAACTGTGCCCCTGAAGGACCAGGTGTGCAGCCTGGGGGTCATTTGGACTCACAGCTGTCCATGGAGGCACAGGTCAATTCTGTGTCCAGGGCAGCTGCTTATCAGCTCCATCTGGTACGCAGGCTGAGACCCTACCTGCCTGCAGACTGTCTAGCCAGAGTGGTGCATGCTCTAATTATCTCCCGCTTGGACTACTGCAATGTGCTCTACGTGGGGCTACCTTTGAAGGTGACTCGGAAACTACAACTAATCCAGAATGCGGCAGCTAGACTGGTGACTGGGAGCGGCCGCCGAGACCACATAACACCGGTCTTGAAAGATTTACATTGGCTTCCAGTACGTTTCCGAGCACAATTCAAAGTGTTGGTGCTGACCTTTAAAGCCCTAAATGGCCTCGGTCCAGTATACCTGAAGGAGCGTCTCCACCTCCATCATTCTGCCTGGACACTGAGGTCCAGCACCGAGGGCCTTCTGGCGGTTCCCTCGTTGCAAGAAGCCAAGTTGCAGGGAACTAGGCAGAGGGCCTTCTCGGTGGTGGCGCCTGCCCTGTGGAACGCCCTCCCAACAGATGTCAAAGAGGAAAACAGCTACCAGACTTTTAGAAGACATCTGAAGGCAGCCCTCTTCAGGGAGGCTTTTAATGTTTAATAGATTATTGTGTTTTATTTTTCTGTAGGAAGCCGCCCAGAGCGGATGGGGAAACCCAGCCAGATGGGCGGGGTATAAATATATTATTATTATTATTATTATTATTATTATTATTATTATTATTATTATTATTATTATTCTGCGCCCATTGGGCCTGCATCCTTGGCAGGGGTCAACCTGCCCCTGTTACGAGGAGCATTGGTGTGATCTTTCTAATGAAGAAACTAAACTGCAGAACATCGCCAAGTACATTGTAGTTGAATTCAGTGGAAAACCAGAACCAAGCAAATGTGCTTAAAAGCTCAGTCCAAGGGGTAGATTCACAGAAGAAAACAGAACTTGTTCGTTTCTTTTTAGCTAGGACTACTCGGGCTCTGATTGTATGACGAGTTCCACCGTTCCCTGGTAATATTCCAATAAGTTCAGGAGACCAGCTCTTAACCCACAGATTGTTCCCTAAATGTTCCAAGGCACAGAGAGAAAGCACAACCCCTGCCTGTCCCACACTGTTTCTTTGCCAATCTGACGATTGCTATGGCCAGCAGATTTTAATTTTGCTCCACAACAGACAGAGGAGGGGAGTGGGTCATGTGCAACAGCTGCATTCTGTCATTGTGTCTTAGAATATTTAAAGGCATAGGCTCAGTCTCTCGGTGAAGAAACAGCAGCCCTGTAGGAACCTGTTTTAGTGAGTTTGCCAAATGAGCATGGACTCACCCGGAACAATTGTTGACTTATTCAAAAGAGTGAAGTTGATTTTTAACTTCGGTACAAGGTGTGTACGAAAAGTTGCCGTGAGGTCGGGGAAAACAGTTCTGTGAAATTTTCCAAGACTACGCTCTGGCTACAAGCTGAATGCTAAATTTGTTTAAACTCGTTTAGATTGGTATTTATATTGAGTTTATCGCTGTTTCATTTGCTTTGTTTTCCCTTCCTAATATTGCTGATAGCAATATTATTGGTATTGCTATTATTGTTGCTAACTGCCTTGAGCGTTATTTGACTGCATATCAGTGCAGTCTTGGTACACCATAGTTTGACTAGCTGTGTCATGTGAACCAGGACATTATTTGTTTATTTGTTTGTTTGATATATTTGTATGCTGCCCTGTGGTTAAAAAAATTCCAGGGCAGTTTGCATATTAAACAAATAGAATCCAATCCATTCAGTGTTTCTCAACCTTGGGTCCCCAGATGTTTTTGGCCTACAACTCCCATGACCCCTAGCTCACCGGACCAGTAATCAGGGATGATGGGAGTTGTAGGCCAAAAACATCTGGGGACCCAAGGTTGAGAAAGGCTGTAGTCAGCATTCACATGAGAATATCAACATTCACCGAACTTTTAACATCTCCTATAACAGTATAAAATCAGTCTTGTCTTTGACTGAGGCAACAGGAATATGGGGTACTTTCTATTTTTAAATCATAGCTGCCTTTCTCTGGCCCCCCTGGCGGCCCGGCGGCCTTAGAGTCGGCCCTGTGTGTGTGCAGGGTAGAGGGGGGAATAACTGAAAAATGATTTCTTATTGTTATTAACTAAGTTTCTATGCTGCTCTTCAACCGACCACCAAAGGGCAGTTTGCAAAATAAAGATCCAAAATTGCATATCATAGTTTAAAACAAAAACAATACCCCACAGTTTTAAAGGCCATAGTTTCATTGGTCAAAGGCCTGGGAGAAGAGTAGCATCTGTTGTTCTTGTTTAGTTGTTTAGTCATGTCCGACTCTTCATGACCCCATGGACCAGAGCACGCCAGGCACTCCTGTCTTGCACTGCCTCCCGCAGTTTGGTCAGACTCATGTTCGTAGCTTCGAGAACACTGTCCAACCATCTCATCCTCTCTCGTCCCCTTCTCCTTGTGCCCTCCATATTTCCCAACATCAGGGTCTTTTCCAGGGAGTCTTCTCTTCTCATGAGGTGGCCAAAGTCTTGGAGCCTCGGCTTCAGGATCTGTCCTTCCAGTGAGCACTCAGGGCTGATTACCTTCAGAATGGATAGGTTTGATCTTCTTGCAGTCCATGGGACTTTCAAGAGTCTCCTCCAGCACCATAATTCAAAAGCATCAATTCTTTGGCGATCAGCCTTCTTTCTGGTCCAGCTCTCACTTCCATACATCACTACTGGGAAAACCATAGCTTTAACTATACAGACCTAGAATGGCATCTAAAGATATGCAATGAAGGAAACCTTATTGCTGCAGTGCATTGCACAAGGGGCTGCCTTTGAAGATTCTTCAGAAGCTGCAGCTAGTGCAGAGTTTGTTGGCCAGATGGTTGATCAGAGGTAGGAGGTCTGAGCATATAGCTCCGTTTTTAGCATAGCTGCACTGGCTGCTGATCAGCTCCCAGACTCAATTGAAAGTGTTGTTTTTGAGCTTTAAACCACTTTGAGGATCAGAACCCTAATACCTTAGGATCCGCCACTCCCTGCATGAATCTACTCAGACTCCATGTTTGTCATCCGACTCCCTACTTGATGTGCCCCACTGAGGGAGGTCTGGAGGGTGGCAACACAGGAACGGGCCTTTTCACTGGTGGCTCTCCGATAGTTGAATGTAAGTGTTGCCCCTGGCACCATCATTATCAGGTAAATATATTCCTGTTCACCCAAGAAGTTGGCTCTTAGGGTAAGTGTAAGGGGGACTCCCTACAGGGAGCCAGCCCCCATCATCCTAACGTCCACCTCATCAAGTACAGAGAGCACCAGTGGTTCTGAAGCAGCCAGAGGGGGAGGAGGAGACTCGGAGAGGGAGAGAAATCAGAGTGAAGGACAGTGGGAAAGCTCGGAGGCGGAGGGAGGCAGGCAGACGCTTGGGAATACGGCAGAGCCAGGGAACTGACTGCTGAGGGAGGAAACTGAAAGGGCATCGCTCCTTCCGGCGCCAGAAACACAGGTCAAGGGGGCGGCGTTTTGGGGTGCCCAGATTACTTTGCTGGCGTAGGAACAGACGTACGCCATTGCCGGATTCTGGTTTGGGATGAGAGGTCGTGCTTTTAAGCTGTCTCTACACTGTAAATAATTAGCACAATAAACGTCTTTGAAGACAAACTGGACTCAAGCGGAGTTACTCTAGAGTAGCCACGACGACCCTCTGACAGCAAGATTCCCCCCTTTTATGTTATTGCAGGATGAGCATTTTTAGTCAATAATGTTTTATATCATTTTGATGCATTTTAAATTACACACTGTATATGTGTTTTTTATCATTATAAGCCGCTTCGAGGTACTTTACAGAGTAAGCGATGAATAAACGCAGCTGAGCAACAGCATTGGCTACAACTGTATGAACTTTAGAGATGTAAGGCCACAGTTTTGCCTGGAATAAAAAGGAACAGCTCCACTCACATCCTGCTAGGGTTGGATGATCATTTCCCCAGGATACAGAAAATAAGCACCGCCTCTTTAAGGGAGAAGAACAGGTGCAAGCTGGGTTGCCTAGCACAGGTCTGAGTTACAGGCTAATCTTTTAATTTCATCTATTTCAGGAAGCAGATAGTAGGGATAAGAGCTCCTGGCTGCTTGGCAAAAGTCTCAAGTGATCAGCGCAATGTCAGGAAAGGTTAACATTTTTAATCTGCATTGGGGAGGCATTTGGAGATGAAGATTAGGACATGCTCAGGGACGGAGTGCATTCCTGAAGCCTTGCCCTATTTAAAACTTCTAGTTTTAACCTTTCCTACCACCTGGGACGCGGGTGGCGCTGTGGGTTAAACCACAGAGCCTAGGGCTTGCTGATCAGAAGTTGGCGGTTCAATTCCCCGCGACGGGGTGAGCTCCCATTGCTTGGTCCCAGCTCCTGCCAACCTAGCAGTTTGAAAGCATGTCAGTGCAAGTAGATAAATAGGTACTGCTCCGGCGGGAAGGTAAACGGCATTTCCGTGCGCTGCTCTGGTTCGCCAGAAGCGGCTTTGTCATGCTGGCCACATGACCTGGAAGCTCTACGCCGGCTCCCTCGGTCAGTAAAGCGAGATGAGCGCCGCAACCCCAGAGTCGGTCACGACTGGACCTAATGGTCAGGGGTCCCTTTACCTTTACCTTTTACCGTGCAGAGTACAAAGATCGGTGGCAGAAACAGGGGTGGCTTAATGCCAGATTCATTCATGATATGTATTAAACTCTTCTCCCGACTCCAACTGGTTGATACTATATTTTTTCTGTATGTATCTATGTACCAGTATATATATTTTTAATGCCTTTGAAATGAAGCATTCTGTGGCTTATTTATCAAATTTCCTCCACACAATCAATTCCCCTACAGCTCACCAAACATATCTCTATTGAAGATGGTAATGAGTCCTTTCATACTGGTTCCATGCGTCCTTTTTTTTTTTTGCTCCCCAAGTTACAAGCTCTGGCCTCTGAAATCTGACATCTCTCTTTGTGTTCCATTTTAATTTACAAACCTTTAATTGAATTGCACAGCTCCTGGCTCGCTTGCCCTTTCTCTTTCGCGCAGGAAATAATAAGGTTCCCAATGAGTCACCTTGTCGAGAGAACACAATTCCGTTTCCCCTGACGCTGGATTATGATTTAGCCTTTCAGTGGCAAATCTGAATACTCTCCCTCTTTCACGAAAATATGCAGTAAAACATATGCATCGAGAACTGGCAGGAATATGAGCTTTTAGAAAGCAGAGGGATTTAGATCATTAGAGTCATAATATTAGCTCCTGAAGTGTATTTTTTAAATAAAAAAATAGACCAATTTTCCCCAACCTGGTGCCCTCCAGATGTTTTGGTCTAAAACTCCCGTCAGCCCATTTGCTATGAAGGAGTTGGTGAGAGGATGAGAAGGCAGTTATTTCATCCTCCGGCTTTTAGAAGTTGAACAGAAAGTGTAACATCACAAGAGCAGAGCATCTCCTGTCATCCCACCCCTCTCACCTTGGTTGCTGTATTGCTAAGACTTCCATGCAACCTCTGATGTTTTTAACCAAATGAACCAGAATAGTTTACTGCCCTAAAACAGCTTTGTTCCCAGATAGCTAACTTTCAACTTCAGATTCTCTGTGTTTCCATTGCACCCCCAACCCCTTAAGTTTAGTTCTCCACATTTTCAAGTCAGTTAAAAATGACACAAATGATTTTGAATGCTCATCGGAGAAAGGGATGTACTGGTAAACTCAAATATTTATTCATCCTGCTATTTTTTTAAAAAACAACAACAACAACAACGTGTCATTAAAAAACGTATGACCAACCAGCCTGTGACTCAGAAACTGCGCATACAGTGTTAGAAACTGAAATATGAAAGCTAGGAGCTAACCTTAAACCTAGGTTATGGGTGCTGCAATGGAGTGTTTAGGCACGCTTCTTAATAACAAGAATATAAAACTGAAAATGAATGAAGTGCAGCTAAAGTCCTGTGTTCATTTTTCACATGATCTAGTCCTCATCTAAAGACTGCAAAAAAAAAACAAAGCCATGCTTCCCTTGCCCACCCCTCTAATATTCTTATGAGGGTCCCTTCTCCAGCCTTCAGAGAGTAGCTGGAAGTGGGGAGGCAGTAAAAGGTCCTCCTTTTCTTCCAGCAGTGGCAGTTTTAATCTGAAATCTTGGGCGCATTACTGCGCCCAGAGCTCAGAAACAGCTTGCATTAACGAAATCCCCTGTTGCAAAATGCGCCTAGAACAGTGGGAGTTTCAAACGCTGTGCACATGGTTGCCAATAATTATTCTGGTCCTTATTGGCATAGCAAGTAGAAGATCACTGGCTAGGAGACGGGGAGAGTTGTGAACCACAGCACACTCCATGGACTCTTCTGTGTGGGAAATAGGAAGCCCGTGTCGTTTCATCAACTTTGCTGAATGCAAAGTTCCATCAAGTACCTCCTTCCCCAGAACTGTGTCAGCTGGTCATCATAGGAACATCTGGTGTAGGAAATGGGTGGCCAAGCTTTGATTTTGATTTTTCTCTTTCCTTACTGTCCCTTGTGTGTCAAGCTTGTCTGCTTACCTTTTCGGTGGGCGGTGTTGCTGGCGAGCCTTGGGCCCCGCAGTGATCCAGCTGGGGGCAGAGGCCGACACCATCCGGCTGCTGTCCAATCAGCACTGGTGGGAGGCATGGCTGTGGCAAAACTTGAACCGTGGCGTGGCTGGGGGATCGCCCTCTCGCGCCCTTCGCCGGATCTCCCGCCCTCCCTCCCTCTTTTTACGCTTTGCTATGACACAAACTGCGGGAGGCAGTGCAAGACAGGAGTGCCTGGCGTGCTATGGTCCATGGGGTCACGAAGGGTCGGACACGACTGAACGACTAAACAACAACAAATGACACAGCCTTGCTATGGACAAATGTTTGCCCTTCTGAAACAAATCAATAAAATATCAAATACAAAGAGAAGTCAAAGTGGGACGAGCGTACATGTGTATAAGTGACTGTCACTTTTTCAAACTATGTTTGAAACCTCCTTGGGTGGGGGGGACTGTTACCCATTTCCAGTCTGACGAGTCTCTTGTAGCGGCTGAGGGTGGGAGCTGCAGGTCTGGATCTGCATTTCCCATTGGGGGGGGGAGCTTTCCAGGTGAGAGGCTGTTCCTGTAAGCAGGTCACAGAGGTCAGAATGTGAAATTTTGTTATTCTGATTATTTACACCGTCTGCTCTTGCCCTTGCTTTCCAGGTTCCGATATGCTGCAGTGGCTTATGCAGCGCCTTCAGATTACCGACGAAGGTAAGTTTTGGCGGGAAACACAGGTGGCGTTTGGCCAAGGTTCCTCCCCATCCTTTTCCTCTTCTTTCCTCCACACTACAGTACAGTGGTACCTTGGTTCTCAAACGCCTTGGTTCTCAAACACCGAAAACCCGGAAGTACGGTAAATGTTCCGGTTTTCCAACGTTTTTCGGAAGCCAAACGTCCGATGCGGCTGTCGGCTATTGTTTCTGGGGCGCCTGCACCTTGGTATTCGAACATTTTGGAGGTCAAACAGATTTTTGGAACGGATTAAGTTTGGCACTTTTGTTTTTGCTATTTATTTTGCGTTTTTGTTTTTGTGGCTTTTTCGGTTCATTCGTTTTTGTGACTGTGTGGAACCCAATTCAGCTATTGATTGATTGATTGATTGATTGATTGTGTGACTGCGGAAATGGATTAAAGCCCCCCATCCAAACAATGACTATCATCAGCGCAGTGAAGAAAGAAATAATACTTTTAATTTTTATCATCTACAATCTATTTACATTGATTATTGCTTTCATTTTATGGATCGATGGTCTCGTTAGATAGTAAAATTCATGTTAAATGGCTGCTTTAGGGGTTGTTTTTAAAAGTCTGGAACGGATTATTCCGTTTTGCATTACTTTCTATGGGAAAGCACGCCTTGGTTTTGGAACGCTTTGGTTTTGGAACAGACTTCTGGAACGGATTAAGTTTGAGAACCAAGGTACCACTGTATTTGAATTCTTGTCTTTTTAATAGCTGGTTGTTTCTGCATGTTTGGCTGTGCTCTGTGTGTGCCAGTGAAGGCCGCTGATATATTTCTTTTTTAGAGGCACTCAGTTTGGGAAGTATGATTATCAGGTACGGCTACATCTATCCTCTTCAGGATCCGAAGAATCTGATTCTCAGACCAGACAGCAGCCTCTACAGGTTTCAGGTGAGCAGAGCAGTGAGCCACAAGCAGAAGAAATGGAATCCTGCTAAGGTCTTTTAGACTTTTCACATAAACCTCATTCACATATCAGGTTAAAACCTTTTTCAACTCAAGGTTCACATTGCTTCACAGAAAACTGCACTGGGGATGCAACCCAGAGGAGCCGGGACTCAAGCTGCAGAGGGACCCAAACTTTGGCCCTCCAGATGTTTTGGACTACAATTCCCATCATCCCTGACCACTGGTCCTGTTAGCTAGGGATCATGGGAGTTGTAGGCCAAAACATCTGGAGGGCCGCAGTTTGGGGGTGCCTGCTTTACATTTGTACAGTTAGCAGTGCTCCAGCCATGCAAAAACCGGACTCTCCATCCTAGCAAGGACTTACCCCGGTTCAAAACACTTGATCCCCAGTGAGGGGAGTGGCCTAGGAGGAAGGGGTGTGCCCTGGGGGGAGAGACTGTTGCATGTGGCCTGGAAGGCCACACTCGGCCTCTGGGCCTGAGATTCCCCACCCTTGCAACAAACCATAGATAGAATTAACTGTGGTTAAGTGTGAAAGTTCATGTTGTTGAAATCGTGGGCACTTAGCTCTTACCCCACTCCGACTGCTGCCACTCTACGGAAGAAATATGCCAAAGCAGGAGTGCCAACGTAAATAAAATGGGGGGGGGGGAGGTAAGACCCACCCCACACAATCAATTACAAAACGTGCACACCATTTGAATGGCAATGCCCATCAACTTTGAGGGGTGTCCGCCCCCAAATATTTTATGGGGTGTGTGTGTGCAAAGGGACCTTGGCCCATAGGAGTTGGCTCCTATTGTTGCAAGCCAAAAAATGGCTTATCTCAGGCATCCCCAAACTCTGGCCCTCCAGATGTTTTGGACTACAATTCCCATCTTCCCCGACCTCTGGTCCTGTTAGCTAGGGATCATGGGAGTTGTAGGCCAAAACATCTGGAGGGCCGCAGTTTGGGGGTGCCTGCTTTACATTTGTACAGTCAGCAGTGCTCCAGCCATGCAAAAACCGGACTCTCCATCCTAGCAAGGACTTACCCCGGTTCAAAACACTTGATCCCCAGTGAGGGGAGTGGCCTAGGAGGAAGGGGTGTGCCCTGGGGGGAGAGACTGTTGCATGTGGCCTGGAAGGCCACACTCGGCCTCTGGGCCTGAGATTCCCCACCCTTGCAACAAACCATAGATAGAATTAACTGTGGTTAAGTGTGAAAGTTCATGTTGTTGAAATCGTGGGCACTTAGCTCTTACCCCACTCCGACTGCTGCCACTCTACGGAAGAAATATGCCAAAGCAGGAGTGCCAACGTAAATAAAATGGGGGGGGGGAGGTAAGACCCACCCCACACAATCAATTACAAAACGTGCACACCATTTGAATGGCAATGCCCATCAACTTTGAGGGGTGTCCGCCCCCAAATATTTTATGGGGTGTGTGTGTGCAAAGGGACCTTGGCCCATAGGAGTTGGCTCCTATTGTTGCAAGCCAAAAAATGGCTTATCTCAGGCATCCCCAAACTCTGGCCCTCCAGATGTTTTGGACTACAATTCCCATCTTCCCCGACCACTGGTCTTGTTAGCTAGGGATCATGGGAGTTGTAGGCCAAAACATCTGGAGGGCCGCAGTTTGGGGATGCCTGGCTTATCTTCTGAGTTAGGCCAATAAGACTCAGAGACAAGAGGAGTTAGGAGTCCATTATGCAGGGACCCAGGTGGCGCTGTGGGTTAAACCACTGAGCCTAGGGCTTGCTGATCAGAAGGTCAGCAGTTCGAATCCCTGTGATAGGGTGAGCTCCCGTTGCTCGGTCCCAGCTCCTGCCAACCTAGCAGTTCGAAAGCTCGTCAAAGTGCAAGTAGATAAATAGGTACCACTACAGCGGGAAGGTAAACGGCGTTTCCGTGCGCTGCTCTGGTTGGCCAGAAGTGGCTTTGTCATGCTGGCCACATGACCTGGAAGCTATACGCCGGATCCCTCGGCCAATAATGCGAAATGAGCGCGCAACCCCAGAGTCGGTCACGACTGGACCTAATAGTCAGGGGTTCCTTTACCTTTACCTTTATGTTTATTGCAAAGCAATAAGGTTACAGTCTAATCTTTTCGCAAAACTGCAACCCTGCCCAATGTGGGGTAGAGGAATTTATAACATTTCAGACAAAGGATTTTGATTTAACCAATCACATAAATCATTACATCATTGTATATTTAATATTCATCATTACCTCATTTCATATTTAATACGCAAGCGCAATAAGCATCGCTAACTAAACTTTGATTCTCACCGTGATCTGTTACATTGTGAGTTAGTATGCATGTTGGGAACCTGTGTTACGTGTACCATGTATCAAATTATGTTCTTAGCTTGTGAGCTGTATCTTTGTGATTTGCGTATTAGCTGACCTTGTATCCCAGTAGGGACAGCTTCTTGCTAAATCATCAGGTTCTTTAAAGCAACAGGTTACCATAACTCTTCTAATATTAGCGTATTCCAAGATTTATAAGGATTTACATTATCACCTTAATTGTGGCCCTTTGGGCCCCTGCTACACTATGAGTCATAGTCTGGTTTGGCATCTTTTCTGAACCGGGACTTGTTTTCACCAAACCATGAGTGGTAAGCCAGAAGCAAACCTTGGCTTCGGACTGCGGTTCATTTGAAGGGGAACAACAAGCCTGGGTTCGGATGTAATGAAAAGCCAGAGTATTACTTGATTCTTCCCTAGTGCTGTAGCACGTGGAACTTTCAAGCAACATCCACCTGTTCACGTTAAGCGATGCTTTTATTTTAAGGTAAAGGCGCCCCTGACCATCAGGTCCAGTCGTGTCCGACTCTGGGGTTGCGGCGCTCATCTCACTCTATAGGCCGAGGGAGGCGGCGTTTGTCTGCAGACAGTTTCTGGGTCATGTGGCCAGCATGACAAAGGTGCTTCTGGCGAACCAGAGCAGCGCACGGAAACGCCATTTACCTTCCCGCTGGAGTAGTCCCTATTTATCTACTTGCACTTTGATGTGCTTTCAAACTGCTAGGTGGGCAGGAGCTGGGGCCGAGCAACGGGAGCTCACCCCGTTGCAGGGATTCGAACCGCCGACCTTCTGATCAGCAAGCCCTAGACTCTGTGGTTTAACCCACAGCGCCACCTGGGTCCCTGGTGCTTTTATTTTACCGATGGTTTAATAGGATGGGTGAAGTGGGGCCACAGACTTTAAGACTTCTTTAAAGCCTTTGGCAACTCATTCCTGCTCACTCTTAACTCCAAGAAGCTTTTAACAGTCCTTTCAATCTGTGACTTTGCCTTATCTTTCACCTGGGTCCTTCTTTGCCAGCCTTTCGGAAACGTTGAAAGATATCCTTATTTGGAAGACTTTGTAGTGGCTTCATCGCGCTACATTTAGCTTTTTAAAATGTTTTAACTAGACTGTTTTAATGTTAGCAGGTGTGCAACGCAAATAACTGTGTAGGGGTGCTGTAGAGCAGTGTTTCTCAACCTTTTTTGGGCCACGGCACACTTGTTCCGTGAAAAAAATCACGAGGCACACCACCATTAAAAAAGTTTAAAAAATTAACTCTGTGCCGCCCTATATTGACTATAATTATGACTGTAAGAAACACTTGCCAATTGCTGTGTTGGTTGCAATCTCCTGTAATAAGGCTTCACAAGCCGTCCGGCGGGTCAGTGCTGTGTATTGGCGGCTGCCAGGCTCGTTTGCACTGAGCTTTGGGAAAGAGGAGGAGAAATATTGCTTTCCGGCGGGTCAGTGGTGTATATTGGCGGCCGCCAGGCACGTGACAATGTAAATCGCCCTTCTCGTCGCCGCATGTCACGGCATACCAGCCAGCGTCTCGCGGCACACTAGTGTGCCGCAGAACAGCGGTTGAGAAATGCTGCTGTAGAGGAAGGGCTGCGGCTGTAATTTTACTGTTCATTATTTTTATACCATGATCTGTGTACATGTCACTTTACAAAGAATAGGTATGACAGGTTCCTCCCCTCAGGGGTTCAGCAACCTAAAAATACACACAAGGAAAATTATCCTCTTCTTTGCTGGGTCCCTTTCCTGGCGCTGCTGAACTCTGAGGGCAGTTTTTGCTAACTCGGCAAGGCCCCAGCACTTAGCCACGGAACAACATTTTTTATTGCAATTTGCTTCAGTGGATCCCCCTTTAAATGAATTTATTGCTGATCTCCCTTTCTCAATCTAGGTCTCCCTTTCTGCACCACTACAGGCCTCACTCACCTCCTCTTTTAACCCTGCAGCCTCCGGTCTCTGCACCCATCCTTGCCTCTTTCTCATTTTACCAACAAAAGTCGGCATCCCATAGCACTCTTGCTTTTTCCGTTTTGAAATAATTTTTTATTTTTATTTTGCAAGTGTAAAGTTATAACAATACCAAATACATGTTCACGTTTAGAGATTTCTCTGGATCTCCAGACTCCCCACCATCCCCTCCCTGGGTCCCATTGTCAACATTTCCAACTGCGTTATAAAGTTCATCATCCATATTTTATATGTCTCCATATTGTCCATAGTCTTTGTTACATTACAAGTCTTATTAGAATCCTCCAGTGTTTTCATTTGTTTACAGTGGTCTCCTAAATAAATTATAAATCTTTCCGCATAGCACCCTTGTATTTGCACCCCCATTTCTGCCACTCATCCAACATGTCTGCTTGCCCACCCCTTTTTACCTCTTTTCCCCTCTCTCCCTTCGCACCATAGTGCTCACCAGGGACAAGCAGAACTTGTCTGAGGCCCTGGGCAGGAGTTGTTTTAGAATAAAGTTATAAACAAACAAAAAAGCACCCGGTTCCTTGCAGACCCCCTGGCTGGCTTTGCCCTCCTAGGCCCAGGGCAAGTGTACATTTGGGACTCGCACCCGTACGGGTCTGATGCTCGCTCTTTTCTCTCTCTACCCCTATCTCAGTTACTTCCTCTTTCCCCATCTTACTGGGTCCTCGGTTGCTCCCTTTTACTTCTTCCAGTTCCCGTTTTCTTCTGCTTCTCTTTATTCTCCACTCCACCCCATCTGTACTTCTCCTCACTGAATTTGTCAGCAACAGTACACAAAAGCTCTCATTTTTAACTCCCTGACAGAATCTGTCAGAGACCGGTGGGCCTGGCTGCAGTGGCCTGGGAAGCTGGCAACAATCCAGGCGAAGGGGAAGCAATGGCAATGTAGTGACACGGTATCCTCCCATTTCCCCCCCTCTGTCTCTCTCACATACACACACAGGAAGGGTGTAGAGATGTTGGAAAATTCTGGTGGAAGGTGGAGTGGAAATCGTTGGTGTTCACTTAACCATCACATTTCCTGGACAGACGTCAATTCGGCGAATTTGATTTGCATTCACTGTTGTTGTTATTTTCAGTCTGCAGCCGTTAGTCCCCAATGGATAACTCTCCCCTATTGCATTGCGTTTCCTTTGCATTGAAAGGAATGGTGTGGAATAACATGATAATTACATGGTTAATTGTGCAAAATTTCGCTACAGCAGACAATGTGACCGAATGGCATGGTTTTACGGAAGGCTGAAATGCAGTGGAATGGAAACAGCGCTGCATGTGACAAATATGGGTCGGAATGGAAACCAATGCCTTCTTACATCCCTAGTTTGGGATGTTATCTATTTGGACCAGAAAGTGGGAAGGGGCCACTCCCTATGTGGTGTTCACATAGGGAGAGAGCTGCAGCTGCAACATCCAGTGGATGTTACTATTCCAAGTGTTGTTGTTAATATTTGTATAACCACCCTTCGTTTGCAAATATTAGGGTGGTTCAGAGCCTAAAAACATGATAAAAACACAAAATACATATAAAAAGCAATAACAGAAACAAAACAAATAACCCCCAAACCCCAAGGATTGGGGGCTTGCCTTTCCCTGCCCTTTTTTTTTAAAAAAAGATTCTTCTGTTCTCCAGGCCTCTTTCAGAATGTATATAAAATAGCTGAGAACATACATTTACAAAAACATTAAAAATATGCAGGGCTGCCAGTCACATGCCAGCTGGTAGAATGATATAGAAGAATTTAGTTAAAGAATCAATTGATAACCTGGGTCTTAGTTTTTGTGTTCTTTCTTACAGACACCGTATTTTTGGCCGACCCAGCAGTGGGCAGCAGATGATACCGACTATGGTAAGCTATATTAAGATCACCCTGCCTTTTTAGTGAAATCTTAAAGGTGTAGATCATGTGCACTTGGAGGAAAAGATGGAGTAGGTGTTTGTATGAACTCCAAAGATGGTGTTTGTAGAAACTAATCAGTTCTGGGAAAGGTACCGAACATCTCCGTTGATGAAAATTTCTGTTTTCAAACGCCGTAAACCCGGAAGTAAATGCTTCGGTTTTTGAACACACCTCGGAAGTCGAACATGCCACGTGGCTTCCGTTGAGTGCAAGATCCTGAGGCCTAGCTGTCGGCTGTTGAGTCCTTGGTTTTCGAACGTTTCAAAACCCGAACGGTCTTCCGGAATGGATTACGTTTGAAAACTGAGGTGCTTCACTTTGAAGAGGAGGGTACCTACTTACACTCTTGTTTCAACTGTCATTTAAAAAAATGATTTAGAAAACATTCAGATATATGATGCGGCAGGACCCTTCCTAGGACTCTAGTACTTCAAGGTACGCATGGGATGTTCACATGTTTAAGCACCCCTTCATACGAAGGCAATCCATCCATATTGAAAGCTGGCCTCGAGAAAGCTAGGCCAGAATCCCTTCTCCCTGACATGCTAGCTATACACAGGTAGGGGGTTTTTAGCACAGAGGAGCATTTGAATTTACAATCTTCCACCTGTAGTTTGGAGTGTAACAGTACAGGTGAAAGTTCTGTCAGTTGATCATTCTGAACATCTTTAATTGCCTTAGGCCTGGTCAGTGGGGTGGTGGCAGGTTCCTGAAACTAAAGCCTCATTCATAGATGCTTTACATAGATTCATGGCAAGTTGCAATGTGAAGCAGTTCCTCGTGCAATTCTGGCAGTGCTGAAACTACCAATTATTATTATTATTATTATTATTATTATTATTATTATTATTATTATTATTATTTATACCCTGCCCATCTGGCTGGGTTTCCCCAGCCACTCTGGGCGGCTTCCAACAGAAAAATGAAATAAAATAATCTATTAAACATTAAAAGCCTCCCTAAACAGGACTGTCTTCAGTTGTCTTCTAAAAATCTGGTAGCTGTTTTCCTCTTTGACATCTGATGGGAGGGCGTTCCACAGGGCGGGTGCCACCACCGAAAAGGCCCTCTGCCTGGTTCCCTGCAACTTGGCTTCTCGCAATGAGGGAACTGCCAGAAGGCCCTCGGTACTAGACCTCAGTGTCCGGGCAGAATGATGGGGGTGGAGACGCTCCTTCAGGTATACTGGAACGAGGCCATTTAGGGCTTTAAAGGTCAGCACCGACACTTTGAACTGTGCTCGGAAACGTACTGGGAGCCAATGTAGATCTTTCAAGACCAGTGTTATGTGGTCTCGGCGGCTGCTCCCAGTCACCAGTCTAGCTGCCGCATTCTGGATTAGTTGTAGTTTCCGAGTCACCTTCAAAGGTAGCCCCACGTAGAGCGCATTGCAGTAGTCCAAGCGAGAGATCACTAGAGCATGAACCACTCTGGCCAGACAGTCTGCAGGCAGGTAGGGTCTCAGCCTGCGTACCAGATGGAGCTGATAAGCAGCTGCCCTGGTCACAGAATTGACTGCACCTCTATGGACAGCTGTGAGTCCAGAATGACTCCCAGGCTGCGCACCTGGTCCTTCAGGGGCACAGTTACCCCGTTCAGGACCAGGGAGTCCACCACACCTGCCCTCCTCCTGTCCCCCACAAACAGTACTTCTGTCTTGTCAGGATTCAACCTCAATCTGTTAGCCGCCATCCATCCTCCAACCACCTCCAGGCACTCAGAAAAGAAAGATTGAAATGACATGTTAAGCCAATCCATACAAAAGCCAAGATACATTGATTGCATGTGCAAGTTGGGCCATCTGTTTCTTTTGCTTTTTAGAGAATGTATGTGGATTTTGTTCCTCACTTTAAGCCTTAAATAAAGAATAAGTTCATGTTTTATTAAAGAAATATTCCACAGTCTGATACACCCTTACATGGGACAAAGTCGACTGGACTTTGGTTTAGCTATTAGTTTACTCAGAGTAGACCCATTGAAATGCATTTGAAACTGAGGTCCGTTCTCTTCACTTGGTCCGTTTTGCATATAGCTTGATTGGATGCGGCCCTTACTTTTGCATAAACGTGCTACAGGGTTGGACTAAACTTCTCCAGCTTAATTTGTTTTGTGGAATGTGTTATTAGAAATGTGTTAATTTGGCACCTTAACTCGCCCTCCTCTGCACCTCATTGCCGCATGAATATGTAGCTGACACACCAGAAATTAGCAAACTGGCTTTAACCAGAGCATAAGGTTTGAAATCACAGCGGGAAAATAAGAATAGCACTATAAAAACACCACACAAATCGAACAAACCGAAACACACCTTCAGAACATTTCCTCATGCATGGCACCAATTTTATGTTGAAATGAAACTGCCGTTGCTTTTCCAATCATGTTGGTATTAGCCAAACCTACAATTGTGCTGTATTCATTACCCTCTACCTGTGTTAATTGTACACTGCTTAAATTGCTAGCTTTTATGGACACACTGCCTAGTTAGGAGAAATAATTTCCATAGTTAGATATTTAGTTCAAAGAGCTTCAATAAGACCTCCAGATAAAAAAAAGAGTGGGAAAGATGGCTGCTTATAGTAAATTCTAGATGTGCATGCCAGGAAAATAGAAGCACTCTCTGCTGAATGGGCTTCTGTAGGAAGTGTGGTCATTTGTTTCTTGAATTCAAAGCCATTCAGAGTGCAGCTGTTCTGATCTTAGTCCTATACCAGGCATCCCCAAACTGCGGCCCTCCAGATGTTTTGGCCTACAACTCCCATGATCCCTAGCTAATAGGAGCAGTGGTTGGGGAAAATGGGAATTGTAGTCCAAAACACCTGGAGGGCCGAAGTTTGGGGATGCCTGTCCTATACACATTAAGAAAAAAGTTACAATCACAGTGAAGCTTACTAACACCACTTGGAATATTTCCCTCTCCTACATTTGCCCTAAGCTTCCCCCTGCACCAGAGTTGTCACCATAATACAGATTCCTTTCGCTACCCTATATGGCAATTACCTATGCTGGAAAACTGCATTGTCTGGAGACACAAGCTTATGTGGATCATAACAACAACAACAACAACAATTTATTATTTATACTCCGCCCATCTGGCCGGGTTCCCCCAGCCACTCTGGGCGGATTCCAACAAAATATTAAAATACAGAAATCCATCAAACATTAAAAACTTCCCTAAACATGCCATCTAAAGGTCCGGTAATTGTTGTTCTCCTTGACCTCTGGTGGGAGGGCATTCCACAGGGTGGGTGCCACTACTGAGAAGGTCCTGTGCCTGGTTCCCTGTAACTTAGCTTCTCGTAGCGAGCGAACCGCCAGAAGGCCCTCGGCACTGGACCTCAGTGTCCGGGCAGAACAATGGGGGTGGAGACGCTCCTTCAGGTATACTGGACCGAGGCCGTTTAGGGCTTTAAAGGTCAGTACGGACACTTTGAATTGTGCTCGGAAACGTACTGGGAGCCAATGTAGGTCTTTCAGGACCAGTGTTATGTGGTCTCGGCAGCCGCTCCCTGTCACCAGTCTAGCTGCCGCATTCTGGATTCGTTGTAGTTTTCGGGTCACCTTCAAAGGTAGCCCCACGTAGAGCGCATTGCAGTAGTCCAAGCGAGAGATAACTAGAGCATGCACCACTCTGGCGAGACAGTCCGCAGGCAGGTAGGGTCTCAGCCTACGTACCAGATGGAGTGGACACAGAATTGACCTGCGCCTCCATGGACAGCTGTGAGTCCAAAATGACTCCCAGGCTGCACACCTGGTCCTTCAGGGGCACAGTTACCCCGTTCAGGACCAGGGAGTCCACCACACCTGCCCTCCTCCTGTCCCCCACAAACAGTACTTCTGTCTTGTCAGGATTCAATCTCAATCTGTTAGCTGCCATCCATCCTCCAACCGCCTCCAGGCATATTATTATCTGGATTCACCCGGGACAGAATCTTTATTTGGAAAAGATGTAATTCTACTTTTCTTTCACTGGGCCTTCTCATGCGTAATGTGGACACCTTCCACCAGACATTCAATGACTTTCACCCCACCATCAACCTAACAATGAACCAATCTATGCAAGAAATACTTTTTTTTGGACACCACTATAAAAATGCAGGATGGACGTATAGACACCACCTTATACCGTAAACCAACTGACCGACAAACATCTACATGCTTCTAGCTACCACCCCAAACATACCAAACAATCCATTGTATATATAGCCAGGCCCCACGTTATAACCACATCTGTTCCAACTCTACAGACAGATACTCTCACCTAATAAATCTACAGCAAACCTTTTTAGAACTAAAATATCCGCCCAATGAAGTTAAACAACAGATCAACAGAGCCAGACTCATACCCAGAGAGAACTTGCTGCAAGACAGACCCAAAAAAGAAAATAACAGAACACCACTAGTCATCACATACAGCTCCCAAGTTAAAACAGTACAACGCATCATTAGAGATCTACAACCTCTCCTAGACAATGACAGTTCTCTTTCTCAAACTCTGGGAGGAAGACCTTTCATTGCCTACAGATAGCCACCCAAACAACTCCTCACCCACAATAATACAACCACTAGACTTAACATGGACACTGGTACCAGAGCCTGCAATAAATCCAGATGCCAACTTTGCTGCCACATACACCCGGACAACACCATTACTGGCCCCAACAACATCAAACATAGTCTCAGGACTATTTAATTGCTCATCTTCTAACATCGTGTATGCCATCAAATGCCAACAGTGCCCTTCAGCTCTCTACATCGGACAAACAGGCCAAACGAAGCCTTCGCCAAAGGATAAATGGACATAAATCTGACATCAGGAATCACAAGACAGAGAAACCAGTAGGAGAACACTTCAATCTCCCAGGACATTCTATATAAGATCTCAAAGTAGCTGTCTTATTACAAAAGAATTTCAGAAATAGACTGGAAAGAGGGGTCGCTGAACTGCAGTTCATCACCAAACTTGGAGCCACGGAGAAACCTGGTCTAAACAAAGACATTGGATTCTTATCTCATTATACATGATAAAGCTATCTTTAGCCATCTCACCCATTGCTTTTCCTGTGGGACCAATTTGCAGTCGTAAACAGTCGTAAATTCTTCCTGCAAGACCAAATGTGGTCATAAACAGTCTGGTTTCCCACCACCCTTTTGAGTGGTGCCCCCCCACCCTCTCACTATATGTGGGGATCTGGTAACTTCTGTTTCAGTGTATCTGAAGAAGTGTGCATGCACACGAAAGCTCACACCAATGACAAACGTAGTTGGCCTCTAAGGTGCTACTGGAAAACTTTGTTTCGACTACATGCGTATGGTTAGCATGGAAATGATGTATCTTCTTTTCTGTCCCCCCCCCCCCCCAGCCATCTACCTAGCCAAGAAAAATATCAAAAGGAAAGGAGTTTTAGAAGAATATGAAAAGGTAAGAAAGTATTATGGCATCTTCTGCAAGCTTTTGGCTAAGCATCTAGGGTGTAGAGGTGTCTTCAGCCCCCTCAATATTTGCTTGAAGGGCAAATGTCGCCCCAGTGCGACACCACAGAAGGCTGCACGAGTATGCATGATGTCGAGAGATGCCGCAGGGCACAGCCTGGTGTGAAGTCGCACCAGCCTGTGCAGTGTATCCTGGTGCTGCAGGAATCTGCGCGGACTAGCGGAAGGCTGGACCGGGCTGTGCGGCGTCTGGAGTTGTGTGTGATGACATGTGTCGGCTTCCCCAATCTTGGGGGCAATTTGCGCCTCTGGTAAAGCACATCCAGGCAGTGGAGGGAAGGGGCCCACACCACAGGGAAGCATTAAAGTTCAGTAGTGGAACATGTGCATACCTGCCAAGTCTCTCGTGGAGAAATCCGGGATCTGCAGCTGCGCGGCACCGGAAATTGCATAGACGCAACTTCCAGTGTTGCTTTGCCCATCTATGGGCACCAAAAATGGCCGGTGCCGGATGTCGCGTCTATGCATGTCCGAAAGTGCATAGATGTAAGTTCCGGTGCTGGCGCCAGCCATTTTCGGTGCCCATAGATGGGCAAAGCGACACCGGAAGTTACTTCTACGCACTTCCGGACATGCAGAGATGCGATTTCCGGCGCCGGCCATTTTCTGGTGCACATAATTGGGCAAAGTGGCACCAAAAAAATGGCCGCCGACAGGAGCCGAAATAAGGGAGATTAACAGGAGAGGAGCTGAAATGGGAGACCGCTGGGAAACGGTAAGGAAAAGCGGGGGTTTCCCGGGAAATATGGGGTACTTGGCAGCTATGAACATGTGCTCTGCATGCAGAAGATCACAGTCCCTGACATTAGCTTGGCAGGGCGCCATTGCAGGTTAACTGCAGAAAATACTGGGCTACCCAGGCTGATGATCTGACTTAGCAGAAGGCAGCTTCCTGTGTTCCTGTAATTCAGCCACGGACCACCAAGATTAGCAGCAGCCCTGAGCTTTTTGATAGCATGTAGTTCCAGGATCATGGATTCACAACTGTAGCGTTTCCGCCCCCACTTCTCTACTTTCAGATTTTGGTTCCCCCCCCCTCACCTATTAAACTACATCTATTAAACAGATTTGTCAACTTAAATATGCACCACTGCTTCAACTATGGGCTATGCTAATAAATCTTGCTGAGAAATCTCATCAATCTTACTTGTTCCATGTTTCGTACATGTGGCCGTGTGCTGTAGCACTTCATGCTGCGAGCAAAACGGAAGCCTGTGTCTTTCCTTGCTGTCTCACTGCTGCTTTTCCCCCAGGAAAATTATAACACGCTGCACAAAAAAATCAACCACAAATGGGACTTCGTTGTTATGCAGGCCCAGGAACAGTATAGGTGAGATGCTTCTTAACACTGTTTTTTTTCCTCTTTTCGCCTTTGTTTTGAGTGATGCTGTGAGGATTAAGCTACTGCCAGGTTCTCAGTAGCCAAGGAATTATAACCCATTCCCCTTCTCTCTAAAACAGAGAGAAAGCGCTTTCAAAAATTGACACGGACCCGTTACCAAATGAGCTTACAAATAACCACACTGATGGCAGTTTGTGCTGTTTGCTTGAAAGGTGTAAATACAGCTTTCTGTCAATGCAGTTTAATTCTTCTCTGATAATGAGGGTGCCTGGCTTTGAAAGATCCATATTCAGAGAACTCAGTAGCAGGGTTTTTTTTTAAAGAGCTGATGGCAGTAGCTGCCCTTTTGCACTGGTGGGCTCATTGTGCTGGTTTCAGCTAGTGGAATTGGGGTGGTTGGATCTGGCTCAGGTTGTCGGCGTTTGGTGATGTCCACCGATATCTTTGACCATGTCCTAAGCCAGGAAACCTTAACAAAATGTCTTAAGTGAGGCTACAAAAGCAGAGTTGCCTGTGTCCTGTGTGGTTGCTGGTTAAATGGCCTTTCCTGTGAGATAACTTCAGAGGATGCTTGTGCTCACTCTTTGGGAATGTGGTGTAGTGGTTAAGAGCGGTAGACACGTAATCTGGGGAACCGGGTTCGCATCTCCGCTCCTCCACATGCAGCTGCTGGGTGACCTTGGGCTAGTCACACTTCTCTGAAGTCTCTCAGCCTCACCTCACAGAGTGTTTGTTGTGGGGGAGGAAGGGAATGGAGATTGTTAGCCACTTTGAGACTCCTTCGGGTAGTGATAAAGCGGGATATCAAATCCAAACTCTTCTTCTTCCTTCTTCTCACATCAAATTGGATAGTAACCATTGTAACTTTCCCTTTCCCAACAAGGTCTGCAGGCACTTCACTGCAGTTTGTCCGTTGTCTGCTTGCACAGCATCTGTTGTATTAACTCCTCCTCCCCAGTTTGGGGTCATATGTAAATTTGATGAGCATCCCCTCAATTCCTTCACCCAATATAGGAAGATGTTGAACAGTAACGGGCCAAGAACAGAATGTTGTGACACCCCGTTTGTCACTTTTTTCCAGGATGATGAGTAACCATTAGTGAGCATTCTTTGGGGTTGGTTGATTAACCAGCTACAAATCCACCTAACAGTTACCTCATCCAGACCACATTTTACCGGCTTCCCCACAAGAATATCATGGGGGACTTTGTCAAAAGCAGGCACCCCAAACTTCGGCCCTCCAGATGTTTTGGATTACAATTCCCATAATCCCTGACCACAGGTCCTGTTAGCTAGGGATGATGGGAGTTGTAGGCGAAAACATCTGGAGGGCCGCAGTTTGGGGATGCCTGGTCAAAAGCCTTACTGAAATCAAGATACACTATGTCCACAGCATTCCCCTGATCCACCGAGTCTATCAGAGAGAGAGAGAGAGAGAGAGAGAGAGAGAGAGAGGAGAGAGATTTTGTGGCCTGACTTGTTTTTTGAGGAAACCCCTGTTGCATCCTAGTAATCAAAGCATCCTTTTCTAAGTGCTCACAGACAGACTGTTTGACTATCTGTTCTAGCACCTTTCCTTGTATTGACATCAATAGTTACCTAGGTCTTCCTTTCCCCCAACTCCAATCCTCAGGTGCCTCACCAAGAATTCTAAAATGCTGGTTGTGATTTGAGCAGTCTGATAGATGTGTGGAGCCCTTGGGCCAGGGAACTTTCTGGTCCCTCCTATCATTCCGTAGATAGTTATTTTATTCTATTTATTTAAGTACCCCACTTTGTACGTGGTTCACCATGGAAAAGTGGCGCCTGTATAAACAACACTGATGGTGATTTTAGGGGGGGGGGAATTCTACTCTGCCTTTCGGTTCGATCGCTAAAGGGTACAGTCACGTGGACAGGAGAGGAAGGATAATTTCGTTACACACAAAATTCCTGGTCAGTTTTTACACTGCTTGCCAGGGATGTGCAGGTAGTCCTGTGACAGGGAAGTGGGCCTATTACACTTTGATTTGTTGAAATGAAACTTCACTCTTGATTTTGCAGGACAGGAAAAGAACGAAAGAAGGAAGATCGATATGCTCTGGACTGTCAGGAGAAAGCCTATTGGCTAGTGCACCGAACAGCTGTAAGTGAAGAATAGACATATCTAGTAAACAATGTGGTTCTGTGGTTCTCATTAGAGTAATAATAATAGGATCATATTATTGTGGAGTTCGAAGGGACCCCAAGGGTCATTTGCGCTATAGTTTTGGACACCCAAATCTATGAGCACTAAGAGGTCCTAGGGGCTTTGGCTTAACATTTCCTTAGAATGAAGGTCACGGGAAGCTGTGGTTTCTTTCCGCTGTATGGTTTTATTTCAACCTATATGGAAACGGAGCACATGAAAGAGGTCCACAGCATGAACACCCTTATATTTTATGACACACCTTATTTCTGTAATTGTGAGTTGTTTGGAACAGTTTTAATATTGTGTTATAACTGTTGCAACCCACATGGGACCTTGGAGCGAAAGGTGGACAACAAAATTGTACCGGTAGTAGTAGTAATACAAATCTTGCTCCGTTATTAAATTTTTGGTGGTTCCCTCCCCTAAACTGTGGCTTTGGACTCAGTAGAGATATCACATCAAGTCAAGTTCAAGATGAGACTGACTATTCTTTCACATTCTCCTCCAGCTGGGGCCCACCTTTTAGCTCACCTTACGGAAGGCTCTGTAGCTACGGTATTAGCTTCTTTGGCAACCAGTTGCCTGTACGCTTTAGACATGCAAGGAGACACTTAACAGACTTGACAAGAGCCATAGACCTAACAAAGAGACTGGTTTGTCCACTTTGACATTATCTTTTTTCTACAGAATCTCATCTTACAGTTTTAACTCTTGCAATAGGGGAGAAGGGAGGAATGGCTCTTCTGGCAAAGAGATAAGGACGCCCAGATATCCTGCTTCCTGCAGGTGGGGGAAGTGAGGCACAAGCTCGCACAGGAAGCAGCTGGTGTTTAAGCCCCTGTCTTCTGAGAACTGTGCATGCTGCATACATCTGTGTCGGGTGCATTTCGTTCCTTGAAGTCAGCTCCTGCAGCTTGACCTGCGTAATTGCAAGGGGTTGCGATCGCTCTCCCACCCGCCCAAAGTAGCAGGAAGAATAGAGGCAAACCTGATACGCAAATGCACAGGACCTCTGCCTCCTCTCACGGCCTGATCTCTCCGTGTTGATCTTTCCATGCCCACGAGTGCTTTTTGGCGAATCTTCCATGCTGGGGAAAGACTCCAAGCTGTGGAACACAGCACCAAGTTTCTGTTATTTCGGAGGCACTTCTGGCAGATACCGGTGGGGTGTTTTCCTGAGCAGTGCCGCACTGATCACAGCATGCCACAAGGCTCTGACACATGCCAAGGAGCTACATTCCCTAATCCCAACTCATAATCAAAGATCCACTTTTAATTGTGCACACGGTGTAAGCGGCCAACTGAGAGCCCAGCGGTTAACAGACAGAGAAGGCATAAGCCTCCGGCAAATGTCAGGCCGTAATTGGAGCTTAGCTTGCAGGGGGGAAGGGGAATACCATCTGTAGAAAAGGCCCCTGTGCCACAGCAGCCCCTTTGGTCCTAGTTCATCTTCCCTGCTGAATCCCCTTTGATCACACCAGAACTGAATTTGGATCTTTCTCTTTCTTGAGCTGTTTCCCCTCTTTTCGCCCTTTTAAGATAACGCTGGCTGGAGTTTAATTATTGATGGCCAAACTTCACCAGACGTCAGATAGCTGATCAAAAACGAAGCTGTGCTCAAAGCAGATGTGACAGCGGTACCAATCTATTTGCCAAGTCGAGGCACCCCCTTCCCTCACTGGGCAGGGTTTTCTCTGCATCGTCCCAAGTTCCCATGCCAATAATTTTATTTCATTTTTTGCTAAAAGCACACTTTAAAACATACAGAAGGTGCTGTTATCATTCAGTTTGTCAGGTGCGATGAAAGAGACCTGATCAAAAGGAAAATTTGCCCAATGCTGCTTTTCTCAACTGTTCCTTGCCGTGGCCATTGCTAGGATAAGCCCGCTCACCCTTTCGCGTGCGGCGGCATTGCGGGACGGAGGAGGCTTCACTGGGGCCCCGATGGAGGAATTCAACCTGGCTCTTCCTGATGGGCGGAGGGGGCATAAACCTATCAGGAACGCTGCTTTGGCAAATGGGGGTGCAGGCTGGGACTTGGGCTGTGCAGGGGGCGGAGCCAATGGAGCCGGAGGTGGGCTTCCCTTGGACCCGCCCCTTGCTCATTTAAGCAGCCAGCACCCTGGGCTCAGCTGGTTTCTTCCTGCACTGGGTTTTCTCACCAGCCTCTCATTATACGGGTTGGGGTATGGGAAGTCCGATGCCTGGTCCTGCAAGAACATCATAAGACTTGAAGACTCGGCCACCTGGGATACTGGGCCCATAGCAAGTGTGTCAATGCCAGTGGGCACTGCCAGGATGCCAGGGCTCTGACACCTACCCAGTGGTGCTGGGTGCTAACGCTGAACTCAGCCATGGCTGTGCATAGTCTGTGCCAGCCTTCACCAATGAATGTTTAGGACTAAAACTCCCATTAGCGCCAACTAGCATGACTGTGCTGATGAGGGCTGATGGGAGCTGAAGTCCAAAGTATCTGCTAACAGGCTGGCAAAGTTTGCTCTGCACTAGAAACGAAACAGTGTTTTCCACCAAGATTTATGTGCTCTGTGGAAATTTGCAAAATGGAACAAATTTGCATCTGTTTTCCCATAGCTGCTTATTTTTATGTATTGAATTAGCAGCTGCAGAATATTGAATTTTGTCTGCTTCTCTTAACCCTAGGAATAGCCCAGGGATTACTCGGGCAGAATTGTAGAGAACACACAACGCTAGTTGTGGCATATTAATTAATATTTCTGCAGCAAACACAACTAGAATAAAGGTTTTTTGTAATTTAGGCTTAGATCTGGTGGACAAGCTGGTGGAGCTGGAGAAGTATTAAGAAGGTCAACAAATTGGAGTCCTTTTCGTTGGGGATAGTATAGACGAAAATTCCCAGGTGTTTATTTATGTTTGCCACTACTGGGGCCCATGTTTTGTTAGCCCAAAAATGGATAAGGAGTAAGGTCCCAACTAAAGAAGAATGGCAACTTAAGCCGACAGAATATGCACAGTTTGCAGACTTAACATATAGAATAAGAGAACAAGGAGAATATACGTTTAGAGAATATTGGAAAATGATTATTGAATATATGGGGGGGAATTGTGTACACTTGAAAACATTGGCAACAATAAGATAAATTCAACAGTGTAAATAAGTTTTGATGGATGTAATAATGGCATAATGAATGGTTTAGTTTATGTAAAATATGCAGATATGCAAAATGAACTATGGAAAGAGAAGAAGGGAAGTCACTGATATTTTAAGGATGTTTAAATGAGTACAGTATTCTAAATTGTAAAACAGTAGATATATATATATATGGAGGTCAAAAATTGTTCCAAAATTTATTTGTCTTACCACTGGCAGCTAAATAATGGATGCTATATTATAAACAATATTTTTTTAAAAAAACAACACAACTATGTAATTGTATGTTTTGTTGTTTTCTGACTGTAATAGCCAGGGATGCAGGACACACTTGACTATGGCTTAGATCGAGTAACTGATCCCTGTGAAAATACGGTAAACTAGGTAAGTTTGCATTCCTTAGTAGCACTCTGATTGTATTTTGAATGGTGACAGACAAAGCTTTCTATATCTGCATTGGAAGGACAGAAACAAGACCCAACGAAGTCAAGATTGGGACCAAAGGTCCGACAGCCGGTGGTGAAAATGGGGAGATATGGAGGGGGTATGATGTAGTATACAATCATTATGGAGTTCCAGAAAATGTTTGATCCACACAGATCACTCAGTTTTGAGTACCAACAAAAAGTATGAGAGCGCTAACCATTTCTGCCACTGGGTGTTTTCTTCTTCTGAGTAGGAATAACAACTCAATACAAATAACCATTTAAATGTCTTGCTCGGGGTTTGTTTGACCCAGTTCTTTCTAAGGCAGTCAACCTATATCCTAGCTGTTTTTTTATTTCGGGGTGATATTAAACAAGGCAAAGGAGATCTGTGAGTGGAACCTCTATCACTTTTGATTTGGGCAAATAGGAGTTGCAGGGGGGAAGGACTGGGTCCAGATTGGGACTATAGTGTTGCAGGGAGAGAGGGCTTAGCTATTTGCTTCCTTGTGCCATTTTCCAGGTGAAATAGGCTACCCCTGCAGCTCCTGTTTGCTGCCTTAGGGGAAATTAGCAGCTTGGAACAGGTAGGGGAGTCAAATTTCAGCAAGCAAACCAGGTGTAGGGAAAAAGTTAAACCCCTCCCTTCCACCAGTGCCCTGGTCCTGAACTGTACTGCATCCCTTCCACAGCAAAAATATAAAGAGGTATGGGATGTGATTATGGATCTCTGCCATCTTACTTGACCTTCGGATTGCAGCTGGGATTTAATTAGTTTTTACGTGGAAGGATTTCGATTTAAAAATGTCATGGGCACCTCATGGAAAAGGGGTCCTAGCTCATAATAATAATAATAATTTATTTATTTATACCCCACCCATCTGGCTGGGTTTCCCCAGCCACTCTGGGCGGCTTCCAACAGAATATTAAAATACAATAATCTATTAAACATTAAAAGCTTCCCTAAACAGGGCTGCCTTCAGATGTCTTCTAAAAGTCTGGTAGTTGTTTTTCTCTTTGACATCCGGTGGGAGGGCGTTCCACAGGGCGGGTGCCACTACCGAGAAGGCCCTATGCCTGGTTCCCTGTAACTTGGCTTCTCGCAGCGAGGGGACCGCCAGAAGGCCCTTGGCACTGGAGCTCGGTGTCCGGGCAGAACGATGGGGGTGGAGACGCTCCTTCAGGTATACGGGACCAAGGCCATTTAGGACTTTAAAGGTCAGCACCAACACTGAATTGTGCTTGGAAACGTAGCCTACCTTTTCATATTAGGGTTCTGCGTTGGAGTGGGGTTTTTCGTGGGGGATTTTCAGCCATTGAATAATGCATAGGGAAGAGAAGCTGTGGCAGCAATGGTTTAAAGAGACAGGAGTTCTATTAGTTGTGACCTGAAGTGGTACAGCCCACACCTAGCTTCCCTGCGTCAGATTTAAATTCAGTCAAGGGCTTAGCATGAAAAAGATGCTGTAGCTTTTGCACAGGGCAGGCTGAGAGTACATTCTGTAGCCATGTTAACTTACCAGTAGCTTCTCGTGGAGAATGAAAGGAATGGGGAGACCGCAAACCAGGCAGTTGATCTGTTAGTTATAGGCCTGCACCTGAAGGTGAGGCTTGTATGCCGCTTGTCCGAACCCTCTTTATAGCAATTGTTTTCATCAAACCCTGTACAGTACTAATAAAACTTTCCATTTGCGTGAGGATTCTCAGCTGCAAATAATTGTGGTGGCCAAGTGGGCTTGGTTTCCATGGAGACTGAAGAGGAGAGCTAAATGCTGAGGCTGAGGATTTACCTCTTACTGATAAGAGGAGGTAGCTGACATGTCTTTTTTGAAAGGAGAACAGGAGTCTATGTCAGCTGGTAGGGGACCAAATATAGACTTCAGGAGGAGGTTATCGTGCCAAGCTATGTCATAGCATGCTAAACTATGTCATATCGTGCTCGTATTTACAGAGTCCTACAGAGAGGGAAGAGTTTGGTGGTGTTTTTTTTAATGCTACAGAATGCTACTCTCCCCGGACCTGTTTACATATGCATGTGACTAATAAGGCTTCTGTCTTTTTAAAATCTCTTCCCTCCCTGCTCTCATTCCTCCCTGCTATGTAGTTGAATGCTCCATTTCTTTTGAGACTCAGAAGCGCCTCTTCTGTTGGGGAGAGGTGCAGACCAAATTGGGCTACTGGAGTGGAGAGGCATTTCATAGTGAACTCATCAATGCGTCTTCACAATGAGCAGAAGCTGTGGGAGCAGCAGGTTGTAAAGAGACAGACTTAGATGCAGAAAATTTGAGGGCAGGAGCTGTGCGGGGAAGACGAGCTGGTTCCTCCCCTTCCTGGTGAGCAGAGCAGATGAGAGTACCTAGGACAAAATTGAGTCCCCGTCCTCCCCAGCAATAGCAGACAGACACACCTAAATGCCGGTGAAATGCAGCCCCTTACTAATGGACAGACCAGCACAGGAGTGAGGAATTCGTGGCCCTGTAGATATTAATTAGTCTCCAGCTCCCGTCAGCCATAGCCAATGATAAGGCCAACGATAAGGTATGATGGGAAGTGGAGTCTAACAATATCTGCAGGACTACAGTCCTGGGCTGGTAGGAAGAACGATGCCTGGGTTCTTCTATAACAGATGCACTTTCAGGGTGATGGCATCTGGAGAACGCACACAACAGTTTGGGCTAGGAATGTACATCTGGAAAGGCCCACTGCAATTGTGCACAGGCAAAGATAGTTGGGAAAAATGAAATGTGTTGATGCTGTTTGGCCTCGTTTCCCTTAAATAAGCGTCCCGTGAAAATACAGATATAATATGAACTCTCATGGCAACTGGTATCAAATAGAAAAAGTCTGATTGAAGGCAATAGAGGTTTGTTTGTTTGTTTGTTTAACACAAAAAGCGGTGGGAATTTTATGAGCCCAGTAGAGTGGGGAGTGAAATCAGACAAGTATCACTGGGCTACACCTATTTCCTGCAAAGGAGAATTCTTTTGTGGCTCATTCACCAAAGGATCCACCCCTTTCCATACGAAGTGTTTATAGTCTAAATTTGAAACATGGAGGTTGTTTTTATAGATTTATGTATTTCGTGTTCTTTGTGTTTTATGTGCAGCTATATTTTATGCTTGGCGTATTCTATAGCCTGCTTCACACCTCACGGCAAACCATACTTTGAAGCAAACTATGGTTTAATGTGATTGAGCAGTGTGCCAAAAAGTTCTTGCTCTGCCCCGCCTCCTGCCCCACTCCTGCTGCTGCCACACTGCCAGCACGGCCAGGAAACAAGCCGTAGTCTGACTTGTCATGAAATCTGAAACCAGGCTCATGGTTTGTTTCTCTTTAAAACCAGTGTTTCTCAAACATGGGTCCCTAGCTGTCGTTGGACGACAACTCCCATCATCCCTGTCCACTGGTCCTACTAGCTAGGGTTGATGGGAGTTGTAGTCCAACGACAGCTAGGGACCCATGTTTGAGAAAAAACAGTTCTAAACAAACACATGTGGTAAGCAGGGTTTGTTCTTGGCATATTATTCATGGTTTATTTTGGAGGAAACAGCCCAAATAATAACATGCCAGACTCTGACTTCTTCCCTGGTGCAATGTTTTGTGATTGGCGTAAATCTCTTTGAAGTCCATACTGGGTAAACAGCATTTTTACATTTTTTAACTAGATAATAGAGCGCAACAGGAACACTTTTGTATGGAGTCCCTTTGTCCAGGCCCTTTGCGCTTTGTTGTTGATCAATATCAATGTCAAACAAGAAGATTATGTTGAATCTAGAGAGACACTTTCATGAGCTGCCGTATCGATGGGCGGAAATGCAGCAAAGTCAGTTCAATGCATTGTGAGTTTTGTTACTGTTCTCAGTGAATTCTAGGATTTGTTCAGTTGAGTCTATGACTAATAGAATATAGGGGTGACAACCCTAAACTAAAAGCTCGTTGCATTTAGAGAAATTACAAATAGAGAATGAATGAATAGCAAAAAACAAAGCAATGACTAAAATGGGGGGGGGGGGAACGACGACAGTATGGACGATACTATTCACGTTTGAATAGCAAATATGATAACCATTTAATTAAGAGCTTTGTTGCTTTCTGAAATAGTTAATTAACCATTTCCCCCCTGTCTTTCTTTTCTCTTTCTTTCCAGTTTATTTTTCTGGGATGTGTGCATGGCCTTCCTGTCAGTGAAGTCCTGGGTTGATTGTTCCGTAGAAAGAAGACTAAAGCTCTATAACCTCCATATGAGTCACATTCTGTTATTTCACCTCTGTTCCCCTTATACAACTGTACTGTGTACCTAAGAAACATCATCCTTGGAAATGAAGATTAATGGGAATGAGGGCCGGATCTAATTTAAATTAGCAACTTTTTTTATCTTTTAATGCAAAACTTTTGCTTTCTGTGGATTAGCCACACAATTTAATTAATGTTCCCTGGGAACTCTGATGGGATTTGAGTGTGACTCTGGACTCTTCTAATGGGATGATGAACTGCCTAAACATGCAAAAAGGTTTCCATTTTAGGGTCGCACACCAGGTGAAGACTGTGGGTGCATTTTTAAATTTTTTCCTGAATATCAGTTAATAGCTGCCATTCACTCTTAAGGGGTAAATCGACGTAATAATAATAATAATAATAATAATAATAATAATAATAATAATAATAATTTATTTATACGCCGCCCATCTGGCTGGGTTTCCCCAGCCACTCTGGGCGGCTTCCAACAGAAAATGAAATAAAATAATCTATTAAACATTAATAGCCTCCCTAAACAGGGCTGCCTTCAGATGTGCTTCATTTGGGGGCAGTCCTGCCCATCACCCCTGACACAGTTGCCCAGCCTCAAGGACTCCATTGGGGAAGCCTTGGGGAAGCTACATTGATAGGCAAGCCATCTGCTGAACTTGGCATTCAGTTTGGTCACATGTATTTATGTGACTTTCAGATCAACAACCACAGGGATAGATTTCCTCACGGCATTGTGCACTTAAAACACATGTAAAGTCAAGTGTGCAATGTAGCTTGTGCAGAAGTCCTCATATAGTTGTAAGTTTTGATACAGTTCATTACAGTATTGTTTCCTGACTGTCAGACTTTTTAAATGTTCACAGCATAGTTCCAGAAGTCAGTAGCATGAAGCAACATCTACTGGTGTCCCCTATGCTGTAGCATTGCAGCTGGTAGAAAGCCCTGGTTCATCCTAAGAAACTAAAGGTGTTGATAAATGAGACATTGGCAGGGCCTGCAAGCTGCTGTTTTCTAAAAGTTTTAACAGCCGCAATTGGCCCTGGCACCCCTTGGGGCCGCAGTGCTGGGGAAAGCAGGCTAAACTTTCCCAAAATGCTGCTTTCCTGTTGAAAATTGCACCTGTCTCTGAACATAGGGGCAAAATGTGTGCAGGTATTATATAATCACCATGTGGCTCTTCTGGTGTCATGCCATTTTGACCTGGTTTGGACAGTCAACTCATGGTTAAATAAGCCAGGATATGCATGAGCTCTGCACATCTACACATAGCTTCTTTGCTTCCACTCCACTCTTTCTGTTGCGAGATCAGCTAAGCAAACAAGAAGCTTCCTGCTATATCTGAACCAGCAAACCATAGCTAATGGCTTCTTGCTGAGCCAGGAAATTAAGTACTGGATTAAAGCTGGCTTTCAAATCCAGATGTGCTTGGAGACCATTCGCTACAGTGCCTGGTTTGGACATCATGGGAGGCTGTGATTAATCACAGGGAAGGTTCTACATACAAGGTGCCCAGAGCTTCGTGCATTCCCAGTGATTGTCTAAAAGCAGCTATTGTATCGATTAATTCTTGCATGCTTTTATTTGGTAAGCGCTGTCCCTTTACGTATTGGATCAAGGGCCTAGCTACATGTTACACGCTAGTCCTGCTCTTTAAAAAGCAAAGCCACTGGGGGAGTGGGTGGAGCTGAAACCCTTCCCTTCTAGCTGTTTTCTGGGGAAACCGTCCTCCATGAAATGCAAATATCCATTTGGAATCCAGCGGGGTGGGTGGGATAGAAGTTGGGGAGTTTTGAGTAGAAAACTGGCTGACAAATCCCTCGCCCTTCTCAAATGGCTTTCCAAGAAATAAAGAAAGAGAACTGGTGCCCACATCCTATTGCATGCATTTGCATATTATAATTAGTTAGCCCCTTACAACATGGCAGGTTTGCAAGACGTGAGCTGAGCTTGAATGTCATGGAAGGAAAAGGGCCTCCACCAAACTTGGAGGCTTTCCTGACAGCCCTCGCTTGGCGTGACTCTCCTCTGTTTCCATCTGCTTATTCCAAACAAAGTCACGGCATGATACTTCAAAGGAAGCTGCAGGAACAAACAGCCTGCAGTTAATTTCTAGCTTTCAGTTGCTTGCTGGCTGGTGGATGACACATAACATCATCTGAGCTATTTAAATAGCATAAGCACAGCAGATATTGTTTCTGAGGCTTTTAATTGCTATGTTTATGTTTAGCAATATGTCAGTTCCTGTCGCCTTTAACTAATACTGAATGATCTAATCCCCGTCTCCTAAATGAATCTGTATTAGCTCCATTAGAATAACCCTGTAATTAAACGCACACACATATATGGGCTGAGAGGGGAACAGGCAACGCTATCTGCAAAGTTAGGCTTTACAAAATCGTACGGCGGGTGGAAAACTCTTCACATCAATGTTCCCTCTGTTAAATGCACTCGGTAGATGCTAGTCTGAATTCAGCATTAATTGTTAAAGTGGGTTAAGTAGAGAGCAATGCGCTGTTTGTTCAGCTACAGCTTTTTTGAACACCAGTATTATTATTATTATTATTATTATTATTATTATTATTATTATTATTATGCTACCGTGTTCCTTTCTTTTACAGAAAAAAACCATGGATGTTTACAGGAGAGAGGTAATTTCTTTCCCACGTATTAATCAGTGATTGTCGTTGCTGTTAATAACGGCGAGTGATAATACAGTCCTGGTAAAAAATATCGTTTTCCTTGAGACTTTATTCACAAATCTTCAACTAGGTTTTACTCAAAGTAGGCCCAGTAAAATGAATGAGTAAAAACTCTGCAAGCAATCATTTCAGACTGCTGGCAAGAGTTTTCCACTTCTTGCAGCATGCTGTGGCGGGGTGGGGGGGAGAAGACTGTGGGAGAAGGAGGGGTAACAAGAAAACAAGGTGGCAGAATGAGAGGAGGGCTGGCCACACCCACTTTTGACCTCTGGTCCCCACCTGCCATTGGGCTTTGGTCCCCTTCAAGGGCAGCATGCAGCCTCCAGCAAATCAACTCCAAGGGAATATCGCCCTTAAGGATCCCAGGAAAGGGGGGGGGGTTCACACTTCTGCTTTACAGCCAGGCAGATAAGAATTTTTTGGGAGCTACAATCTGGGTTTTCTATCTCTTGTGTCCTTGGCTTGGCAACAGACCCCCCCCCCCCGGAAGAGTATTTCATGATACCTTGGTGCAGAAAATCTAAAATCCCCCCCCTGCCAAGGTAAAATTTATAAAATTCTAAATTATTTAAACATTGGTGAAGGTTCGGTAACCCCTCAGGCCACACATGCTGTTTAATTGCAGGGACAGCTTTTTGCCCTCGCTCCCCGCCTCCCCAGCTACCAATGCTCAGCCCGAAATACCAACTTGAGACCACATGTAGTGCATTTGCACTTACATGTAGATTAATGTACAACCCTCACAGTTCACCCACCCATGCACAAGTGTGTGTGTTTGTGACTTCATCCCATGTTGGTCCCCTTGACTATCCATGCCTCACATTGTTGCAGACGGAGATGACTGTAGGAATAGCCCAGACTGGGCTCTTTGCATAGCAGGGGTTGCGTGGATGGAAGAAAGAGCTCTGCTCTGGACCAGGCCAAGGGCCCGTCGAGTCCAGCAGTTTGCTCTCATAATGTCCAACTAAATGCCTATGGGAAGCCTGCAAGCAAGACTTGAGTTCAACAGCACTCTCCCCACCTGCGATTCCTGGCAACTGGCATTTGGGGGACACGCTCCCTCTGCCAGAGGAGGTTGAATGCAGCCATCATCATCAATCAGTGGCGCCTCCTTCCCAAAGCCCGGGAAGCTTCTGCCCAGCTGAGGGAGGGAAGTGTGATGCTCCAACGGGTCCAAGAGCCCTCCTGGCACCTTCCCAAAGTTCGCATGGCTTTGGGATGGAGGAAGGAGGGCTCCAGCATCCTGTCAGAGCCCCGGTGCCTCCTTCCCAAAGCCCAGAAAGCTTCCGCCCAGCTTAGGGAGGGAGGCCCAACGCTCGCGTCAGGACGTCAAAACATCGCACATGTGATATCACCCTCACAAACTGGCCCTAACTGTTCGCCTATGAAAAGTTTCACCACACACCACAACTGATCATCATCATCATCATTTATTAAATTTGCATGCCTCCCTTCATCCGAATATCACAGAGAACATAAAACGCATAATGAATCGATAGCCCTGCTCCCACAAGCACACCTAAAAGGCCCTAGAATGCGGCTAGTAGCTTCTGATAGCCGCCTCCTCCATGAATGGAGCCTTCCAAATGGTATCTGCTTCGTCAACCTCTCGTATTTCCATTGTTAGAAATGGCACAAACCCTGAATTTTACAATTCAGGAAGCTGATTTCTGGACACTCACCTAGGTACGTTCTTATAAGGGTATAGGGAACCTCTTGGTAGCTTATTGGTGGGTGAAGCTTTCTCGCAAGCGCCTGTGGTTCTGCTGACATAATGAAAACTCTTTTCCTGCTTAGATCATGTACTACCAGCAGGCCATAATGAAAACCACAGTAAAGTCCTCTGTCTCCCTGGGAGGGTAAGTGCTAACTTTGTTTTAAGGCATAGCATATTATGCCCTTCCGTTTATTAGTGATTGAGGGCTTTCACACACTCAACTTTTCCGCCACTCTTTCCAAGCGCAGTCCATGACTTAAAGCTTTATGTCAATCAGAGCAAATGTCAATCCACAGGAAACCTGAATTGATGTTTGCTCCGATTCAGCTTTAAAGAGCGGGTTTTCGTAGGGAAAGCTCAGAGCAAAAAAATCAAAAATTAAAAATGCTCCGACACAGAGGGTCACAGCACAGGCCACAGTCTAGAAAGAGTGGGCCTAAAGGTCAGTGTGGATAAGCCCTAATTCGATACTTTCAATAATGTGATTTAGCTAGTGATTATTTAAAAAAGAAAAGAAAAGGCAGGAAGGGTATCTGTTTTGAGCTTTGCCCTATCTGACTTGGAAGCCTTTCTTTCTAATCTCAGATCATAGAACCATAGAATTGTAGAGTTGGAAGGAACCCCAAGGGTTATCTATTCCAGGCTAAGTTACACAAATCCACCTCCTGCTAGACAGGGAGGTTCCAATTCCTGGCCTGAACGGAATAGGGCAGTGGGGAGTCTCTTCTCTTCGCCTGATGCACTGCCTGCCCCTGGGAGACATCGCCATGTGAATCTCCCCCTCTGAACTCTCCTGCTCTTTGTCAGGCTGGGCCACCGAATGTTCCCCATCCTCCACAGGCTGGGAAAGGGCAGGGGGACAGAATCTTTCCCAGCAGAAGCATCTAGAAGCAGGAGCTTTCTATTAGCTTAGAGCAGGCATCCCCAAACTGCGGCCCTCCAGATGTTTTGGCCTACAACTCCCATGATCCCTAGCTAACAGGACCAGTGGTCGGGGAAGATGGGAATTGTAGTCCAAAACATCTGGAGGGCCAAAGTTTGGGGATGCCTGGCTTAGAGGGGAGCCAAAGCTAAGGGGACCAGATTCACATCAAATTACACTTGCTAAAATTCCCTGTTCTATGCAACTATTGAAGAAAGTGCAGAATCACTTTATGGTTTTGCACCTGGCCTCCTCAGCCAAAACGGTCATCGGTTTTCTGGCATGCATGAGCAAGCAATAGCTGGAAAGCACTGCCAGATTGAAAGCAGTCCAGGTGCATGCCTGCACCAAAGCATGCAAACACCAGGAATGCAGCCAGGCTTTTGAGTTCTTAAAGTAAGATAACACGAAGTTGGATACCTGCCAGGTTGAGTGTCTGCTAACGGAGGCCCAGCTCCCATCAACTCATTGCACGATTAAGCAAACTGGTTGCCTAGAAGCATAATTTGGTGCAGCTCTTCTTGGACGGCGCCACTTCAGGCTGCAGGTGGGGGGACTTCATGTTTTAATAATCTCCCATGTTAAAATATCTTTCTAGAGAGAAACGATCGTATCTACAGGAAGGCTAGACTATGCCACTTTCCCTCCATGTAGTTGCTTTCCGTTACATAGGTGGGTTGTTTTTTTTAAAAAAACCAAAACATTCAGGGGTACATCCAAACCCATGATCCCTCACCTGCGTTCCAAAGTGTCAGAGTCCAGGCTGAGCTTTGCCAGGTGATATTCTGGAATGTGTTGTCCAGCTTTGAGTTCCCTATAGGCAAATACAGTATGTATACAGGACATGAAATGGATTGTTCAGCCTTTTCGCTCTTCTGCAGTGAGCTTAGAACCAACACAAAATTTGTAACACTTTTGTGAAATGACGGGTATAAAATCACTGTTGGGCTAGGCAGGAAGGTTCCAAGTGTTATAATTCGCAGCACGGAATGTCCTTCATCTTGTGCAGTCGTTAAAGTCATTTGTAGTTTCCTTCTTACACTGTGCTATGTTGCCTGCAAATGATCACCTTGTTTTCATCTCCAATGTTTTCAGAATTGTGAAGTACTGCGAACAGTTCCGCTCCAATGACTGCATAATCTCAGGATGCCTCCCCAGCAACCCATGGATCTCAGACGAGGTTGACTTTTGGGAGTACAATGCAAAGCTGTATGTACTACATTTACATTCCTTTTGTGAGTTACAGTGACTTTACCTAAGCAGGGGTGAATCTGTCAATTTCAGTTTCTCTTAGGCTCTCATTTTCCCAATCTTAAACTCAGTTCTCCACATTTCCATATCAGTTTGAGATTATTATTATTTTAAAGAAAAGCCCACATGTAAATTCATCAGCCTTTTTTGTGCAAATTTCTCCTTACATATGTTTCTATGCAGTTTTGCTTGATATACACTTTTTTGCAAAGCAATTTCCCCTTATATAATGAACATTATATTCACGTTACTTGGCTGGAGAACAAGTGTGCATTTTGAAGGATGACCGTGTTTCGGTTTTTACATTGTTTTGGAAAATGTGTCTTTGGAAAGCAGAGGCATTTGTAACGCAGATGAGCATTCCTGACCGAGATAGGTTTTACCTTCCCATTACAAACCTGTTTTCAAAAAGAGCTGCTTCAAGCCTCATGAATATTGGCCTAAGAGAGGGGTGCAGAATCTTTTTTGTTTTTGTTATTGAGAACTATGCTATGTCAGGAATAATCTGTTGGCAGCCATGCTGTTGGTGGACAGAGTCAGAATCAGTGGTGGAAAGCAGTTGAAACCAGTGGTTGGCAAAAGTGGACGAGACCAGAGGTAAACATAGGTGAGACAAACTGCATCCCCTCTGTTTGCCCTTCCTTCCTGTCTCTCTCCGGTTGCCACCTACAGGAAGTTAGGTCTAGGGCTGCACACTGTTCACCCTGGGGAAAGAGCTGTTCTGAGCATGCTCTGATGTTAGTTGCAGGTGCCAATGCAAATATATGCCTCCTTGTTACGGTGTTCCTTCTTCAAAATGTAATTAGGATTCGTGCTTTGTCGTCGGACAATGAGGATCAAGAATACCTGCTCAGCGAAGCTATTGCGTTATGAATCAAATTAGAATCAGGCTCTTTGTGTATAATGATCCTGCTATATGCAACAATGCTTAATTACCAGTTACTTGGACTTGAGAGCTCATTGTGGTGTATTGGAAAGCAGGGGGGAAATCTCTATGCTGCCAACCTGGTATAATAATAATAATAATAATAATAATAATAATAATAATAATAATAATAATAATAATAATAATGTGGTGTGTGTGTGTGTGTGTGTGTGTCTGCGTGTGGGGCTTCTGCTTTCTATTAAAACACACAAATAGACTGTTTGAATCTCACAGGAAATGATTTCAGAAAGAAACAGCGCAACTTCTTTGCCATTAAACTTCTGCAGGGTGGAAATCCCCACCAAATCACGAGTGGAGAGATGGGCCTTCAATTTTAGCGAGCTGATGAGGGATCCCAAAGGCCGCCAGAACTTCCAGCTGTTCCTGAAGAAAGAGTTCAGCGGTGGGTGTGAAATTGTGTCTTTGCTTTTCCACCTCTCTTTAAAGTGCTGGAGGACTTTGATGCCACACATGGCTCCCCTGAGATGAATCTCATTTTTTAAAAAAACCCACTTCCTTTCTCCCTTTAAAATAGGTGAGGTGCCCTGAGATAACAGTGCACACACCCACAAAGAGTACAAATATGTCAGTTATAGCTTTTGCCCATGGCTTTAGCACCTACCAGTACTAAGCCATCCAAGTGGCTCAAGATATACCGTAAAACAATACGAAGGCTGCCACCACAACGGGGCTGCTGTGGTGCATTAAAAGGGCTTGAAAATGCAAATCTTTTTGCATATTGTAGATCCTCTCTGTATCTTCAATGCCACAAATGAGCAGGGCAAGAAGTAGTATGCCCAGATACAAAGACAAGAGAAAGCTCCCGTACTTCTGATATTTGTGCAAAAGTGAGAATTCTGGGAAGAGCATCTTTCCATGAGGAGGAAATGAGAAAATCTCTGCACCTGCTTCTAGAAGAACAATTCAGGGTCCCCCTTTGCATCACCACACTAGAATCACATTCAGCCAATTTAGGCTATTGACTTAAAATATTATACTTCACGCAGCATTGTTTTTATTTCTCTTTTAATTCAGGGGAGAATCTGGGATTTTGGGAAGCTTGTGAAGATCTGAAGTATGGAGACCAATCCAAGGTGAAAGAAAAAGCAGAAGAAATTTACAAGTGAGCAGAGTATATAGCATTACAAAAACTTCCCTGGTGTCTTTTTCCTACATTGTACCAATTTTTGTGTACCATATATATATATATATATATATATATATATATATATATATATATAGAGAGAGAGAGAGAGAGAGAGAGAGAGAGAGAGAGAGAAATGAAACATTGAGTTGCAATTTCTTTCATGTTTTTGGTAGGATTTCAAAGCACTGGTAAATCCATGAAGAAGTCTTCATGTGACCTAGTTGCACATAGATCTCTGCCACATGACAGATGCAAACAAAAGCTACTTTACAGGGAGAAGAAGGATCACATGATTTCATCTTAAGAATAAGATTGTAAGCACATTTGCCAGGCAATAAGCAGTGCTCAAACCTTCTTCTTTCTAGCGCTGGAAGACTAGCTACATGGCTAAAGACTGAGTAGTCTTTAGGATATCCTAAGCGAAATGTGAAATCCTAAGTGGCGCTGTGGTCTAAACCACTGAGCCTAGGGCTTGCCGATCAGAAGGTCGGCGGTTCGAATCCCCGCGATGGGGTGAGCTCCCGTTGCTCTGTCCCGGCTCCTGCCAACCTAGCAGTTCGAAAGCACGTCAAAGTGCAAGTAGATAAAGAGGTACCACTCCAGTGGGAAGGTAAAACGGCGTTTCCGTGTGCTGCTCTGGTTTCGGCTTAGTCATGCTGGCCACATGACCCGGAAAAATTGTCTGAGGACAAATGCCGGCTCCCTCGGCCAGTAAAGCGAGATGAGCGCCTCAACCCCAAAGTCGTTTGTGATTGGACCTAATAGTCAGGGGTCCCTGACTAAGCTACCAGAATTTTAGAAGACATCTGAAGGCAGCCCTGTTTAGGGAGGCTTTTAATGTTTAATAGATTATTTTATTTCATTTTTCTGCTGGAAGCCGCCCAGAGTGGCTGGGGAAACCCAGCCAGATGGGCGGGGTATAAATAATAAATTATTATTATTATTATTATTATTAACCTTTACCTTTAAGTGAAATGTCAGCTGGAGCTGCTGAAAAGACTCTCAGTGGTTCCAGTGGAGGACTGGTGGCATTAAAACTGCACATCATTAGGTATATGCGCAACGTCCAAGATACAGGAGACCTTTAGCGATACCTGTTCACGTCAGAGAGTAAGAATTGCATTCCTTCAGTTGACAGGAGAACATTTAGAGCTGCCTCAAACAGGAAGTGTGTCCCAACAGTCTTTCTTCCCCAGCTTTATTTTAATCTCCTTTATTTTCAATTTCAATTTCAGGACCTTCTTGGCACCTGGAGCAAGGCGCTGGATCAATATTGATGGCACCACCATGGGCATCACAGTCAGAGGCCTCAAGCACCCTCATCGCTATGTCTTAGATGCTGCACAGACTCATATTTATATGCTGATGAAGAAGGTTTGTTGTGGTTTTGCTTATTAAATCTGGCTGGCTATTCTTCCCAGTTATCCAAGTGGCATCGCCATCACTCCCACCCAAGCCTTTTTGAGAGAAGCAGTATTTGCCCGTTGTACCGAATCTACCCTGGTTAAGTTTGAAGAAAACACATGAAATAATTTTTGTGACAGTCTTGGGACACCTTCTTTTGGGGCTGACTCAGCCCTTATTTTGGCCATGCAAAAATAATCAAAGCTACGCTTTGATGAGGAAGGAACTAATATACTATTTATACAGAAGAAAATCATGTAAAATCTAAAATCATTAGAAGGGGAGGACGGAAGTCAAGGCTTTAAAAAGCCAAAAGGAGAAAATGTGAAAAATAATGAGTTGAATATGAGTAATGTATTGTAAAATTAATAAAATAAAAAAATTCCTTCAGTAGCACCTTAAAGACCAACTAAGTTTTTATTTTGGTATGAGCTTTCGTGTGCATGCACACTTCTTCAGATACAGTGAAATGGAAGTTTCCAGGCACTTATGTAGAGAAGGGGTGGGGAGGGGTGGGGATGGGGAGGGGGGATCACTCAGAAGGGTGGTGGAAATGGGTGATTGACTGACTGATAGCTGTTGATGACCACAAACGACTGCAAATGGTTTTGCATGAAAAAGCAAGGGTTGAGATGGCTGAAGATCGCTTATCATGTATAATGAGATAAGAACCCGATATCTCTGTTCAAACCAGGTCCCTCCATGGTTTTGAGCTTGGTGATAAGTTGCAATTCAGCAACTTCTCTTTCCAGTCTATTTCTGAAATTCTTTTGTAGTAAGACAGCTACTTTGAGATCTTGTATAGAATGTCCTGGGAGATTGAAGTGTTCTCCTACTGGTTTTTCTGTCTTCTGGTTCCTGATGTCAGATTTATGTCCATTTATCCTTTGGCGTAGGGTTTGGCCTGTTTGTCCAATATAGAGAGCTGAAGGGCACTGTTGGCATTTGATGGCATACACAATGTTAGAGGATGAGCAATTAAATAGTCCTGAGATGGTATGTTGGATGTTGTTGGGGCCAGTAATGGTGTTGTCTGGGTGTATGTGGCAGCAAAGTTGGCATCTGGGTTTATTGCAGGCTCTGGTACCAGTGTCCATGTTAAGTCTGGTGGTTGTATTATTGTGGGTGAGGAGTTGTTTAAGATTGGGTGGCTGTCTGTAGGCAATGAAAGGTCTTCCTCCCAGAGCTTGAGAAAGGGAGCGGTCATTGTCCAGGAGAGGCTGTAGATCTCTGATGATGCGTTGTACTGTTTTAGCTTGGGAGCTGTATGTGATGACTAGTGGTGTTCTGTTATTTTCTTTTTTGGGTCTGTCTTGCAGCAGGTTCTCTCTAGGTATCTGTCTGGCTCTGTTGATCTGTTGTTTAACTTCATCAGGTGGATATTTTAGTTCTAAAAAGGTTTGCTGTAGATCTCTTAGGTGAGATTCTCTGTCTGTAGAGTTGGAACAGATGCGGTTGTAACGTAAGGCCTGGCTGTATACGATGGATTGTTTGGTATGTTTGGGATGGTAGCTAGAAGCATGTAGATATGTTTGTCGGTCAGTTGGTTTTCTGTATAAGGTGGTGTCTATACGTCCATCCTGTATTTTTATAGTAGTGTCCAAAAAATGTATTTCTTGCATAGATTGGTTCATTGTTAGGTTGATGGTGGGGTGAAAGTCATTGAATGTCTGGTGGAAGGTTTCCAGGGTCTGTTGTCCATGTGTCCAGATAATAAAAATATCGTCAATGTATCGCAGGTACAGGAGAGGTTTGAGTGGGTAGGAGTTAAGGAAACGTTGTTCTAAATCTGCCATGAAGATGTTGGCATACTGTGGGGCTTATCGGCGTTCTGTATTCCAAACAGAAGTTAATAAAGGAGGAACTCTCTGCACTGGAGAACTCCATCAGGAATCACCCGGCCTGGCAGAAGTTCCACAAGGAAAAACAAACCATTTACCACTCTCAACTGGAGTTACTGAAGAACCAGAAAAATAAAAAACTCTGCAACCTTTCCAACCTACAGGCCACCAATCAAAACAAGATCAACAACATTGTCAATCTTTCACAGCAAACACTCAGCCCAGCTGAGGAATCCGTCCTTTCACGGGGACTATCATTCTGCCCTGCCAAATCCCAACACATGATTCAGTTCTGCGGGGACCTGGAAGCATTTTTCCGCCGTTTACGCCTGAAGGAGTATTTTCATCACACACAAGAACAAGACAAAGTAGAACAAACTACATCCCCACAACACAACACCTCTCAACTTACTGGGGAACAACCATCACCCTCCAAACGCATCAATGAACAGAACATTGACCACCAACTACCACCGAAAAGAAGTTACACAAAAAGGGACTCCACATGGACCCCTCCTGATGGACGCAATACCACACTAGATCTGTACATCGAATGCTTCCGCCACAGAATCCAAACGGATGTGACCAGAAAACACCATCGCTTACAACAAAATCTAAACCATGCTGAAAGGAGAGCCATAGAAAATCTCAGGAACAACCCAGACATTATAATTAAAGAGGCAGACAAGGGTGGAGCTGTCGTCATCATGAACAAAACTGATTACATCCAAGAGGCCCACAGACAACTTTCCAATACTGCCTTTTACATGAAATTGGACTCAGACCCCACACAAGCATATAAAAAAGAACTGAACAAGATTATTAAGGAGCTACCCCTACACATCCAAGAACAGATCCTCACAAACACACCAGCGGAACCTCGGCCAGGAACTTTCTATCTTCTACCCAAAATACACAAACCAGGAAACCCAGGACGCCCCATCATCTCAGGTATTGGCACCATTACAGTGGGTGTTTCCGGCTATATGGACTCTGTTCTGAAACCATATGCTATCAGTGCTCCCAGCTACGTACGTGACACCACAGATTTTCTGAGGAAAATACAATATTTGAACAATCTTCCTAACAATACTATACTAGCCACTATGGATGTGGAATCTCTATATACCAACATCCCACACAATGATGGTTTACAAGCCATAAGGAACACCATTTCAGATAAAACCACAGCGGACTTTGCTACCAAACTCTGCCACTTTGTCCTTACCCACAACCACTTCAAATTTGGTGATGACCTGCTCCTCCAGATCAGCGGCACAGCCATGGGCACCCGCATGGCCCCACAGTATGCCAACATCTTCATGGCAGATTTAGAACAACGTTTCCTTAACTCCTACCCACTCAAACCTCTCCTGTACCTGCGATACATTGACGATATTTTTATTATCTGGACACATGGACAACAGACCCTGGAAACCTTCCACCAGACATTCAATGACTTTCACCCCACCATCAACCTAACAATGAACCAATCTATGCAAGAAATACATTTTTTGGACACTACTATAAAAATACAGGATGGACGTATAGACACCACCTTATACAGAAAACCAACTGACCGACAAACATATCTACATGCTTCTAGCTACCATCCCAAACATACCAAACAATCCATCGTATACAGCCAGGCCTTACGTTACAACCGCATCTGTTCCAACTCTACAGACAGAGAATCTCACCTAAGAGATCTACAGCAAACCTTTTTAGAACTAAAATATCCACCTGATGAAGTTAAACAACAGATCAACAGAGCCAGACAGATACCTAGAGAGAACCTGCTGCAAGACAGACCCAAAAAAGAAAATAACAGAACACCACTAGTCATCACATACAGCTCCCAAGCTAAAACAGTACAACGCATCATCAGAGATCTACAGCCTCTCCTGGACAATGACCGCTCCCTTTCTCAAGCTCTGGGAGGAAGACCTTTCATTGCCTACAGACAGCCACCCAATCTTAAACAACTCCTCACCCACAATAATACAACCACCAGACTTAACATGGACACTGGTACCAGAGCCTGCAATAAACCCAGATGCCAACTTTGCTGCCACATACACCCAGACAACACCATTACTGGCCCCAACAACATCCAACATACCATCTCAGGACTATTTAATTGCTCATCCTCTAACATTGTGTATGCCATCAAATGCCAACAGTGCCCTTCAGCTCTCTATATTGGACAAACAGGCCAAACCCTACGCCAAAGGATAAATGGACATAAATCTGACATCAGGAACCAGAAGACAGAAAAACCAGTAGGAGAACACTTCAATCTCCCAGGACATTCTATACAAGATCTCAAAGTAGCTGTCTTACTACAAAAGAATTTCAGAAATAGACTGGAAAGAGAAGTTGCTGAATTGCAACTTATCACCAAGCTCAAAACCATGGAGGGACCTGGTTTGAACAGAGATATCGGGTTCTTATCTCATTATACATGATAAGCGATCTTCAGCCATCTCAACCCTTGCTTTTTCATGCAAAACCATTTGCAGTCGTTTGTGGTCATCAACAGCTATCAGTCAGTCAATCACCCATTTCCACCACCCTTCTGAGTGATCCCCCCTCCCCATCCCCACCCCTCCCCACCCCTTCTCTACATAAGTGCCTGGAAACTTCCATTTCACTGTATCTGAAGAAGTGTGCATGCACACGAAAGCTCATACCAAAATAAAAACTTAGTTGGTCTTTAAGGTGCTACTGAAGGAATTTTTTTATTTTACTTCGATCCAGACCAACACGGCTACCTACCTGTAACCAGTAAAATTAATAAAATATTATTTGGCAAAAAAAAAAAGAATGCCCAATGTAGACAATGGAAGCATTTCTGAAATTAGAAGACAAAATAGGATAGCTTTGATCTTTTGTATCTAAGGCCACAACAGAGCTGCAGTTCTTAATTTCTCTGGCATTTTCCTATAAAGTGGCCTGGTCTGCATTTAAAGCAAACACATGGTTTGTCTGGCCAAGCTGTGACTTGTTTGAACATCTAAACCCAGTCTAACAGACTAATCATGTGTATCTGAAGAAGTGTGCATGCACACGAAAGCTCATACCTATGACAAACTTAGTTGGTGTCTAAGGTGCTACTGGAAGGATTTTTTTAAATTTTTTGTTTAGACTAATCATGGTTTGTTTTCTAATGAAATCCGTTATGTGAAGCCATGGTTATGGTGTTGGCTTACAAACCATGGCTCATTTTAACTATGCCTTGGCCATCCTACCTCAGATGTTTGCTAAGCTGCAGAGGCACAAGGCTGGAGCAGCTGAAAAACAGGCAAAGCTTCAGGGAAATGAAGCTTGACTTGTTTGCTCATCTACGTAGGAAGCTGCCTTATGCCATTTCAAACCGTTGGCCCATCTAACTCAGCGTGGTCTAAACTAATTGACAGCGCCTCTCTGGGATTTCAGTTGTAAAGCAGATGCTCAGTCACTAAGCTGCAGCTTTTCTCCTGAGCTATGGCCCTTCATCCACCGTCTATGGGATGACTTGTGGTTTGTTGAGCAAGCAATGATTAAAACAAGGCTTAGCGTTATGTGCGAACACACCCTTTTCCATCCCTGGGCACTCTTTTTCAGATGAAGGCATACCTGCCTCTTGTTTGGCTGACCTCGTAACATCACAGTTGTAGTGGTCAAATGAAGAAGGTTACGAAGGTAGCATTTAGTTCAAGAGTCAACTTATTTCTCTAGGGTTCAACTTTCTCATAATACTTCAAAGCTTCTTAGTGTGCTTTCAGAAAATGCAATGCAACCACAGGAAACTTAATTTCAGCTGACACCAAGTGCAGCTTGACACAGGAGATGGATGGAGGAAGCGAAATAGTTTAACCACAACGTTTGTCCTCCCTCCCCCCCCCACTAGCAAGTTTGGTAATGTCATTTGAAATTTGTTGGGGCAGATGGTGGCAAAATGACGTGTCATTACAAGAATAATAGATCCAATAGATTTAAGAAACCAAAAAGCCATCTAGCCCAAACGGCAGCAAGTAGTCTAGTGTCAGGACCACCTTACCTCTTCCAATCTCAGTTAGGTAATCCCACCACACTTAGGGTATGTGCCCTGCAAAGGTGCTTACATAATAGCAGCTCTGGGTGACTTGAGATATATCAGGCCATACCCTTCAAGGATTCATAGCACACAGTATATACCCTTTAATAATACAATTCCCACTTCCTTTCGCTGGCTTTGAATGGCTGAAATGCACACTTGAAGAAGGGAGTGGTGGAGCTCATGTGATGTTTTTTCCTTCCTAGGATGAAAACCTCTCCACCATCTCTTACTAAGGGCTCTGGCCACAGATTTCTAACCACATGGGCATTAATTTAACCAGTGGTTTTCATAACACATACGTAACGTGGAGATCTGTTGTGATCTTGGGCGAGATTATCCACTTCTCTTGCCTGCGCCCCCCCCCCGGCCTCTTTGACTCCCAAACAGCTGTAAGGAGAGGTGATTTTAATTAGGATGCTTGTAAACTATAACTACCGTTTCCCCTTTCCTTCTCCCCAGTAGGATTCGTTTGGTCGCTATTTAAAGTCTCCAATATACAAGGAAATACTGTCCAAGGCAATTGTGCCGCAAGAAGCCGCCGTGAAGAAAAGGCAAGCTGATTGGGGTTTAATTGTGGGTTATTTGCTGTTGCTTTAAACGAGGGTGCAAAGTGCTGGGGCCTGAGCAAAAACTACTGTGATTTAGGCATTTGCATGATTTAAAGTAGGTTTTTCATGGTGGGTGGGTGGGGGGACAAACTTAGAGACAGATAACCCCTCATTTTGGAGTGAGCAGTCTGTGACTCTGCAGATGCTTCACTTCCAGAAAGGAATAGCTATTGCGGAAAAGCCTTTTTGCCCTAACAGCAGTTTCCTCTGGCCACTAGCCTGCGCCACATTCCCCTCTTTCCTTAAAGCATAGCTGGACAGAAACAGCTGTACCTTGCACTGCTGTTGGTTGTCATGGAAACCATCCTATGGTAAGCTTCGTCTGCAGGCTCCTGAAGCTGGTTTATTGAGCAGCAGCAATAAGAAGAGTTAGTAGCAGCAGTAGTAGTGTATTCAATGAGTGGTTTCCCAAGCCACTCGACGGGCGTGTTCTCGAGATCCTCACTAGCGTCCTTGTGTAGAAGGCCTGTAGGTTTATCCTCATGTTATATAAGGGGCTGGCTGGGACTGAGAAACAGGGGGTTCCCCAAAGGCCAGGCAGCCTGCTGACATGCGGGCACAAAAGACAAGACTACTAGCTGGCTTAGCATTCTGCCTTCTGGAATGTGCAACTCTCACACAAACTGCAAAGCTGAGAGCTCACCCTAACATGATGCAGCTTCTCTTTCAAAGACGTGTTTGTCTTTACCTTTAAGGCAGGCATCCCTAAACTCCGGCCCTCCAGATGTTTTGGACTACAATTCCCATCATCCCTGACCACTGGTCCTGTTAGCTAGGGATCATGGGAGTTGTAGGCCAAAACATCGGGAGGGCCGCAGTTTGGGGGTGCCTGCTTTAAGGGATGGTTCCCTCAAACCGCCCTCCTGCTTTTCTGCTTCAGATGGCAGGACAAGACAACTCGTTTCCAGCAAGCTTTTGGAATATTCTGACTACTTATTTATGAAAACTGGTCCCCCCCCACCTCCCTGCCCACTTTTGCTTGCTTGCAGCGGGGCTTTATTGTTCTTTGGTTGCTGTTTCACCGCACGTGTTTTTAGTAAGTCGCTTTCTGAATTGCAAGGTTACGGGAAGTGCGAATTTCAAAAGGCAGCTGCATTTTGGTGTGTTGAGTTCAGAAAGTGTGAATTAGGTAGATTCACCTTTAAATGTGAACTGAATCAAAACTCTCTCTCCCCCGCCCCCACCCCAATCCCTAGTGTAGAATGACATAGGGCTACATCAAGTGAGAAGCAGTAGACACAGAGGATGGCTGAAGCTGCCTTTTGCTTTGAAAACCAACATAGAACAAGACACAGCTCTACTTCAGTGTGTATACACTCAAATGGAAACATGTGTTATATCCCTCTGTTAACAGCAGTTAGAATGGGCAATGTGGCTTCCCATAAATTAACAAAGGGTTCAGAGGACCAGATATCAATCTCATTTCTCTGCTTGATAACATTTGGATCTGCACTAAGAATGTGAGTCTTGGGTTCTGTCTCTTAGCAGGAGAGAGAGTTCAACGTTACCATGTATAAGATTTGTCTAGACAGAGAATTGCCATGGTTTAATCAAAACCAGATTCTAGGGAACCCAGATTAAGCATGTGCTTGAAAACTCTGTGTTTAATCTTTTGAGTGTTTCATATTTTAGGAGTGCTCCGCTTTTTATGTGGCAATTGTGTTTGTTGTGGCAAGGCCAGTGTTTCCTTCATTATGTGCATAAAGGCTGTGTACACATGGTAGCTTAAAGTGGATTTGATGCATCTCATGTTGTCCACTCAACATTGTCCTCATCCAAGCAATTGTCAATGCACGGGTCCTTTTGGATGTGGGGTGGGGATGATCATATCTGGTCTGCTGACATGTACAGGGGCCAGGAACAGGACCCCCACACAAAATGGTCATCGTCTGTAGACTTCCTTTGTGAGTTAGAAGTACCCCCCCCCCCCCAATTCACATAGCAACCTTTTAATCCTGAATTGAGAAGTGAACAAGATATCTCATTCACAGCAGTAGCACATTCTTGCCATATATGGTACAATCCTCCAGAATAATCCCATTGACTTTAGTTGAAATGTTGCCCCCCCAGCCAATGGATGTGGCTCTCTTATTCTGGGACTACACTGTCATTTTGTGTGTGTGTGTGTGTGTGTGTGTGTGTGTGTGTGTGTGTTAGGTGGAACTTAGTCTAGGTCTTTTATATATATATATCAGTAGTTCCCAATTACCAAAGTCTCACAAAGAGAATTTCATATGCCCGTTCCAGAGTGTCTGTAAATGTCAGCTTCTGTCTGCATTTTCCCAAGGTGTAAAGGTAAAAGGTAAAGGGCCCCCTGGATAGTTAAGTCCAGTCATACTTGAACACTGAAGTGTGTGCAGCCTGCAGCTCTCTAAAATACCTGGCTGCCACCAGTGCGATTTTCAAACTCTGCTATGCTGCGCAATGTTGCAAGTAGCACTCGCAAATGTAGTCGTGTTTGCTGTGAAGTGCTTTTGAAAAGGCTTCACACATAACCAGATGGCTGCAGACAGCATTCAACTGCACTTTGGAATAATTTGCAGGTACAGAACGAAGTGGTGGCACAGAGCAGGTGTGTGTAAAGCTGAGGGAGCGATTTGCTACCATCTTTCAGCCATGAATATATCTCTGAAATTACTTGCAGGTTGAAGATCTAGGTAGAGATCTTATTCCTCCCAAATGGAGTTTGGTTGCTAGCATTAATAACAGAAGTGCTTGCTTTTTAAAAAGTTTTGCTTAGAATTTAGGGAGTATGTATCTGTAGAATCAGTAATTATATCTTAGGAAGGGGTTTGCATTGGGGGACATGTCCTGAAAAGTACACACACATACACAGAGAGAACAAGTAGAGGTCACTATCTCAAGCTTGTTGACAGACCTACCTATCAAGGAATTCTAGGATGTTTCTACTATGCTCCCTTGCTGGCTATCCTAGATAATTTTCAAATCACTTGGAATTCTATATAGTACTCTGAACCTTCCCCATCAGAGATCTCTGCTCAAAAATGTGTGTGTTTATTGTTGTTGTTATTTATTCAACTTATATATTTTGCCCTTTATCAGAAGATCCCAGGACAGTGTACAATATTAAAAACACATTACAGAACATCAGTGATAATAACATACAGCCAATAACCAAATAGCCATCTTAATAACAGTCCACCCCCTCACACTTTCACTTGGCCATAGATTATATAATAGCCATACGCCTGGGTAAAGAGAAATGTTTTTGCCTGGTGCCTAAAGACATGTAGTGATGGCGCCAGGCAAGCCTCTCTGGGCAAAGCAGTCTACAATCGGGAGCCACCACAGAAAAGGCCCGTTCTCTTGTTGCCACCCTTTGAACCTCTCTGGGATGGGGGTCACAGAGAACGGCCTCAGATGACAAGCGCAGGTCAGTTCATACAGGGAGAAGCGATCCTTAAGGTGTTGAGATCCTGAGCCGTGTAAGGCTTTATATATGTCCTGGTTGCCACCCCAAAACAGGACAGCAAGGAAGTGATCGTTATTAAGGCATGAGTAAAGCGGCGGCAGGAAATGAGCTAATACAGTCATGAAGATCTCCCAAGGCAAAGGGTTGGTGGGGATGAGCCCAATCTAGAAGCCAGGGGACAGTGTACTTGGTAACAAGAAATGCAAGGCTGCCCAGGAGCTGAGAAGTTGTCCCAACAAGTTTCCCACACCAAGCCATCAAGTTTTAAGGCAGACCTTCCTTCTCCAGAGGCATGGCCTTGTCCTGGGAGAAAGCATCGGACTCACCTCCCTATTTGAATCCTGCTTGGCCACCCCAGGCTACAGCTCAGAGTCCTCCTGAGACTCTTGACAATGCTCTCTCCTGTCTCAACATTAGAACCAGATGAGTTCAGAGGGAGGCTTCCATCTGTTACAGCCTCCTCCTCCCGTTCTTTCTCGCCTCTCTGCTCATCTTCCCCCAGAGTCTGCCATCCTGGGTCTGAGACCAGCGGTGCCGAAGGAGTAATGACGTCATGTTATTTGATGTAGGAAATCTTGCTCTCCCTTTGATGTGCACACAGCAAACACATTTGCCATTGAAAGTGTGGAGTGTCAATGTAGGTGCAGCAAATTTGGTACAGAAAGGGTGGGGCTACCTCTAACCCTGAGACAGGGATGGGGACCCTGTGGCACTCCAGTTGTTGTTGTGGACCCCCAACTCTAATCAGCCCAGGCCAGCATGGCCAACGTTTAGGGCTGATGGGAGTTGGAGTCCAGCAACATCTGGAAAGCCACATGTTCCTCATCCAGCTCTGGGATGAAAGGCAAGAACCTCTCGCCTTACCAGCATTTGCTGTCTCTGTTTCATATAATCTTAGAGTTGGAAGGGGCCCCCAAGGGTCATCCAGTCCAAACCCCTGCAATGCAGGAATCTCAGCTAAAGCATCCATGACAGATGGCCATCCAACCTCTGCTTAAAAACCTCCAAGGAAGGGAGAGTCCACAACCTCCCGAGGGAGACCATTTCACTGTCGAACAGCTCTTCGTGTCAGAAAGGTTTAGTTGGAATCTCCTTTCTTGTAACTTGAAGCCATTGGTTCGAGTCTACCCTCTAGAGCAGTTTGATTCAATCCTGTCTGTGTAGGCAAGTAAATGAGTTTATGGGATGTTATCCCAGGGCAATTTGTTTTGTAAACGGGCGCTGATTAATCCATCGGCGCAGAGCTGGGTTTGATGTGGTTTCTCGACTCTCCTGTGTTTTTCTGCCTCCCCAGACGCCCTCAGATACGTCCGCTTTCCACTGCTGTACACAACCACCCTCCCCTTACCGTTTTCTCCTCCGTTTTCCTTTTAGCTCTAATAATCCATTTGCTCGCCGGCAACTCCGCTCCAGCCCCAGCCCAGTCATCTTGAGGCAACTGGAGGAAGAAGCCAAGGCGAAAGAAGCAGCGGCCAACGTGGACATCACCCAGGTTATGAGCAAGCTGGATCGTAGAAGCCAGCTCAAGCAGGAGCCCCCGCCTGCTAAGTAGGGCTCAGATGTTGGTGAAAAGGCCAAGCGGAGGAGTCGCGAGGGTGTTGGCTGAATGTAGAGCTGCATTTCCTGCCTCCTCCCTGCAGGTGGCAGTGGTGCTTCGTCATTATACAAAACATTTCTCTCTGCTCTCCATCCCTCCTTTCCACACAGCATGCTGTTGCCATGGCGCCCAGAGTAGTGTCACTTCAGAAGCCATCACTGGGTGAACGCAGATGGCAGAAGTTGCCATGTGAGCCTCACAGTGACTTTCCCCATATCAAAAGGGATCGTGTGTGTGTGTGTGTGTGTGTGTGTGTGTGTGTTTTAAACAAGCCAAGGAAACAATGTTTTCGATAAACTGCCTGAAACATCCCTCCCAGTTCTAAATATTCGGAAATCTAGATACCATGGCAACTGGCTTCCCTCTTCTCCTGTTGCCTGCAAATGATGGTGGGAAACAGACGGCAAAAGTGTGCTGTGAGGCACAGGGCAGAGCTTATTCTGGTTTCCGGGCGCTGTTGAGGAATCCTAAATAAGGGTGCATACTCCAGGTTGCTTAACACAGCTCAGGCACCCCTTACCTTGCCATGCAAACAGTTCAGACGGTTAAATATCAACAAAGGGTAGATTATTTCCCCCCCTTCCTTTTCAGGGTATGCTTGGGGATTAGGTATTCTGATCAGTATTTGTGGGTGTTAAGCACGGGACCAAGCAGCCGCTGTTGGCCCATACAAATTAACAAGCAGTACGTATTGTGGTCTTGTGCATGTGAATTTCTGAAGCAATATGAAGCAGCTGTCTGCTCAAATGCATATTCGTTTGAGCGGAATAGGAGTATCAGTTGGCCGGGGTATAACTTGGTCATAGAGAGAGGGGAAGTCCTTTATGGATTCAGAGCTCTAACAGGGAGGGCCATAGCTCAGGGGCTGGAGCATGTTGAAGGCCCCATGTTCAGTCCCTAATGTCTCTAGGTACGGCTGGAGGTGTCCCCTGGAAAGCCACTGTCCGTCAGGGTAGAAAATACTGAGCTAGGTAGATCAATAGTCTGACTCAATATTGGACAACTTCCTATGTTCCTTGGGGTTCTGCAGGAAAGACTCCGTCTTCTATTAAAGGGTATGCTAACAAATGGAGAACATCCATTTCCCTCCACCTAGCTCCAAGCCCCATTTGGCTTTATTTGCTGTGAAATTCCCCAAAGATGGGAACCTAATATCTTAGAGGAGTGCACATGGGGGAAGCATGGGGCTACCATACTGTAAAGGAAGAAGACGGGTGAGTCTCGGAAGGAATCTTCCTAATATTCTTGCGGCAGCACTCTACAGTGGTCTTAGGGCCTGTTCTGGCAAGCGGCCGGCCTGCGTTGACTCCAACAGCCAACCCCCTGGAACACAAGGCAAGCAATTTGTATGGAGGGAGGATTACATGACTGACGAGTGGTAGCCATGTTGACTACCTCTGCATTTGCTGAAAGTTTTAAGAACTTGTATGGTATTCTAGGCAAGAGGCTTTTTCTCTGCATAGGCGCCTGCCTTAGCGTGGAAAGCCAGTTGACAGCCATAGGCATCTATCCCAGCTTGCCATGTAGACTGAAAAGAGCACAGGTCAAAACCATCAGAGTCGTACTGACTGGAAGTGTTGAAATAAATGTAGCCTCTCTTGTTTCCTTCGTGGGCATGGTCAGGAGGACCTAAATGCTTGCCTTCTCCCACCCCCTCAAAAAATAAATAAATCCCTAATCCAAAAACAATGGCAATATCATTTTTCCCTTAAATGTTCAGTGCTTCGTAAGTCTGGATCAAGAAGTGTTCGAAAAATTCTGGAATCTTTTGGGCATCTGAATGGAATCGGGACTCGCTCTTACTCATCTCTTTCCCCATTAAGTTATTTCAGCTGTATGATTTATATCTCTTTATCACCTGCTCCATCTCTGGGCTTGCTTGCAGTTTTTCTGTCCTCTTTGTCACTGCATCTCATCATTTCCTGCAAAATGCCAGCGAAACTTTGGAAATCACTCTGACAGAACATCATAGTCATAGAATCATAGAATCATAGAATCATAGAGTTGGAAGAGACCACAAAGGGCCATCCAGTCCAACCCCCTGCCAAGCAGGAAACACCATCAAAGCATTCCTGACAGATGGCTGTCAAGCCTCTGCTTAAAGACCTCCAAAGAAGGAGACTCCACCACACTCCTTGGCAGCAAATTCCACTCGAAAAGGCTGAGAGAAAATTTACCCCCCCCCCAAAATGCAACATTAAAAGCAGTTTAGGAGTGATAGCTTTTACCAGCTCAAAGAAGTCTAAAGGTAGTTGATGGGTGTTGCTGTAAATTTAAGCATTTATTTCGTAAGCAGAGTCCCACAAAGCACTCAAGTTTGAAAGTGCGACTATGGAGATTAGCTTGTTAAAGGAAACCCCATCCCTTGTCCTGCCTCTTTGTTTATTGAGGCCAACATGGCAATAACAGAATAGCCTGAAGCAAGAAGGTTTCAAACTGTGTTCCGGGCAACCTAATTATTATTATTATTTATTTATACCCCGCCCATCTGACCGGGTCTCCCCTGCCACTCTGGGTGGCTTCCAACCTTGAGGTTCCTTGGGGACTTCTTCAGTGGTAACTTCAGCAGTGGCAGCCAAACTTTCTTAAAACTGCATGCCCGCCATGGTTGACACCCCCCTGCAATGTATAGTGACAGAAGAGTATTGGATGCATTGTAGCAGGCATGTACAACAGGTAGATCGTGATCTACCGGTAGATCACTGGATGTCTGCAGTAGATCACTGGTAGATCATTGGCTCCCCCCAAAGAAGCTGAACAACTGTGGCTACCTGAAAAAAGCTCAACATTTTACCTCCTCCCTGAAAAAACTCAATAACTTTGACTTGAACCCCCCCCCCCCAAAATTGGTCTTTCTCCTTCCTAAAAAAAGTTCAACAACTTTGACCTGAACCCCCCAAAAGGGGGTAGATCACTGCCAGTTTTTAACTCGGTGAGTAGATCGCAGTCTCTTGGGAGTTGGCTACCCCTGCATTGTAGGTTCTATTCTCCGTTTACATGGGATGACTGCTTAAGATACCACAGAGCTGTAAGTCCAAGGACATAGTGGGTGAGATTCAACTAAGTTGTGTGCATGGAATGACGTCCGCTCACTCAATGGGACTTCTCCCCTCTCCTTCCCCTGTGCCACGTAAATCTGTTCTGGAGGGTTGGTTGCATGAGAAGACCTCTTTCTGAGCACAAATAGCCCATTTAGCACGACACCCAGTATGTCCTAAAAGGTACCCTAGAACCCTTTGTAATGAGTAGGAAAGAGTTCATGTTCACCAGTAGAAAGTTTGAAAACTGCTTAAGATACCACAGAGCTGTAAGCCTGTTGTTGGCCTCTAAGCTCGTGCTGTCTTCCATCTTTCTTTCCTTGTGGCAAATATGTCAGTGCATGTATATGATGTCATTGCTTTTCATTTTCTGTTAAATGCCCAAGATGGATTGGGCTTCATGTCTAGTTAAATTAAGAAGTGGTGGGCTTCCAGTGGAATTAAAGAATACTGCTTTATTTTTCTTTCTCACCCAGATTTCTCACATTTCCTTTCTTTGATCTCTTCTGGTCAAATAAAACTAGAAAGCGAAACCATCACTGTGCTTGTCTGTCATGTCTTTTGCCTCTCTTCGTGTTTCTTTCATTTGTTCATACTGTGTTGCCTCTGTCCCATTGGTTTGAATCAGTTTTCCTTTTCTAAAATACTGGTGAATAGTTGATTCTTAATGCTTCAAGAGAGCTTGAACAACCATTGTGTAAGATAATGCCAAATTAGGTAGGCTTCTACTTAATTTGTCAACATTAAGTCTTGCTACATGTCTTAATCCAGGCATCCCCAAACTTCGGCCCTCCAGATGTTCTGGACTACAATTCCCATCATCCCTGACCACTGGTCCTGTTAGCTAGGGATCATGGGAGTTGTAGGCCAAAACATCTGGAGGGCCGCAGTTTGGGGGTGCCTGTCTTAATCTTAAGATAAAGGTAAAGGTAAAGGGACCCCTGACCATTAGGTCCAGTCGTGACCGACTCTGGGGTTGCGCGCTCATCTCGCATTATTGGCCGAGGGAGCCGGCGTATAGCTTCCAGGTCATGTGGCCAGCATGACAAAGCCACTTCTGGCGAACCAGAGCAGCACATGGAAATGCCGTTTACCTTTCCGCTGTAGTGGTTCCTATTTATCTACTTGCATTTTGACATGCTTTCGAACTGCTAGGTTGGCAGGAGCTGGGACCAAGCAACGGGAGTTCACCCCGTCACAGGGATTCGAACCGCCGACCTTCTGATCAGCAAACCCTAGGCTCAGTGGTTTAACCACAGCGCCACCTGGGTCCCTAATTTTAAGATACCATCTTCTAAAACTGCCTTCTACTGGCAGTGTTTGTAGCAATACCAGAGCCTAATAGCCTTCAGAAGCTCCTCATTTACAACCTTATCCTAACTATACATACCCCAATCCTATGCACCTGTACTTAGACGTACTTCTAAGTACCGTAAGTGGGCATAGGAATGCAGCTTTCATAAAGGGAAGCTGATTTCAAGCTGGCCACTATTTGCTCCTCTATCCCACAGCCACATGGCAGGAAAAGGTGGTGGTGGGGAAACAACGCAAAATTATTGGGAGCACAGTTGTGCTACTGCAAAGCATGTAGTGGTTCTAGTCAAAAGAGTGAAGTTACACTTGGATCCATTCCCCAAGGGGGGGGGCAGCCTAAAAGGCACCCCACCTCACGCCTGAAGGACAATTGCTGGCAGCAGTTGCAACGTAAGCACAGTATCTGTGCAAGATCACACCATTCTGTCTCTGCTTGATGGACTATTCCTATGTATTCTCCATTATATTTGGTTTAGGATTTTTTGATCACTTCTCTACAGCAGGCATCCCCAAACTGCGGCCCTCCAGATGTTTTGGCCTACAACTCCCATGATCCCTAGCTAACAGGACCAGTGGTCAGGGATGATGGGAATTGTAGTCCAAAACATCTGGAGGGCCGAAGTTTGGGGATGCCCTGCTCTACAGCATGTCTAATTCAACAAGCAAAGAAATTAGACAGCTACAAAGCAGTCAAGAAAACAACAAACGCAAAAATAACCAAACCAAACCATTTTGAAAAGTGGAGCTCAGTTAGAAACCTTGTTGCACAGATTAAGTCTTAACCTGATACTAAAATGAGATCCAAGAAGGCAATTCTTTGATCTTTTGGTAGAGGGAGTTCCAAAGACGAGATGGCAAGACTCAAAAAGGCAATCTCCCCATCCATAGAAGGTTCTCAGAGAAAGATGTTAATGGTCAGGCAGGCTCATGTAGTCCGAACTGTTGATCAACACGATAATCAGTTAAACTTTGAAGCCTCCCTTTTTTCACTTTAGAAAAATGATGACACAGAACTAAGCCACATTAGAGTATGCACTTATGAGTTAATTATTTAAAATGCAAGGGCATTTTAAACAATGGCTAGTTAAACAAATAGCCATGTTTGAATACTTTATTGTTTTTTAATTATAGGTTGCATCCAACTTAAATCATTGCATGTACAGAACAACTCCCACAAGCACAACCAAACTCTCCGCTCTAGAGGGTGTGGGGGAATGGGACCCAGAGCAGACTTAGGGGGAAAGCAGGGGGACGGGAAATTCCTTTGCACTTGCAGGAGAATTCTGTGCATGCAATTATTTAGTTAGACAGAATTATAGGGTTGGCTCCATCACATTTTTATCGGTCCACAAGCCTTTCGTTACATATGGTACATGGCACAAAATAAATGAAATGTGCAATTTTTATAAAGTTAAACAATCCAGGGCAAATGCCCTATAAAATATCAAGCCACTTTGCTAGAGGTTATTAGAGTGCCGCTGATGAATTCCTGGATCATCAACCTCTGGTACCTGCCATCAAACATCACTTCCTGCCGGCTTGCACTAACATGACTGGCACCATTTCATTTATTGGTATATATATCAAGGCCATGTGTAAATTCATATTCCCCATATTTTCTCCCATCTGTCTTCATGTATTCATTCCACCAGCAACATATCTACACCAGCAGCTTTGGCTTTGCCATTCAACTCTGAATGTACTTCACCTGATCACTGAGAAAAGAGAAAAAAAATGTTTCTGTTATCCTACTTTTGAAAAAAAATAAAAATAAGACTTGGTAAGAGATGGGAAGGGGAAGTTGAAATTCAAACTGGGATTCCTTCTTGCCAGGACCATGTTTTTTAAGTAGAATACCAGAATTTATTACAGTGTGTCAAAGCTTTAATTAAACATCTTTGCTTGAATTGGATAGGTATTATTTTCTCCCCACCCCTTTTAATGCACTAACTTTTTTCCATGTTTAGTTGCAACTTTTATCGATTATTGGGTGCCATCTTTACTTTGTGCATTGCTTTGCACATAACTGCATTGAAAGGCAACTTTGGCAGTATTCAGACCATCACTTTTGTCTATCTTCGTGATGTTCCTTTTCACATTTTATGTGATCATGGTGGAATCTAGTGAAAGTTTTAACACTCATTTCCATGTGAATTGTTTGCAACCCTGTCAACTCGGAGAATCACAGGAGCTTTGGACTGACAAAATCTGGAGCGGCATATTGGCAAACTCTTCTTTCCTGCTATTTGACATTTAGCATGGCATACCAGTATATTGATCAAGAAGCCATCGTTCCATAACACAAGATACTGCAATGTAAAGGGAACATTAGAACTTGGGACAGAACTAAAGCAATAAACCCCATATCTAATTGAAGATATGAAATCTTCAGGGGGATAAACTGCTGGATAGAATGGAGGGTGGGGAACAGCAGTAAGAGGATCAATCAAATTATGTGCATCCTTCCTTCAGGTGAAGCAAGATGGTTGGCTGGATTAGCTAATGTTTCAAAGAAAGAAATAAGGTCGGCTGACTTAGTTCTGTCTGGAGATATGATGGGAAAATAAGACAGTCTCTGTAGCCATTGGGGTCCAAATTGGGGGGGGGGACTTAATGTGACCCAGGGCTGCAACAGTAATAGAGTTTCTTCCCACCATTCACCTCATCATTACATTATCCTTTCACCCTTCATTTATATGCAATTCAGTCTGATGTTGAAGCACCTCTTCTTGTCTAAAGAAAGTTGCAGAATGTAACAGGGATTAATTTTTTAGAGGCATATTCTTACCCAAGTCCTTTCTGAGAACAACTAGCAGCAATGGGGCGGGTCATATTATGTAGTGGTAACCAGTTAAAGGTGAGGTGGGAAACAGATTCTAATCAGGACCAGCTCCATGGTTTTGTGGGCCTTCAGGTAAAGAGGTGGGAGCATGAGAACGGCTGGCGGATACAACATGCCCATGCTTCCTAGGAATTCCATTCTGCTTCCTGTGCCGTAAATGTTCTCCTTTTCTTCCACACAGTTGTGCCAATTCACTGCTCCTGTTCCCCATCTGGCCATTTACAGTGGTACCTCTGACTCTCCGTCCACGTCCAATGCTTTTTCTTCCTCCCGCCGTGCGCCTAGCAATCGTCCTCTCCAGTGCCCTGGATGCATTACTCTACCAAACAGCACTAGTGCCTCCTCTGTTAAGGTAGCCCCAGACAGCAACTCTGTCACGGGCAGGAACTGGGATGGGCCCAGCTCTAACTCCGCCCCTTCCTTCATGGAAAGCACTGAGATCACCATGGATTCTGAGCTGGAGCCCTGCCGCAGCTCCCAGTACCCTATGAGCTCTAAGACCAAGCTGCTGCCCAAGCCCCAGATGTCCTCATCCCTCGGCAGGTTCCTCAAACTGGGATGCTTGAACTCTCCACTGTTTGCAACGTTCTCACCCAAGTGCCCTGGAGTGATTCATGGGAAAGTGCAACCACTCGATGGTCTGAACCCACAACTGCAACAGAGGTCCAAAAAGGTGTCCAAGTGAGTATCCCTCTGAGTTATTCCACCGTGCTTTGCTTTGAGAGCTGCTATAAGGGGAGATAAGGATTGGGGAGAACTCTGATTTTGTATGCATCTTAATGAGAAAATACCTAATTTGCTGTAGTTATCTAAGCAATACAGTGGTACCTTGGTTTGCATATGTTTTGGATTACAAACACGTCAAACTCGGAAGTGCATGTCCCAGTTTGCAACCTTTTTTTGGATTAAATAAAAAATAAAAAATTGGAGACCCCATTGGCGAAAGCGCGCCTTGGGTTACAACCTGTTTTGGTTTACAAACGGACCTCTGGAATGGATTATGGTTGTAAACCAAGGTACCACTGTAGAATCATAGAATCATAGAGTTGGAAGAGACCACAAGGGCCATCCAGTCCAACCCCCTGCCAAGCAGGAAACACCATCAAAGCATTCTTGACATATGGCTGATAAGCCTCTGCTTAAAGACCTCCAAAGAAGGAGACTCCACCACACTCCTTGGTAGCAAATTCCACTGCCAAACAGCTATTACTGTCAGGAAGTTCTTCCTAATGTTTAGGTGGAATCTTCTTTCTTGAAGTTTGAATCCATTGCTCCGTGTCCGCTTCTCTGGAGCAGCAGAAAACAACCTTTCTCCCTCCTCCATATGACATCCTTTTATATATTTGAACATGGCTATCTTATCACCCCTTAACCTTCTCTTCTCCAGGCTAAACATACCCAGCTCCCTAAGCCGTTCCTCATAAGGCATCGTTTCCAGGCCTTTGACCATTTTGGTTGCCCTCTTCTGGACACGTTCCAGCTTGTCAGTATCCTTCTTGAACTGTGGTGCCCAGAACTGGACACAGTACTCCAGGTGAGGTCTGACCAGAGCAGAATACAGTGGTACTATTACTTCCCTAGATCTAGATGCTATACTCCTATTGATGCAGCCCAGAATTGCATTGGCTTTTTTAGCTGCTGCATCACACTGCTGACTCATGTCAAGCCTGTGGTCTACCAAGACTCCTAGGTCCTTTTCACATGTACTGCTCTCAAGCCAGGTGTCTCCCATCCTGTATTTGTGCCTTTCATTTATCCTTGTTAAAATTCATCTTGTTTGCTTTGGCCCAGTTCTCTAATCTGTTAAGGTCATTTTGAAGTGTGATCCTGTCCTCTGGGGTATAGCCACCCCTCCCAATTTGGTGTCATCTGCAAACTTGCTCAGGATGCTCTCAAGCCCATCATCCAAGTCATTGATAAAGATGTTGAATAAGACTGGGCCAAGACAGAACCCTGTGGCACCCCACTAGTCACTACTCTCCAGGATGAGGAGGAGCCATTGATGAGCACCCTTTGGGTCCGGTCAGTAAGCCAGTTACAAATCCACTGAATGGTAGCATTGTCTAGGCCACATTTTACCAGCTTCTTGTACATGAACGGAAATGTCTCTGAACTGTACTAAAATGCATCCATTAGGTGAACATGTGCATAAAAACGCATCTCTTAGTGAAAATAACATGGATAAATACATTACTATGTTAGGGGAAATTGCTTGCAAAAATGTGTATATTAGTCAAATCTGCATGCAAAAATGTGTATACTGTATTAGTAAAATCTGCATGCATTCCCCCCCCCAAATATATTTTATTAAATTTCCACAAATCTCACATAAAATCCCAATGCATAATAATTTTTTCTTTCGTTTTATCGACTTCCCATCCCGTTTTCGTTGCTGTTTTCCCGCACTCCTTTGCTGCACCCTATCTTCCCTCTCTTGTATCATAATCATAGTACAATTATTTCTGTTGCTCATGGTTCAAATCCTGCTCGCGAATTCATCATAACATTTCTTTATAAATAGTCTGAAAAAGACTTCTGTTCTTCAGTAAAGCAGTCATTGTTAAGTTCTCTTATTTTAGCTGTTAACTCTTTCCTGATTCAGCATAGTCCATCACCTTGCTTATCCGTTCTTCTTTGGTGGGAACTTCTTCAACTTTCCATTTCTGTGCATAAAGAATCCTAGCTCTTGTAGTTACATACATAAAAAAAACAACCCTTGACCATCATTTATGGAACTACAAAAACGTTTTTATTGGGGGGAAATTTGCATTAAAATACCAATAGATTTTCATAGGATTTAAAAAAAAAATTTAATCAAATATGGCTGCAAAAAATGTGGAGAACTGAATTTAAGATTGGGAAAATGAGAAACTCAAATTAACAGATTCATCCATGCCTAGATGGACATCCCTCCTTTTGTGTCTCTTGGAAGAAGCCACTTCTGGTTTAGCCATAAGTTCTGAACTGTGAGAGCATTTGCATTTTTTTAAAAGAACTTACACCTTAGGAATGAGTAGCCTAGTAATCCAGTTATTAATAATTTATTGTGATTGGGAGCCACTTGGGAGGTTATACTGTAGAACTGAAAGGTGGGATACACATGTTTTAATAAAAATAAATAAATTCACCCACATCTTAATTCCAAAAACATCAGCCAGCCACATCTGTGAGACGGATGCCTCTAGACTCAGAATGCAAAGCTTTGCCTCCAATCATATACCCTCTGGTTGCCCCAGAAGCAATTTGAGGCAACCATAGTAATGGGGAAATGATAGGCAAATGTGCTGGAAGATCCCCTGTTTTGATGCTATCACAATAGCAAAAGTCCAGGCCAAACACCTTGCTGTTGGACTGTCTGTCTGGCAGATGCCCACACTGTGACGAGTTTTTCCTTTTGCATCCCAGCTTCTTCCAGATAAAAATGGAAATACCCCTGGAGAGCAAGGTCCACCCAATAGATTCGGAGGAGGAGGAAGAGGGCAGCCACTGGGCTTGCAAGGATTCTGCAAATGAAGTTATCTGCCCATGGGAGAATCTGATAGAAGATGGAAAAGCTGGATAAAAAGAAGCCTTTGACGCTATTTGGATATTTTTAAATGGCTAATTTTTTTATCCTGCTCCTGAATTGGCAGGTATAATTACCTATAGATTGAGTGATTTAATAATGCTGTTAAAAGGAGTGCAATGGAATAAAGAATGAGAATGAGAATAATCCACATGGATTGCAAAGCAAGAACCCAGATACATATTTATTTCAAAATTCAGAAATTTAATGTTGGCCTCTTTTTTTTTGGCAGTTCAGTGCCATCACTTCCTGGTGTATCTGAAGAAGTGTGCATGCACACAAAAGCTCATACCTATGACAAACTTAGTTGGTCTCTAAGGTGCTACTGGAAGGGTTTTTTTATTTTGGTTTTGGTTTCTTTTATGTAACTCTTAACTACATCAAGTGTATTTAGGAAACTCTCCTGCTTTGTTAGCCTTTCAGAACTATTGCATTTGCATTTATTATGCCTGTGCCCTGCTCTTTCTTTGTGAGGTCAGATTTACGTATATCTCCTACAGATTTCCTAACCAGGTGCTGATTAGGTTGACATCTGCTTGGCTTCAACAATGCTATAGCATCAGGTACTCTTCAGGCCCGATATCTAAATCTGAGTTAGACTCAAATCTTGGAGCGGAAAATATATGTTTGATACAACATCATTTTCATTTTTCAGATAAATATGACATTTTTTCATTGAACTTTAATTGCTCTTCACAAAATCGTTTACAAACATCTGTGAAGGGAAGATTGATATTTCCTTATCTACTGCAATTGATGTAGCTAAACTGACACATTTTTTTCTTTTTTGTTGTTTCATATCAAATGTTATTTGCTAAATCCACATGACTCTTGGTGATGATGAAGGGTGCCTTCTGATAAACGGCTTGTAGCTTCTGAGTGAAATTAGACTCAGGTTCTGGACAATCCTATGTCTGGGTAATTATAGAGCTGATGAAATATTGGTAGCAGGGTTCTGCCTTTTTATGTTGCTCCAACCTTGCAACATAGTCCATATTTCAGCAAAGCCAAAGATTTGACACTACTAATTGGAAGTCCGTTGCCTGTTATTACTTTTAATCACTCAGAGAACAGAGAACTTTCAACTGCAATATTATTCATCCTCTTTATCTTGTTGCATTCTCAACAGTTTTGTAAGGTAAGTCACTATCGCTCCTATTTTATGCATAAATAACAGCTGAAGGGAATGACTTTGTCCGTAGCCCCACAGAAAGACACAGGGCGTCCCTATCTTTGTCCAGCTGTCCTTATGCTGAACCATTTTGGATCTCATCCGCACCAATTTATCTGCCTGTGATGCCTGCAATAACTTCATGTTTGTGATAATCTTACGGTTGACCAGAGGCCTCATTTCATGCTAACACAGTTAAATCCTAAGACAGGCACCCCCAAACTGCGGCCCTCCAGATGTTTTGGCCTACAACTCCCATGATCCCTAGCTAACAGGACCAGTGGTCGGGGAATATGGGAATTGTAGTCCAAAACATCTGGAGGGCCGAAGTTTGGGGATGCCTGGCCTAAGAACACTTCTGTATACCAGCCATGCATTCAGACTTGTACCTGCATCAATGTAAAACCGCAATATCAGATCAGTTCTTTACTAGGTCCATTTTCAATCTGTACTCTCCACTTCCATATCCCCATAATCTTCTCTACAATTGGGACCAGTCATGAGATCAGAAACACTAAATGCAAAACACCTCTACTAACCAGTTGGGGATCAGACTGTCAAATCTAGTTTGATTTGGTTCAGACAAGTTTAAAACCCATTCCCTCTACCCAAGCAACAGTAGGATTTAGTTCTGTATGGAACAAATAGTTTTCTAACTGAGAGTTATCAGCACCTTGCCGAAATAGTCACAGAATATTTGGGATGTAAAACCAGTATAAACTGTAGTGCAGATACTTCTATATTCTTCTGAAATATGAGCCCCTTATTTGTTACCAACTTTCTCACTGAGGTTATTTTTTGCTTCTGTTTCCCTGTGTTTGGTTCAGCTGAAATTTGTCGATTGACTGCATCACCATCAAGTGTTCCTCTGTGATATAATTTTAGCCTTTTATAAACCAACACTGCTCAGCTTTTTCAGCTGTCTGCCCTCATTACACACTATAACTGCTTTTCTATATGGGTGATTTCCTGATAATTGAGTATATTTCCTTTATCTGTATCAAGTGTTTTTGCTTCTAATGAGTTATAAATAAAACTAATTTGAATGACTCTGCGGTGGGATATTTATGATCAACATGTTGTGTCTCTCTTATGTTTTATCTGTTTTGATTTCACTTATTGTTTATTATTATTTATCAATTCATATATCACATGCCAAAATGCCTTCTAAGTGGTTTACACGTATAAAATCACTACATGCACAACGATAAATCCATTGGAGCATAAAGAAATCCTTAATTAAATGCACCAAATTTGCAGAAGTTGTGGGCTTGTACCTGTATCAATGGAAAACCACAATATCAGATCAGTTCTTTACTAGGTCCATTTTCAATCTGTACTCTCCACTTCCATATCCCCATAATCTTCTCTACAATTGGGACCAGTCATGAGATCAGAAACACTAAATTGTGATCACTTTCCAATGGTGATCACTTTCCAACAAAAGTGCTGCCTTCATGTCTGAGAATGAAGACTTGAGTGTTTATACACAAACATGTAATGTAAAGGAGCTCTCTTTATTAGGTTTTGTTCCAAGGCGCTGGGGTTATTATTATTAAAAAAACAACATCCTGGAAACCAAATTTCCTTTTAAAAATTCCTGTGGCCGTAACTTCTTGGTAGAGTTCACCGTGTTCTCATTTTCCTCAACTTTGATCATCGTAATAGAGAAAATGTGTGCGCCTTTGTGTGAACGTGAACACATTCTGCTTTTCACCTATTAGCGACTTGCATTCTCAGGAATCTGGTGCTCCCCTCTTGCTGCATTGTTAAGTTTATGGTTATGTTTTAGTGTGACTTTTTAACACACACACACACACATTTGTTGTTGTTGTTGTTTAGTCGTTTAGTCGTGTCCGACTCTTCGTGACCCCATGGACCATAGCACGCCAGGCACTCCTGTCTTGCACTGCCTCCCGCAGTTTGGTCAAACTCATGTTCGTAGCTTCGAGAACACTGTCCAACCATCTTGTCCTCTGTCGTCCCCTTCTCCTAGTGCCCTCCATCTTTCCCAACATCAGGGTCTTTTCCAAGGATTCTTCTCTTCTCATGAGGTGGCCAAAGTATTGGAGCCTCAGCTTCACGATCTGTCCTTCCAGTGAGCACTCAGGGCTGATTTCCTTAAGAATGGAAAGATTTGATCTTTCGGGGGTAAGGTCAGCTTGGTTTCTATTGGCGCACGCAGCAAAATGTCTTCCAATTTGTACTCCTCCCACCAGTCCACCTGAGATAAAAGGGGAAGAACCTGAAGAAGAAATTAGGGTAAAAGTTGAAGACTTTAATTTTTAAGAAAAGGAGCTAAATAATTGATGCAGCCCCGGTGCCAAAGGTAATTTCAGCTGTGCTCTCTCTTCCCCCCTCTCATACAAAGACATTTAGCATTGATTGAGATCAAAGTATATTTAAAACCCCTGCTGTTGAACTGAAAGGCAAAACTTTCAGCTGCCTTTCTCCACTCTAATAATATCATCTTTATGTAGTTAATAAACTGCACACTTCAGTCAAACTATATCATTACAGAAGACTTAGGGAGCTAATAATTTAAAAGCAAAGAAGGTGCCTCTGTTCTCTGCTTTGAACTAAACAACATTCTGTTGAATGAGGGGGACATCAAAGCTTAGTCACTATTGCCAGTGTGGATGGAGCAGAGGGTCTCGCAGAGTGTGTACTTCAGTCATCTGAGGTAAAAAAAAGGGGGGGCAGGTTGAGATTAAAGATACTGGCTTATCAAGCCACGGGCAAAACCAGGTGTTTTCTTTTTCTGCTGCGCAAGCATCAGGTGGTTTGCTTATCAATGAGTTTGCTTGTTAAATGGACGTATATGAATTAGGCTGGGCCTGGTGCTCTCAGCTCCAACCGGCTCTAACAAGATCATTTTGTCCCACCCAGACCTTCAAAAAAAAAAGTTTTTTTTATAAAAAAAACAGAGTTACACAGCATGGAACAGGAAAGGATGGAGGACACTGAACATCGAGAACTATTTGCCCTTTTCTGAAGACGTCATAGAACAGGGGTCCCCAAACTAAGGCCTGGGGGCCGGATGCGGCCCAATTGCCTTCTAAATCCGGCCCGCAGACTGTTCAGGAATCAGCATGTTTTTACATGAGTAGAATGAGTCCTTATATTTAAAATGCATCTCTGGATTATTTGTGGGGCCTGCCTGGTGTTTTTACATGAGTAGAATGTGTCCTTTTATTTAAAATGCCTCTATGGGTTATTTGTGGGGCATAGGAATTTGTTCATTTTTTTTCCAAAATATAGTCCGGCCCCCCACAAGGTTAGAGGGACAGTGGACCGGCCCCCTGCTGAAAAAGTTTGCTGACCCCTGTCATAGAATTATAGAATTGTAAGGGACCCCAGGGGACCCAGGTGGCGCTGTGGGTTAAACCACAGAGTCTAGGGCTTGCTGATCAGAAGGTTGGCGGTTCGAATCCCTGCAACGGGGTGAGCTCCCGCTGCTCGGTCCCAGCTCCTGCCCACCTAGCAGTTCGAAAGCACATCAAAGTGCAAGTAGATAAATAGGAACCGCTCCGGTGGGAAGGTAAACGGCGTTTCCGTGCGCTGCTCTGGTTCGCCAGAAGCAGCTTTGTCATGCTGGCCACATGACCCGGAAGCTGTCTGCGGACAAACGCCGGCTCCCTTGGCCTATAGAGCGAGATGAGCGCCGCAACCCCAGAGTCAAACACGACTGGACCTGATGGTCAGGGGCCCTGTTATGTACTGAGCTGAATCCTAGAACAATAGGATTCAGAATCAGCGGGAGCTACCCAATCCAACTCCAGGTGGAAGTGAATCCGCAACCTGATTGGCCTGCTGGAGCAGCCAATCAGGCGGCTGGCAGAAGTGAATCTGCTACCTGATTGGCCTGTAGGAGCAGCCAATCAGGCTGCAGGCAGAAGTCAATCCACAATATAATTGGCCCACAGGTGTAGCCCTGAAGTAGCCAATCACGCAAGGCCCATTGTGTAAATAATGTATATAAGCAGATGGTTTTGGGAAAAGAGCCATTCTTCTTCTCCTCTTCTCCTTGATGACTATGAGCTGAATAAAGAGCATGAAATTCACTCTCGACTCCGAGTACATTTCAGGCCCCTTTACCTTTAAGGGACCCCAAGGGTCATTTAGTTCAGCCCCCTTGCAATGCAGGAATTCCAGCTAAAGCATCCATGACAGATAGCCACCCAACCTCTCCTTGAAAACCTCCAAGGAAAGAGAGTCCACAACCTCCTGGGGGAGACTGTTCCACTGTTGAACAGCTCTTGCTGTCAAGAAGTATTTCTGTATGTTTAGTCAGAATCTCCTTTTTTTCTAACTTGAACCTCCTTTTCTTGAAACCTGTAATGTCAAACCTGGTCAGTCATTCAAGGTTCGGGTGGACTGCTGTAATATGCTCTCTGTGAGGCTGCCCTTGAAGACTGCCCTGACTTTTCAAATGGTCCAGAATATGGCAGCCACAAAGTTGCCTGGAGCTAATAGGATGGGCCGTGTTAGGGCAGCCTGGGGCTTCCATTTTGTTTCCAGGTTGAATTCAAAGTGCAAAGTCTGATGGTTAAAGACTTAAATGGCCTAGGAACAGAGTCACCTCCTCCCATACAAATCTTCTCAGGGATCCCTCCACTGATGGGAACTTTCAATTTCTCACACCCAGAATATGGAATGATCATTCCACAGAGGTGGCTTCCACATTGCTGGCCTTTAAATGGAAACTGCTGTATCCTGAGTCCAGACGTTTGCCCATCTAGCCTGGAATTGGCAGTGGCTCCCTATCTCCAGCCCTGTGACCTGAAATTCTTTCAACTGGAGTTGTCAGGGATTGGATCTGAAATCTTTTGCCTACAGAGCAGATGTTCTACCACTGAGCTCCAAGACCTTCCTTTGCACGTGAAAGGCTAGCCATGTGGATCAACACAGCTGTGCGTGGATCATTTCCAAGCCAACCTCTAGTCTAGGTGTGTCTCTGGCATGAAGGCGTTCTACAAGGTAACATTCATTCACAGGGCTAGCTGTTCACATACATGAGAATAGCTGGGCATCGACCATGCATCTGCCATCACTTATAAAGCTGGCCCCCTTCACTTGCAGGCCCCTTTTCTGGCTCTTCAGTTTCAGGTCAGGCTTCTGCAATGCACCTGATCCAGCAACTATAGTGACATTGGAAAGGAAACAGTATGCGGTGGAGACAAGAACAGGGAAGTCGTGGTTGTCTGAGGCATCCTGACAAAGTATTTATAGACATGGAATTAGGGCCGCCTTTCAGCTGGTCCCTATTAGTTGTGCCTTTAAGTGCCTCTTGATCTTCAGCAATTAGCATAAGGATAACATTTTAATTCCGTCTTATGAAGAGCTTCATCTTCTAATTCCTGCAGAACAAGCTCCTGTTAAAGGCCTAGCTGCAGAGGCTGCTCAAAGAGCTGGCAAGGCCGTCTTGAGCAGATCGCGCGCCCAGGTGCTGAGGGGCGGAGATTGCTCCGCCGCCCGCCCCGCCCTCGCAGGGCGCAATTGGTTTCCGCGTGGCTTCGCCGCGCGGCGCCCTCCTTGCCAGGCCGGCGCCCAGCTTGCCAGCCCCCCACCGTGGTGCACTGCGCCACCGGGGGTCTATGTAGAGCAGGCCCTGAACCTAACACACAGAGCTCCCCCATCAAATTCTGGGGTGTCCACTAGGGCAGTGGTCCTCAACCTTGGGCCTCCAGATGTTTTGAGACTACAACTCCCATCATCCCTGACCACTGGTCCTGCTAGCTAGGGATCATGGGAGTTGTAGGCCAAAAACATCTGGAGGCCCAAGGTTGAGGACCAGTGCACTAGGGGACAGGTGGTGATATGACCTACAACAGGGGTCAGAAAACTTTTCCAGCAGGGGGGCGGACCACTGTCTTTCAGAACTTGTGGGGGGCGGGCAGACACTATTTTTTGGGGGGGGGGAATGAACGAATTCCTATGCCCCACAAATAACCCAGAGATGCATTTTTAATAAAAGCACACATTCTACTCATGTAAAAACACGCTGATTCTCGGACTGTCCATGGGCTGGATTGAGCAACCTATTGGGCTCGATCCGGCCCCCGGGCCTTGGTTTGCCTACCCATGACCTACAACTATTTTGGGGGTAATTGTGAATAGTCTCTTAGGTTTGATAAAGGCCACAGGTCCCCAGGACCACTATAACTGTAGCACAGACACCTTCCCTCCTCCTCTTTCATTTGCACCACAAGCTCTCACCGCTCCTCTGTGGTTCTGATCTCGTCGCTCATTGAATAAAATGATTTTTTTTAAAAAAGTGGAAAATAATGGCTTATTTCAAAGCAACAATCCCTTCTCAAGGACTATTTAAATTTACACATCTTTTCAGAGGCTTTATTATCACGAGAGGCTGAATAGATTTGGATCTAATGCTCCTGATTCCCCCAGCACCCCCCCTCTCTCTCTCTCTCTCTCACACACACACACACACACAGAGAGAGAGAGAGAGAGAGAGAGAGAGAGAGAGAGAGAGAGAGAGAGAGAGAGAAAGTCTTCTCCTTGATTTCTGCATCAGGAACCTGAGGTGTAATGAAACAGAGCTGGTGAGAAATTTCTTGGGGATTATTGTTTTACTGGTTCCTGAAAATACAGTACAGTACTTGGTGAAATCTATTACAGTCGTACCTCGGGTTACGACCACCTCGGTTTGCGAACAGTTCGGGTTACGAACTGCGCAAACCCGGAAGTGTTTTCGCCGCGCGCGCGCATAAACCGCACGCGCGCAATCGCGCGATTTGCGCATGCGCAAAGCGCGAAAATCGCGCTTTGCGCATGCGCAAAATGGCGGCGCCCATCGCGCTCGGTTTGCGAACTATTCGGGTTACGAACTGCGATCCGGAACGGATCGCGTTCGTAACCCGAGGTATTACTGTACTTTGGGGAGGAAGCTAATAAGAAACAGGGTTGCTAAAGGAGAGGAGTTTCCTTTGCTAGAAATGGAGCCAGGTGCACCTGCATTTTTTGCACGGCGTGTGTGTGTGGATATATTTTGTTGTGTGACCTTCTCTTCTGAAATGTGTTTGGGGTGATGAGAGAGAGAGAGAGAGAGAGAGAGAGAGTTTTGCACATTACACTGAAGTGAGGAGGGAAGAAGCAGGAGTCACTGGTGCGCCCTCTTTTCTCACATCCAGTGTCATCCCTTATTATTTATCACATTTATATCCCAACTTCCAAGGAGCTCAAGGTAGCATACATGGCTCCCTTTCTCCCCATTCCATCCTCACAACAACCTTGCGAAGTAGGTTAGGCTGAGAGAATGAGACTGCCCCAAGTGAGCTTCATGGCTGAGCAGGGATTTGAACCCTTGTCTCCCAGATCCCAGGAGACTCTACCATTACCTCACACTGGCTCTCTATGAAGTAGTTAGGCACCTGAGTAGACATGGTCAACTAAAAAGTAGGGTAGAAAGGCAGGGGGAATAAATCAATGTGCCTGACCAGAAGGTTTGGATCCCAGTTTGGAGAGCCTACTTGGCATAGCAAATGCCCCATAATAGAAAAAGGGGGCCCTCTAGGATCAAAGGTTCCATGCATCCAAATACCAGCTGGCAAGGAAATAACAGCAGGAGAGGACTGTGGCTCTCATGCACTACTTGTGGTCTTCTCAAGGCAGAGTACTCAACCTGAAGCATACTTAACCCGAAGTATGAGTGTAATTGGTTCTGGAAGTCCGTACTTAACCGGAAGCGTACTTAACCGGAAGCGAACTGAAGCGAATTTTCCCATTGAAAGTAATGGAAATTGGATTAATCCGTTCCAGACGGGTCCATGGAGTACTTAAACTGAAGCGTACTTAACCTGAAGCGAACTTTCCCATTGAAAGTAATGGAAAGTGGATTAATCTGTTCCAGACGGGTCCGCGGAGTACTCAACCTGAAGCGTACTTAACCCAAGGTATGAGTGTAATTGGTTCCGGAAGTCCGTACTTAACCTGAAGCGTACTTAACCTGAAATGAACTTTCCCATTGAAAGTAATGGAAAGTGGATTAATCCGTTCCAGACAGGTCCGCAGAGTACTTAAACTGAAAATACTCAAACCGAGGTGTACTTAAACCGAGGTATGACTGTATTTGCGTCGGACAATTGTTGGAAGGTTTGGATATCAGTAGACCACAACTCCTACCGGTATCACCCTTGACTATTTGCCATTCTGACTGGGACTGATGGGGAGTGGGAGTCCAGTAACACATCTGGAGGGCCACGGGTTCCTTATTTCTGCACTGCAGGAATAACCTTAGACCTGACCAGGAGGGTGCCGTGGTGGTTGCTCATGTGAAAGTTACTGGGGTGATGGGACAAAACACCAAGAACAGTGAACAAAATTAGCCAAAAGAAACGTTCAAGGGGTGTGCATGTGAATGATGATTTAGGTCCACTTTTTCTGAAACATGCTAGGACATCCATGGGAGAATGATTAGCCAGAGTGGGCTACCCCCATCACTTTTCTATAGTGTGACTCCAGAGGAAGGATACAACCAGGGTTGTTGTTGTTTCCCACCCACCTCCCCGAGCTGAAACTCAGTTCTGGCACCTCTCAGGTGGGCGCCATTGCATTATAAGAGAACAAGGGAGGCATGCATGGTGATTTCCGGCACCTCTTTTTCTAGAAAAATAACACTGGATACAATGCCAGCTCTCCAGATGACTTCAGAAGGGGAACAGAGTGGGTGGGAGTTGTTACATCAGAACTGGATTTCCCTGCCCCAGTGCGTGTGAGGGTGGAAGCAATAGTGTGTGTCTGTACCTGAAATTGTTTGCAGCACACGCTTCCTTTCCCCAGTGGACTGAGAAGAATGAGCAGTGGAACTAATCAAGAAGTTTCAGTGACTGAGGAGATCAAATGCAGCAAATCTCCTCCTTCTTCGGGCTGCATTTAGTTTTCTAACCCATTCCCTGGCTTCTTCGCTCCCCACCACCCACAAAAAAAGGGAAGCATTCTGGCCTGCTCCTCAGCATCTGATATTACAATATTCCAGCTCTTTCCTCTGAGCCGTTTTCAAGTGTTCAAGTTAAAAAGAAAATGTTTTATTTGAGGCCAAATTCTGCCGCCTCCTCCTTTCATATTTTCCTTTTCTCTCTCCTCCCTCCCACCACCTCCTGCTCACAACACACACACACACACACACACACAGAGAGAGAGAGAGAGAGAGAGAGAGAGAGAGAGAGAGAGAGAGAGAGAGAGAGAGAGAGAGAGAGAGAGAGAGAGTCTGGAAGGAAAACAAAGTGATTCAAATCAGGACCTAAGGAACTCTGTGTATATTTTCCGCTGGGACTTCATCCCCTACTGGGTTGGGGTTGAGCTGATTGAAGTGAAATGTAATCCCCTCATCATTTGCCATCATGCCATTTCTATGGAAGAAGTAGAAGAAGAAAAAGCCTGCATCTGAATTTCAAACGCACTGCAGAGTTATTCAGGCAGGGGGAATTATTTGGTAAGCTTTGGTTGAGGGGAAGGGATAAATAACTGGCGGAGGACCAACAGGGCTTTCAAGGATTTGTCGCCATGCTAAAAATGCAAGGCGTATTGTGATTCCTTTACTCTTTGTGTGGCTTGACAAGCGCCCACCATAATACGGGCTGGGCTCTGATCTGTATTACTTGGGATGTCTAGGTAGAAAAGGAAGAGAGCAGAAGGAATGTGCAGTGCAATGGCCAAAGTGTTGAGCCTGGGAACAGGAAATGTGCAACTCAGTCCTAAGCATGCTTATCCAAACTCCTGCAAACATTTTCTTGGGGGGGAAAACCCACGACACTCTGTGGGGCTTATTTCCAAATCACTGTACAGGATTAGGTCAGTAGATTTGGTTCTCGCATTTACCGGTGCAGTGGAATTGTTGCATACCCTCCAATATTTCTCCAATGAAAATAGGGATCTCCTCCTCCTCCTCCTCCTCCTCCTCCTCCTCCTCCTCCTCCTTCTTACCCCACCCATCTGACTGGGTTGCCCCAGCCACTCTGGGCAGCTTCCAACATACAGTGGTACCTCAGGTTACAGACGCTTCAGGTTACAAACTGCGCTAACCCAGAAATAGTACCTCAGGTTAAGAACTTTACCTCAGGGTGAGAACAGAAATCGGGCGGCGGCAGCGGGAGGCCCCATTAGCTAAAGTGGTACCTCAGGTTAAGAACAGTTTCAGGTTAAGAATGGACCTCCAGAACGAATTAAGTTCTTAACCCGAGGTACAACATAATAAAACATCAGATGTCTTCTAAAGGTTGTATAGTCACTTATCTCCGGGGGTCGGAGTCGTATAACTCCATACCCTCCGACACTTCTCTGATGAAAATAGGGACATCCTAAGGAAAAGCTGGACATTCCAGGATCAGATCAGAAACTGGGACGGCATCTGTAAATCTGGGGCTGTCCCCCCAAAATAAGGACACTTGGAGGGTCTGTTGTTTCCTTTCAGTGTTTTGATCTCCGGCTGCGCTTGAGGTGCCACAAGCGGCAGCTTCTGTTGCCTGCGCCGTTACAGTGATACCTTGGTTCTCAAACTTAATCTGTACCAGAAGTCCATTCCAAAACCAAAGCGTTCCAAAACCAAGGCACACTTTCCTATAGAAAGCAATGCAAAACGGATCAATCCGTTCCAGACTTTTAAAACCAATCCCTAAAACAGCAATTTAACATGAATTGTACTAACTAACAAGACCATTGATCCAGAAAATGAAAGCAATAATCAATGTACTGTACTATTAAATAAATAAATAAATAAATAAGACAGCATTGTAGATGGTAAAAATTTAAATTTTTATTATTATTTTCTTACCTGCACTGATGATAGTCATTGTTTGCATGGGGGAGGGGGGTTATCCATTTCCGCAGTCACACAATCAATCAATCATGTTCAAAAACCAAGGTGCAGCTTCCGATTGGTGCAGGCACCCTGGAAACAATAGCTGACAGCTGCATCGGACGTTCGGCTTCCGAAAAACATTCGAAAACCGGAACACTTACTTCCAGGTTTTCGGCGTTTGAGAACCAAGGTACCACTGTATCTTCTCTGGCTGAAGCAATCAAAACCCACTTCAGTACTGCCACTCTCCAACCCAAAGAGGTTTGGTTAGTCCCCTCCCATGTGCTCTGTCTTTGCTACCTGGGGGATCAAGCCACAAATAACTGTCAAAGTGCAGCACACCACACTAGGAACAGATGCACTGGGCCTAAAGTTCAGGTGCTCAGTTAACTCAGCAGGTTCGAAGCTCTGGTATGGCCTCCCCATCGAAATGGGACTTGGTCCATCATTGCTTTCATTCAGGAGACAGGGAAAGATGGCAGGCCGTTAGCAGAGAGGAAAGTAGGAGATGATATGATATGATGATATGATATGATATGATATGATATGATATGATATGATATGATATGGGATAGAGGCATTGTGGTGTTAACGTGATCATTGGAACTGCTGCCGCTTTGCCAATATTGTTATGATTTCGATCTGCTGCTTCACATGGCATTTTGAATTTGTAAGCCACCCTGTGATCGTTCGGTAAAGGGCTGTATAGATACCCAGATAATTAAATAAATAAACGTACACACACTCTTTCTCTGCCTTACCTGTCTCACAGTGCTAGCCTTAGGGGTGCTAGTCACTACTACTACTACTACTAGGAGGGTTTTCTCTTCTTGCGCTTTGATTGTCAATGGCAGAAGCCATGGCAGGGTGTCGGGGTGAGGTAAACAGCATCTTGGGCCATGTGAGTTGACTTTGCAGCAGGCCATTTCAAGGATGGGATGGGAATTTGGGTCTTTAGGTTGGCCTCCTAGCCATCTCTCAAAATGGCTATTTTTTCGGCTCAGGCTGCGGCGGAGCTAGCCACTCGGGCGCCCAGAGTGGCGCACATGCCGCACACTCAGGGGCGGGGCGATCCACCCACAGGGCGGGGAGGTCTGCCCACGGGGGCAGCCGATTGCGGTGCAGCAATCTACCCGGACGGGGGTCCGATCGTGGTGCGGCGGTGCGATCCTCGTGGCGGGGGTCCAATCGTGGTGTGGTGGCGCGATCCTCCCAGCGGGGGTCCAGTTGCAGTGATCCTCCCAGCAGGGTGGGTGGGGTGGCAATCGCACTATGGCACTGCCCGGGGGGGCGATCATGGCGTGGCGGCATGATCCGCCCAGGGGAGATTTTGTCACCCACCTCTGGGATGACACCTGGGTCAGACCGCCCCCCCACCGCTCCCCCCTTCCTACGCACCTGTGCCCAGGGTTGTAGGCAATGATTACTTAGGAGTCGAGCTGCTGTTGTGGCTTGCCACTGCTGCCTGTTTCTTCTGTATGGGATAGCTTCAAATGTAAACATTTGCCTCAGTGGCATTATATTCCTGTGGTACTGGCATAACAGGTTTCTGGGAACGGCGAGAAGTGAATTCAGCCAGTGATCATAGATGTGGCAGGCGACAGCATCATTGTTGCTTGCAGCAGGAGCAAACTGCCGGGTTGAGGCACTCTCTGAAAGCCCCATCTGATCCGCAGGCCAATTGGATTATTTGGACTTAAGCCACATCAGCCCCATTTGAATTAATGAGACCTTCACATCAATTAACCTGGAGAATTTGAGACTTAAGCCAGTTTAATGAGATTTGCATTCATAAGGTTACAAAATCGGGAGTTGGGGAATTCAGAATGGGCAGCTTGACCTTAAGGTATCATTAAAATGGGCAGCTTCTGCAATACTGTTTTGTACTGGAGAGAGAGAGAGAGAGAGAAATAAACATGGTACAGCCTTCCTGGGACTGTACCACATTAGAATGCAAGTGCGGCATTGAACCTGTAAAGCACCAATGATAAGCTGAATATGTATTGGTTTTGCAGGGCCTGCAACCTCAGCTTTCTGCTGAGACAGGTCTTTTACCTGCCCCACCCCTGAAATCACATATGACATCAAGTGGAGGGCAGGTGGGCATAGCTTGGCCGAAATGGCCTCATGGGCCAAATGGGGAGGTCCTGTGAGCCTGATCAGAGGAATGGTGGCTAAACTATTATAGGACTAAACATTTGCTATTTATGACTTCACTTTTGGGGTTTCGTGAAGTTATACTGTATTTGATGTTTTAAATTAATTGTCTCTCCCCACCCTAAGCAACTGAAATAGGTAGAACTACACCAGCCTTCCCAGCTGGGGCTGCTGGGAGTTGTAGTCCAAAATGTCTCGAGGGTCCCAGGGAGGTTGGAGTATACCGGGGAGCAAAAATGTAGATCTTATTTGGCAAGCTCAGACTAGAAGCTGGGAAGATCTAGATCAGGGTCCCCAAACTAAGGCCCGGGGGCCAGATCATCTTCTCAATCGCCTTCTCAATCCGGCCCGTGGACGGTCCAGGAATCAGCATGTTTTTACCTGAGTAGAATGTGTCCTTTTATTTAAAATGCATCTCTGGGTTATTTGTGGGGCATAGGAATTCATTTATATATATATATATATTTCAAAATATAGTCTGGCCCCCCCACAAGGTCTGAGGGACAGTGGACTGGCCCCCTGCTGAAAAAGTTTGCTGACCCCTGCTCTAGATTCATGCCCTAGATCCTGGAATATTCTTTCTAGCTTTGCTAGCAAAATGGCAAGCTCTCCTTTCCCACCACCTGTGGGTTAAAAGTACTAACAGTAAAAGGAAGATCTACCACTCTGGGGCAATTTAGAACCACCCTCACTGAAAGCATCATAAACAACCCATGCAAGCAAAGCAAGGGGCTCTCTCAGGAAGAGAGAGAGAGAGAAAACTTTGATCCGTTGCAGGTGGTAACTTTTCCTTTGCTCAAAGAGGAGTGGCCCTGCCGGAGAGCTCTCTTGTAATTGCGATACTTTTGGGAAAGCAGAGTGTGGTACAGCCCCAAGGCTGTAGCTTGCACCTGTGTGCCAAAGCGATACAAAGTGAGCAGGCAGGGTTGTAATTTAACACACACAGCCGGGGGAACATCAGCTGGCTCGGGAGCGAGGGAAGGGTCTTTTTCATCTTCTGTCAAGCCCCTTTGGCTCAACTGAGCGTTTCCAAAAACTTCCTGGCATGGCTGGAAAGCGGCTTTGCAAAGCTGGCTCGGAAACCTTTCCAGGTGGGCATGATGGCCTGTGCCGTATCTAGACATGTGTGGCATAGGTGTATAGCTGGGAAGCAAGCAGGGCAAAAGCGAGAGTGGGGTGGTGGTGGAGAGAATCGCAGGGGAGGGAGAAAGGGGGAAATAATTGAAGAGGCTTGAGAGAATCTGAGTGGTAGACTCAATCAGTGGGGATGGTAAATGGATCTGAAAGACCCCCACCTCCCTAGCAAGAAGGAATAAATGTGAGGAAAGGGATGAGGTGAGTTCCTCCCCCCCAAAAAAAACCCAACAACAACCAGCACTGCATATTTCAGTGTTTAATCAGAAGAATGAATAGAATGTTCACCAAGGACTGGTCCATTTGAAAAGTGGACAAAGGGTTCCATTCTTTAAATTTATGTTTCATCATCAGCAAGCTTGCATGTTATAACCATGCAATCTAATATGAACAATGCCCATATGAGGTGATGGCTTTTATTATCCATTTTACTTGTTTACTGGTTGTTTGTATCTATGTTTAAGGGTACTGCAAGGGACGCAGGTGGCGCTGTGGGTTAAACCACAGAGCCTAGGGCTTGCTGATTAGAAGGTTGGCGGTTCGAATCCCTGCGACGGGGTGGGCTCCCGTTGCCCAGTCCCTGCTCCTGCCAACCTAGCAGTTCGAAAGCACGTCAAAGTGCAAGTAGATAAATAGGTACCGCTCCAAGAGGGAAGGTAAACGGCGTTCCTGTGTGCTGCTCTGGTTCGCCAGAAGCGGCTTTGTCATGCTGGCGACATGACCTAGAAGCTGTACGCCGGCTTCCTCGGCCAATAGCGCGAGATGAGCGCCGCAACCCCAGAGTCAGTCACAACCTAATGGTCAGGGGTCCCTTTACCTTTACTGCAAGGGAAGGGGAGTTGGGAGAGATTGGCTATTATGAAAGAAGGTGGGGAATCTGTAGGCAGGGTGGGCAATTGTGGAGAAGCAGCTATCCCTAGAGGACACCATTCATTCACATATATGAGTCTTTCCCTTCAAAGCACTTTCCCCTCCCCCAAAGCATTCTGGGCACTGTAGTTTGTTAAGGGCTCTTGGGAACTGTAACTCTGTGAGGGGGAAACTCCTGTGCCCAGAAAGCTTTGAGTGGGGAAATGTGCTTTGAAGGTACAGTGTGTACAAAGTCTGTGTTATCCAAGCTCAGACTGGTTGTGCCTCATAAACACATAGCTTATCTAGAGCCCTTGTTGCCCTGTAGTGTGTGCTCTGTGTGTGTGTGTGTTCTAATTATCATAAACGTTCCTGGAATCAACCCATTTTGATGAGAGGCAGCCTAGAAATTTTTAAATCAATAAATTTACTGTGGCCAGGAATGAATAGATATTGATAAAACAGTTGCCCTAGCAACAACCAGAAGACTAAGGAGCTGGTATAATCTCTCTCTGTGTGTCTAGTAATCGCCACAGAAATAGAGTCGGTTTCTGGCCACCTCACTTTGAAAGGAACACGAGGTGGGCAGGGTGTAGAAAGTGAGTTGAATCAAAACCCGTGAAAATCTGAAAGGCCATACAAAACAGAACACTTCAAGAACTAGTGTACTAACACTAATAATGAGGAAGTATGGAGTGCTTACTGGGACACCAACAACCATTTTCAGCTTTTCGTATCTGTTCTCTGAATGAAAGTAAAGCTAGTAGCTGTTCCTTATCCTTTGAGGACAGAACTCACATCTCAACAAACCATAATGCAAATGGGGAAGCAGCACATTCATAAGAATTGGTTTTGCCTAGTTCTTCTCAAGGTTATCAATTTTGTCCTTCACATGCCTCATTGCCAGAGATCCCCCCCTTCCACCAGCCAGGCTTACTTGGACAAGCCCCCCCCCCCAGCTTTCACATGAAAATTATGAAGCAATCACGGCATCAAAAACCTCGTCTTTGGTTATGCCCCTGAGGCCTGAAGACTATTTCAGCAAATCCGTGATCTGTGCTTATAAGCTTCTGCATAAGAGAGCACTTGACACAGGTGGAATTTGACTTTTACATGAGGGATGAAGATATGTATCAGATCTTGCAAATGGGATTTGCAAAGCTGACTTGCAAGAAGGAACATTCTTGAGTGTCAATGTGTGTGTGTGTGTGAGGGGGGGGGAACGATGACATCTCATTCCCTTTTCCTAATTTGAGTGCCACCCCTCTTACGGCATCCTAATGGCTAGATCTTAAAGAAAAGCCTCTTAATCTTTGGCAAGAAAACCACCCTTTTAGAGCAGCATTGAATGGATTTCATAGATTTCTGTTCTCCTTTCATACATGCTCACACACACCCTGGGTTTTGCAGAGCGCAAAACTGCTAAAGTCAAATCTCGGATATTTAAAAGGCATTCTGAAACTGGTCTGCTTTGCCTTTCCCTCCCCTCCCCTCCCCTCCCTTCTCTCGGCATTATCAACAAGGAGGTCATAAATCACTGGCTGTGTAAGAGGTGAAAAGACCACCGTCATGTAACTCAAACAGGCTCAAAGTAAAAAGAGTCCCTTCAGTGTGAGGGTGGTCTATGAAGTTAGGAGGCACCTGCTAGCAGATCCCAGGGACACTAGCATCTGTGTAAACTTGCCCCCTCCCTACGACCGCAACCCTTATAAAGGTGTTGAATGAATGGGTCTCATGAAAAAGGCTCTGTCTGAAACAGCCCCCAAAGCTTTCTAATATGCCTCAGCAAAACAGAGGCTGTGTTGTTCTGGCATGGATTATTAGAGACCACAGGGAAACCTATTAATTATAGTTACAAACTGATCTGTTTGTTGACTGTTGGATTGAGTTCCATGATATGCATATTACAAAGTAAGATATAAGGTGTCTCAGACATCTTCCTCTACTTCCAGCCCTCACCTCCATCTACCCAGCTTCCCAGATTAAGGGATTTTGGATGCCTGTAGATCTCTGTCACTGAAAATAAACTGCACTGCTAAAATGGGTCCTTGATATGCAATTTACTAATGGGTAGGGAATAGCTTCCGATAAATACTTGCTGTCAGAAGCCATTCAAGACTGGTTGCATCTCATGACGGGCAACATGATCAATATTTTTTGCAGATCCTTTGCCCAATTCTTGCACATATCCGTCTCAAACTCATTTTGTCAGCAAATTGTGAAATTGCACTTCTGAATATCGTAGCCCCTGAGCCCTGATGAAGAATCGGAGGAGGTAGTGTTAGGACTGCTTCATTTGGGAATGACCCTTCCGTACCTTCTCTGATACCCTCCCTGGTAGAAGATGTGGCCCTACCAGTTGATGTGGTCATGTCGCATCATCCCCAAGAGATCAGTCCCCAACAGCAGCAGCATCTTCCTGACCTCACAGAGGCCAGTAGTTACAATTGCTGCAAAAACAAGAAGGTGGGCCAACAGCTAAGTAGGCCTTACCAGTTTACACAAGGCTTCAGGTGGGAGCTGTCCTTAGTCCTGACTTCCTGGCTCTCTGCTTAATAGACTTGACCTACCTTGACCTGCTGTTGCCTGACTTGACTCTGCCTGGCTTGGCTTACCCAAAAGAGACTCAGCCTGTGTCTACATCCCCTATGAGCATTAAGTCCCAGCAGAGAGGGATACGACTATTGTGTTTACTTTGGCCCTGTAGCCCAATTTTTGCACTCAAACTCCACTTCCAATATTAGGAGTGAGATTGCAGCCAGAGACCTGCCCTCAGCTTGGGGGTGGTTGCAAGCCCCATCCTCTCACATCTGTCCACTGGGCATGTTCTCCACTGGAATTTTCATTATGAGATTATTTTTAATAATCATAATCATAACCATTCCGTTTGATGCTCTTAGGAACTTTCTTGCGATTCAGCTATGGATGAATCCAACAGCAGAGCCATCCTGCCCTGGAAAACTCTTTTCACCTCCTAAAATCTAAAATTGCTGACATGCTACCTGTTACCCTGTATTGGTGGGATGTGGATACGACATCAGAATACTCACAGCTCTGCACAAAAATCACATTCACAGAAAACAGGGAAGCTGACAAGATAAGGGCTTGAGTTTGTTTCTGGTCCATAGGGAATCTGAGGACAGGCTATTGCTCCTTTGCATCCTTTACCAAGTCTTTTGAGTATAGGATGTCTTTTCTATGCTCAAGCCTTGGAATGTGGGGCAGGGGGCTGAATGCCTTAAAAACCTGAAACAATTCGCAGTGGATTCTGGGGGCAGCTCCTTTCGAAGTCATTAGTTAAGAGCACTCGCGATGACAACAGGCAGCTGCTTTGGAGATTTCCCTTCATAATTAGTTAATAACCTCCATGTGCTTTTCCTATCTAATTAAGCTGCTGTGAGAGCTTCCACTTTGTCAGGACTGCTAAAGAATTATGGACATGAAGGGTCCTTTAGGCTTTTCCTCTCTCAATCTCTCTGTCTCTCCAAAGATGCCTTTGAAAGAGAAGCAGTTTGCTGGATTTAAAGTTTGCCACTCCTCGCGGACTTTGACTTGAGCTACAAAGAACCACATACTTTTGCGACCAGCAGGTTGAGGCCCCTGAGCTAAATCTTCCCACCTTCTCAAGGACTGCTGCCTACCCCCCAGGCCTGGCAAGTTGCCAGGCAAGAGGCAAAACTATGCAGAGAAAGTGGTGTCTCTAAGAACAGAGTTTGGTCTTCCAGAAAGTGGAAGATGGGAGTGATCTCCCATTTCCCTACCACATCCGCCACCACACTTTCCTCCAAGGTACTTTCTCAGTGCTATCTTCTTATTCTGCCCACACTTTAAGATCCTTTTTGGCAGCCCTGCTATAGGTGCCCCTACCAAGCAAGGTCAGGAAGCACCATGGAAAGGGTTTTTTCCTATTTATGGAACAGTCTTTCTAGGAAGGTTTGCCTGGTGTCAGTTCTGTGGTCTCTCTGACACCAGGTGAGTATCTTTCTGTTCCCCAGGCTTTTTAAATAACCATGCAATCTGGACCCGAACTTGCAAAATAGGTTATGTAAAAATTATACATTGTGCAAAAATTTACTCCATTTGTATACATGCTGCAGAATTTGGTTTGCACAGGCTTTTGCGCAGAATTTGGATTGCCTGCGCGCAGAATTTTAATTTTTCTTCCAGCCAGGATGATATGCCTATTAGATTTCCCCACTCCCCGCCCACTGACTTCATTTAAAAACTTATGTATCTTTCTCCTGCAAGATTTAATGCATGTCAAACGTATATGAGAGATATGTGTCTGGATATATTTTCCTCTGCCCTATAAAAAGCACTGATTGGATTTAAATATGAATAGCACTGTAACTTTCACAGGTTAAGCCTTTGGTTAAAAGTCCAGGATGTTAAAAGGTATATGGCTGTTTTAAAAAATGTCTTTCATTATAAATACATCCAGATATTTCTGCTGCAGTTTTACGAGACGGTGTTGAAAGCTTTTGTGATATAATGATCTCACGTTGATCGTACATGTGACATTGTTCCCTTTCTCAGTTTCCTCAGCCTAATGCCAAAATAAATTTGGGGATGGCTGTGCTCCTTTGCACGTTTGCACAAAAGTAATCCCACCGGAGCTCTATAGGGCTTCCTTCTGAATAAGCAGGTACTGGGTTAGGTTGTGCTACTGAAATCACAAGAATACAAGAGACCAAAGGCTCATAAACCCCCATTTTATGTTTCCAGCAATAACTAACCACTGTTGGATGCCCACAAATAAAAAATTAGGGGAATGGCCTTCCTTCTGCAGTTTGCTCTCGTTGCCTGTATTCAGAGGTACACTTCTTCTGTACATAGATGTTCTTTCAAGGCTATCATAAAAGCTGCTTACAAACCATGAATTTATCTAATTTTGTGGTTTTTTAAAATTCACCTACAACTGTGGTCACTGCCATATCTGCCAGAATGATTCTTCTTATTTCTGCGTTTTCTTAAATGGGCATACTTTTCCTTTAGTTACAAAAGTGGTTAATTCATTCAGTTAGGTTCCTGGTCTCTGAGAGACTGATATTGTATTTGGATTGTTTGATAGTGTTTGTTTGTGTGTTTGTTTTACTATATACGGGCAGATCCACATCATGGACTCAGGTACATTAGTAAAAAAAAAGGGGGGGGGAGGAGGAAAAAAAGCTTTTAAAATTACACCAGATGGCGCTGCAGAGTTCGGTCTTTTGGCAACGTGATTTCCCATTATGTGGTTTACAACGCGTTTTCCTGAAATGGTTTTTTTAAATGTGTCTAGATCCAGCGCATACATTTAAAGTACATTCAGAGCACATGCCTCCCTCCCCCCCAAGAATCCCAGGGAATGTAGTTTCCTCCCTCACAGAGCTGCAATTCCTAGCACCCTTAAAAAAAAAACTACAGTTCCCAGGATCCTTTGGGGTATGTCATATGCTTTAAATGTATGCTGTGGATCTGCCTTCTGTCAAGTAGGGTAGCCAGTTGGAAGGGTCCAAGAAAGCTTTTATGAGATGGGTAGTTCTGTATTGTACTTGCATATCAAGGCTCCAGGTTGAAAGGTACATCTAGTTCGTTTGAACAGCTGCAAAAGAGGATAGTTGTGCAGAAGGGTTTCCCCCTTTGACAGGCACCATTTCTCTTCTACGCTACATTGGGCAAAGCATAGACGTTCTCGTCCTCTGCATCTGGTCCTCCTGCATTTGGTGGTGAGAGCAACGGATCACACAGGCTCCAGGATGAGACTCTGACAGAGCAAGGACAACTTCTTATCTCTCTTATCAGTTCGCCAGCTGCAACTAATCCAGAATTCAGCAGCTAGACTGGTGACTGGGAGAAGGGAACCAGGAACAGGGCCTTCTCAGTAGTGGCACCCACCCTGTGGAACACTCTAACATCAGATGTCAAGGATATGAATCACTATATAACCTTTAGAAGACATCTGAAGGCAGCCCTATGTAGGGAAGCCTTTTACTGTGTAATGTTTTATTATGTTTTTATATATGTTGGAAGCCGTCCAGAGTGGCTGGGGAAACCCAGTCAGATGGGCAGGGTATATACAGCGGCGTTGCTAGCCTTCTGGCTGCCCGGGGCGGCAAACCCAAAGGCACCCCGCCGAGGGGCAGGGCGTCCATCGCACGCATGCGTCACACGTCACAATGCATGTGTCATGACGCACGATGCACGCGTCGCAATACGGAGCGGGTTGCTGGGGGGCGGTGCTCCAGCGCTCGGATCTGAGGATCCTGATGCTAGAGCAGCGCCGCCAGCAACCTGCTCCATAGCTCGCTGATGCCCCTCACTGCTCTGCCTGAGCAGGAAGAAGCACAAAGCGAGCTACAGAGCGGGTTGCTGGCGCCGCCACTCGAGCATCGGGATCCTCGGATCTGGGCACTGGAGCAGTGCCGCCGGCAACCCGCTCCATAGCGCACTTTGTGCTTCTTCCTACTCAGGCAGAGCGACGAGGGGCGTCTCCGCTGATGCCCCCGCCGCTCCGCCTGAGTAGGAAGAAGCACAAAGCATGCGGCAAACCGATCCAAAGCGCGCTTTGTGCTTCTTCCTACTCAGGCAGAGGTGGAGCGATGAGGGGCGTCAGCGGCCGCCGCTGACGCGGCTCTCTGGCCTGCCCCTTGCCTCCGCCCCACCAGGAAGAAGCGAGGGGCGAGGCGAGCAACATCGGGGCATCCGCGATGGCGGTCGCGCCGCCGCCACGGTAGCTGTCGGTGGAGGTGGCGAGGGGGCGCCGCGCTGCCCCCCGCAGAGTGGAGCTCAGGGCGCCCCGCCCCCTATTGCAACGCCCCTGGGTATATATATACCGTGTTTCTCATATTATAAGACACGTCTTATATTTATTTTTCCCTCAAAAAAACACACTATGGCTTATTTTCAAGGGATGTCTTATTTTTTTCCTCCTCCTCCTGCCGCGGCCGGCATTGCTGCTGCGCCTATCACTATGTCTTATTTTCGGGTTATGGCTTATATTCCTTGAATGCTTAAAAATCCTGCTATGGCTTATTTATGGGTATGTCTTAAAATATGAGAAACAGGGTATATATATATGTATAAGGTAATAATTACCTTTAAACAGTTTCTTTCCTGGAGGAGAAGGGACTCTAGACATGATACAACCACACCTCTTCTAGTGGTAGATACATGGAGCGCTGTCTGTGGTGGTCAGAAAGCCTTCTGCACATGCTCAGAGTTGCTGTCTGTAGTATGACTCCGGGCTCTGCCCTGATTCTGATTAAGCCCCCTGCATGCATAGAGAAGGGAAGACACAAACGAAAATGGGTTGATGTAAAATAACATAAATGTGTCTGAAAGGCAAGGATAAATGCCTGTTTGCTGCCAAGAGCTGGCCACTTGAGATGAACTTTGCCTAGATTGCTTTTTGTTCTGTCTCACTGTCACATACTCATGAGTAGCTGCTATTCCTCCTGAGACATATGTAATACTTAATCTGACCTCATAGAAAGCCTGTCTGAGGACGCCTAAAGAAACCACACCGTCTTAAGTCCCCACAGAACTTTCCCTGCCTTCCTTTTTGGATTGCCTCAGCAAAACAAACCTCCATTTTGTATTCTTTCCCCCTTTCCTTGACACTAAGGAGGCCTCAGGCAAACTTTTTGTCTTTCCCTGCTTCTCACCCCAGCTTTCCTTTTAGTTGGCTTAGTGGGGGACCTTTCCCCCTACCCTTTTTTTTTCTTTCTTATCGTGGATGGGGAAGCGGGAGAGTGCAAGAATTTCATCCTGGGCCTCCTAAACAACGTTCTCTGGGGAGACGCAGATGGCGACAAAGAACCAGAGCCAAGATATAGGAGCTCTCCCTTGGAAGCCTTCCCCCCCACCCCTCCCCTCTCTCCTCCTAACCCCTCGATGCTTCTCTCTTCTGCAGCCCTATGATAAATGTATAATACCAACTTTAAGAGAAAGCTGTAAATAATAGAGAAGATATCCTATGGGATAATTTTGTAAGGGGTAAGAGAGGTAGAATTACTTGATGACATTAGAAATGAAGGCAGCTCTTAACTCGTTGGAGAACAACAGAGCAATGGGCTGAATGAGACGTGCATAAATTGTCGGAGCATAAGACATTGCTACCCTCAGGAGGTTGACTAGCTCTTTCTTTTCTTTCCTTTCTTTTTTTAATGACTGCACTTCTTGAAGACATAAATACTCAGCCAGTCCTTTCTCTCTTTTTCTTTTCTAGGCTGACTTGGAGCCTTCTGGAGTTGAACATCCCTCCTTTGATGTGTAAATAATGAGTGACTGCTGATGATCAAAGAACATTAGCTTGATAGACACAATTCAGATCCTCCGTATTTGATATCCATATAGGATGAGTTGCAGCAAGCTAGATCATTTAGGCGAGGCAGCATGAATCGGACCTTGGCACCCAAAGTGATGAAACGCTTTTTTGGTTAGAGGGCCGGGCCTTGGGCTGCTAACTGGGGCAACTGGGCTCTTCCACTGCCTGAAAGTAGCTTCCAGGGTTGGACCGGTTTGAGCTGTGATTTCTTCAGCTGCGTTGTGTGCAGGTTTGCAAGGTGTTTCAGCCAGGAGACAGTGCCACCTATACCTTTAAATGGCAGGGAGGAAAGGTGCAAACCTTGGTGTCTCCTGCTACACACTCTGCCAACCACTAGATATTTTAAAGCTGGATTTTGATCAGGCACCCCCAAACTGCGGCCCTCCAGATGTTTTGGCCTACAACTCCCATGATCCCTAGCTAACAGGACCAATGGTCGGGGAAGGTGGCAATTGTAGTCCAAAACATCTGGAGGGCCGAAGTTTGGGGATGCCTGATTTTGATGAAGCAATGCAATGAGATACAATTTGGAGAACTCAGCATCTAAAAACTCTACAACCCATTCTTTTCAGGTTCAGCTTCACAGCTTTTTGCTTTTTTTGCCTTTTTAATGTTTTATTTTGGCTGCAAAGTGGGCCTATTTTTGCACAGGTTACGAGTCCATTTCATATATGTTGCTATATATTACTGCTGTGCTATTCCGTCATATATGTTGTTACATATTACTGCTGTGCTATTCCGTACCGTTGCATTGGCCAATTGCATTGAGGTCGTGTCTCCCACCCAAGAACGACAGGCACACTTTCTTTACGTCAGAAGCCAACCTTTATACTGGCAGTTCAAACTCGGCAGCAGGAGAAGAGCAGAAATTAGCCCAGGTGCCCCCGGATGCCGGCAATGAGGCCAGGATCAAACCAACTCAAGAGAGAAGCTTCAGTTCCCTAAAGGCAGTTCTGGGGCGAGGCCAGGGAGTCAGGATTCCAGGACCAGGAACTGTGACCTGGGAATGCACATGAGCCTGAAATTGTTCCAACCACCAGCCCTGCCAACTCACCATGCTTTTAAACAGAGGTGGGGAGAGTCCAGCTATGTACTTGCAAGAACTCTTGAGGCACTGCTGTTGCCTTGGAGACAAGGTCAGGTTTTTCTTCTCCCCTGACAATTCAGACTGTGTTCCGGAGTATAGCATCTAGATCAAGGGAAGTAATAGTACCACTGTATTCTGCTCTGGTCAGACCTCACCTGGAGTACTGTGTCCAGTTCTGGGCACCACAGTTCAAGAAGGATACTGATAAGCTGGAACGTGTCCAGAAGAGGGCAACCAAAATGGTCAAAGGCCTGGAAACGATGCCTTATGAGGAACGGCTTAGGGAGCTGGGTATGTTTAGCCTGGAGAAGAGAAGGTTAAGGGGTGATATGATAACCATGTTCAAATATATAAAAGGATGTCATATAGAGGAGGGAGAAAGGTTGTTTTCTGCTGCTCCAGAGAAGCGGACACGGAGCAACGGATTCAAACTACAAGAAAGAAAATTCCACCTAAACATTAGGAAGAACTTCCTGACAGTAAGAGCTGTTCGGCAGTGGAATTTGCTGCCAAGGAGTGTGGTGGAGTCTCCTTCTTTGGAGGTCTTTAAGCAGAGGCTTGACAGCCATCTGTCAGGAATGCTTTGATGGTGTTTCCTGCTTGGCAGGGGGTTGGACTGGATGGCCCTTGTGGTCTCTTCCAACTCTATGATTCTATGATTCTATGATCCCTCCCTCCCCTGGCATTAGGTGTCCTGTTGCCCACCTGTAGCAGGGCCCCGGGCCCCAATTAAGGTGATAATGTAAATCCCTATAAATCCTAGAACAGGGGTCCCCAGACTTACCGCGCGGCGGGCCGGAGGGTAGGGGAGTGCGCGCGCAGCGGGCCGGAGGGCGGGGGAGTGCGCGCCCGTGCGCATGCGCACACGCACACGGGCGGTAAAAAAATCACCGAAAATCGCTTGTGCGCATGCGTATGGGCCTCCCCCGACCCGGAAGTGCACCAGAAATGACCTCTTCCGGGTCGGGAGAGGCCCGTACGCATGCGCACAAGCGATTTTTGGCGATTTTTTGGCGATTTTTTAGATTGTCGCTGTGCTGCGCGCCGTGAGAGCGGGCGGCGGCAGCGGGCGGCGGGGGTCGTCGCGGGCCGGATTGGAAGGCCGATTGGGCCGCATCCGGCCCGGGGGCCGTAGTTTGGGGACCCCTGTCCTAGAATATGCTTATAATAGTGAATTATGGGAGCTTGTTGCTTTAAGAAACTGATGATTTAGCAAGATGCCGTTCTTTTACCAGAACAGAAGGTCAGCTAACACGCAAATCACAAAGATATAATTCATAAGCTAGAACACAAATTGTTACATAGTACACGTAACACAGGTTCCCAACACGCATACTATCTCACAATGTAACATATTATTGAGAATCAAAGGCCTAGCTAGCAATCCTTGGCCTAGTTAGCAATGCTTATTGCGCATGCGTATTAAATTAGGTAATGACATACGTATTAAATATGAAATGAGATAATGATGAATATTAAAATATTAAATGATGTAATGCTTTATGTGATTGGTTAAATCAAAATCATTTGTCTGAAATGTTATAAATTCCTGCCCAACCTTTGGGCGGGGTTGCAGTTTTGCGAAAAGATTAGACTGTAACCTTATTGCTTTGCAATAAACAAAATGGACTCCTAACTCCTCTTGTCTCTGAGTTTTATTGGCTAACTCAGAAGATAAGCCATTTTTGGCTTACAACACACCCTCCTCCTTTAATTGCTGTAAGAACATAGGAAGGACCGTGTCAGATCGGACCAAAGGCTCAACTCATCTAGCACCCCGTTTTCCACAGTGGCGGACCAGATCCTGAACCTGAGTTGCGGTTGTTCACGCAAAAATGAGAGCTACGCCATTTCTGTCTGTCTGCTTGGCCTGTCACGTGACCTGGCCCCTCCATCTTGGGGGCCATGAATGGGCAGTCCGCCAGTATGAGGCAGAAACAAAGATAAATAAAGATAAATAAAAATAAATAAAGTGATTCACACCCTGGCTTTGTCGCACTTGATTTCATCCTTTCATTTTATTCTCCTTTTCATAGTCCTCCTGATAGCACCGTGCCTTGCTTTCAAATGGTTAGCCTGAGAATAGGGACTGTGTCATTTCTGAGGGATGGATTCATTCAAGCTGTTGCACTAGCAGAAACCTGAAGTGTGGGTGGGTTTCCACGAGGCAAGACACAGTGATAACAGCAAGAAACTTTATTGAACTAACAGAACTAGACAACAGGAGCAAAGCAACTGCTTATATACATTTCTGAAGGCCTGGGCCACTCCCAGTCCCAACGTGGATGGCTGTCTAAACTTCCAGGCTGCGAATCATGACTCAGAGTTTAAGGGCCAATGGCAGAGGCCCAAATCCTGAAATGTTCTGTGATTGGATATCATGTATCGAATCAGAACACAGGGACTCAGAATCCTTAGTCCAGACTCAAGCTCAGGCAAACACAGACGACTGAATACATAACAAAGCCCATCTGCAGTTAATATCTGGACAACAGACTAAGCAGGCCTTCCCTGCTATGGTGAGATGTAATTCTATCTAAGTCAGAACATTGGTATGTCTAAATGTTCAGATACACATTTTATACAAAGCTGTGTCTTCATTCATGCCCTCAGGGATGTCCTATTCAATAATAATAATAATAATAATAATACTCTGCCCATCAACTGTGTTGCCCCACCTTTGGGTGGCTTCCAACATATCTAAAGCATAATAAAATATAAACATTAAAAAACTTTCCTATACAGGGCTGCCTTCCAGTGTCTTCTAAAGGTTGTATAGCTATGATACTTATCTCCTTGGCTAGGCTAGGGGGTCGTATAACTCCATACCCTCCGACAATTCTCTGATTAAAATGGGACACCCTACCATACCCTCCAACATTTTTCCGATGAATATAATGAACCTTTCTCCTAAGGAAAAGCAGGACATTCCGGGATCAAATCAGAAAGCGGGAAGGCTTATGTAAATCTGGGACTCTCCTTGGAAAATAGGGACACTTGGATGACCTGTCTTTGTGAAGTTGTGTAGGGGTGGCCACCTTACATGAGGCTCCATGTACCGGTTTACCGAAGGTTCAGGAGTGGGTTGCCCATCCATTGGACCTAACAAGGTAACCTGTTACTTTTCTTTGGCAGAAGCTCTTCGAAACCTGCAATCCAGCAGGCCTTCTATGCTCGCCTGTCCTAGTGAAACCAACAAGGCCTCCTTTTAAAGCTAGGCGCAGGATTGCAATCTAAGTGCTCTTGAACAATTTCTCTCGCCACAATCTATCACTCAAGATGCATAAAGTGCAATGCAAAAACTCACCTTTGTGCGTGAAAGCGTGTGTGTTAGCTGCACAGAATCATTAAATCACAATAAAAGAAATCTTTGGAAATCTCCCCGGGGCGACAGTAATTGACCCAGGAATTTTCCAGTACAAGGCCCACATTTTTTTTTATATTGTAATAACCATGCAGAGATGTAGACATGGATCTCCATTGGGGGATACACCCCCATTGTTCTTCTCAGCCACTATGCTTTGCCTTCACCCTTTGAGCTTTTCAGAGGATTCAGATTATTTGGTTTCTTTGAAGAACAAAGGCCTAAAGGGGGAGGGGGGCATCTTTTTTTTTTTAGATGACTGGCTATTTTGATCTACTAGGTATGCTCACAGTATGATGGAACAAACACCAGCAATCATTAAGGAAAAAGCAGAGGAGGAACCATAATCAAAAGAAGAAGCACAGAAGCTTTTGCCTTGTCTAGTCATAGGATCTGGGGGTGTGGTGCTAAAGCGTCACTTCCAGCTGTGGCACTGGGTATATCTTTCGCCACGTTGGAGGTACCCTCTCCCTTCTCTGTTCTAAAACAGGGGGAACGAGCCTTGTGATTTCAGGTGTGGGTAGGGCTCAATATACCAGTAATTCGGAAGGTGCCTAAGTTGTGATTCATGTAGCTGGAACAGCAGCTGTGCGCCAGGGACAGAGACAGCATGATGAAGGAGGAGGCGTAATAATAATAATAATAATAATAATAATAATAATAATAATAATATATTATTTATACCCCGCCCATCTGGCTGGGTTTCCCCAGCCACTCTGGGCGGCTTCCAACCGAATATTAAAAACAGCACAGCATCAAACATTAAAAACTTCCCTAAACAGGGCCGCCTTCAGTTGTCTTCTAAGAGTAAAATAGTTACTTATTGCCTTGACATCTCCTGGGAGGGCGTTCCAAAAGGAAGGTGCCACTACTGAGAAGGCCCTCTGTCTGGTTCCCTGCAACTTGGCTCCTCGCAACGTTACACTTTCCGTGCATGCAGGATTGGTGAGAGGCGGGTCAGCACACATTTTTCCCGCGACAAATACAAGAAAGAGTTCAGTGGCACCTCAGGGACGAACCCATTTGAAGGCATCAGTGGTTGACAGCTTGCTAAGCAGGCCTGGGTCTGGCCAGTGTGCCTGGATGGGAGACTGCGCCCGGCCTTAAAACCTAATGGCAGGCAGAAGGTTGGGTGCAATGTACCAAAGACATAAAGTTACAACACTATACAGTATTGTATTGCGCAGGGGGCTAGAGTAAAGTTAATCAGAGGCATGAAATGTCCTCAGTTTGCAAGTCCATTAAAAAAAAAATAATACAGAGCCTGCTAGTGTTCCTATTTTCCAGGAACAGTCCTGGATTTAAAGAAGCAATTCTGGTTTTTTATTCGATCCCAGAATGTCCCGTTTTTCCTTAGGACGTCCCTATCTTCATCAGAGAAATGTTGGTGGGTATGAAAATCTGCACCTGTCAACTTAGCACGAAAAGAACTCTGGAAGAGACCGTACAAGAACCATCATTGAATTTCACACAACCTAAGGGGTGCAACTGCAACCGGGACGTCTCCAAGTTGAAAAGCAGCCATGTTCAAACCCTGTGAAATAGAAACACGCAGCTAAATGAACACAACCAATGGGATTTTTTTAAAGCCATCAGTGCCATTTCTTTAAGAGAAAAAAGGTTCCCTGTGTAAAACCTCCATGAATGAACAATGCACAAGAAACATTAAGCAGCACTGCTTAAAGAAAAAGGCTAATAATCTTGGTTGAAACAGAACCTGGGCACCTGCAAATTCCACCTCCTCCTTCCAACCTCAGCTTAATTCCGTTAGATTAACTCTGTAAGTAACGCTTTACTTTAACTCTGGAAAAGCAGAGAACTCCTAACCTTTCGTCTGCCTCTTCAAATGAAAGACTTGTGTTTTCAGAAGTGTGCTTCATTTCCATGAACTTGCCAGATGTTCAGGTCCAGTTAGTGGGCATACTGCATACATTTTAAAAAAGTGATTATCTATTTAATCCTGAAATTGTGTGTGTGTGTGTGAGAGAGAGAGTGTGTGTGTGGAATCTACACATATATAAAAACATGTTCTGAAAATGCTTTTTAAAAAAAGCGTTTCTAAAAATACATTGAATTTTCCATAAGGCTCACCATCGTCATCTAGTGTCACATTGTATATTACAGTTGAAACACACTTAAAACGTCTTATTTGCAGCTGTATAGCTGAGTCCAGAGAGAGAGAGAGAGAGAAGAGAACTACCTGCAGGCATGTGTGTGTGATTTCACATGTCCACGTTGCAGCAGCCGGTGTTGGTGGCCACTTCTCTTCCTCCTCCTATCCGCAACCAGTGAGGCACCCTTCTTTTCCATGGGGAGGGGCTCAGACTTGGCTCCACGTCCGAGCCCCACCCCCTGGGAAAGGGTGCTTTGCTGGCTGGCTGCAGAGGGTGGAGCTGAACTGCTTCTCGGATGCAGCACCGTTGCTGCCTGCCAGCTTTTTTTCATTGACTTTGTGGGTACCTGGCCAACACATATTATTGTGGGTGCCTAAGTGCCCAAGGTCCCCTGGAATTGGCTCGTATGCTGTTGGGCACCACTGCCCGAGGTGCATGGAGTGCCTTTTGAGTGGTGGCCCCTCAAAAAATGCTACTACCTCCCTTCTTACAGATGTCTCTGAATCAAATGGGCCTTTGCAATATGAATTGTCATTTGTAACGGTGTTTTTATGGATGTTTTTGCTCCCCCCCCATCCCTCATATGTTGTAGAATCTACAATGTAGATGTTCTTGATATAGGTTTTTTTTAAAGCATGGGTTGTAAATGCATATATGAACAAACAATGGCACTTGCTACTATAAGATGTGGTGATGGCTGCCAATTTGAGTGGCTCGAAATGTTGGTTAGACAAATGCATGGAGGGTATGGCTGCTAGTCGTGACAGAGGTGTGTTCCTGATGTGTTGCCTCTGACTTCCAGTTGCTGGGAATCACGGGCTTGCTGAAAAACAACTAACAGGCTTTCAGAAGACACCTGAAGGCATCCCTGTTTAGGGAAGCTTTTAATGTTTAATAGATTGTTGCATTTTAATGTTCTGTTGGAAGCTTCCCAGAGTGGCTGGGGAAACTCAGCCAGATGGGCGGGGTAGAAATATTATTATTATTATTATTATTATTATTATTATTATTATTATTATTATTATTATTGGAAGGTCGGTGCTTCGAATCCCTGCAACAGGGTGAACTCCTGTTGCTCTGTCCCAGCTCCTGCCAACCTAGCAGTTCGAAAGCACACCAGTGCAAGTAGATAAATAGGTACCACTGTGGCGGGAAGGTAAACAGCGTTTTCATGCGATCTGGTTTTTGTCACAGTGTCCCGTTGCACCAGTTATGCCGGCCACATGACCTGGAAAACTGTCTGTGGACAAACGCCGGCTCCCTCGGCCTGTAGTGAGATGAGCACCGCAACCCCAATAGTCGCCTTTGGCTGGATTTAACCCTCCAGGGGTCCTTCACCTGTACCTTACCTGCTTGCAGGCTTCCCATAAGCACCTGCTTGATCACTGTGGATCAGGTCAATATTTGGCCTGATCCATCAGGGGTCCTTCAATGTTCTTTGCGGATTGGGAATCTGACAATCTCGCAGCATAGTCAGCTGCTAGCAGCAGCCAGCAGCCACACAGATATCAAGTAGCATGTATTGTCGGAATAGCAAAATAAGCATGTATTTGTTGCGGGTGTCTTTTAAAACCATAGCACATGAAAGTACGCTGTGCAAATGAGAGCAAAAAAAAAGGCTTTATGAATCCAATATCAAGGGAAACAGCAACACACAACGGAAGGACAACCATTTCTGATTAACTAGCCCACGGTGCCGCAGACTGCACATCAGGCAGGTTTGATACCTTCGGAATTTGCATCACAATAAAAAGCTCAATCTTTTATTTATTTAAGTTTTAAAAAAATCACTTTTGCATCTGAGCTTCATACGTGCAGGAAATGTGCTTTGATCATCTTAATACAGAAGCCACACGTTTACAATAGATACTGTGCTTACTTTCCGTACTTCTTTTTTGTTCTTTGAAAAGATTAGAGCCAAAGAAAGGAATAAAGTTATCGTGACCTCGTTACAATTTGCAGGCTGGAGCAGAAACTGCCAGCAGGGCCTGTGCTGCTGAGTCTGAGTAATATCGTGGCAGAATCGAAGAGATGGTGGCGAGCACAAGCAGCCAATAGGGCCACTAACATGTGCCGCAGTGAACAGGTATTGATACATCTCACAACTAACATTCAACAGGAATCCCCCCGCCCCCTAATATCAAGCTTCCTTTTTCTGCAGGTTTGAAAGCAGACACTTTATCATGCCGCCACTAGATGGCTCTTTTTCACATCCTCATAGTGGGTTTTGGCCATGCTTGTAACCCTTCAACAGGAACACCATGTATTTACGGTGGGGATGGAATAAATCTGGGAGAGAGAAAAAAACAGTCAAGTCTTTCCACTCCGATTTGCTTGGCAAATTGCAAACTTATATTTTCTAAGTCAAATATTTTGCCCACCTCCCTATTCTTCGATGCAGTTCATTTCAGGGAGTTCAAGAGATGCCATCTACCCTGTTTGCATATCCTCCAATATTTCTCCGATGAAAATAGGGACATCCTGTTGTTGTTGTTGTTGTTGTTGTTGTTGTTGTTGTTGTTGTTGTTGTTGTTGTTGTTGTTGTTGTTGTTATATTATACGCCATCCAGCCACTTTGGGTGGCTTCCAACATATATAAAGACATAATAAAACATTAAACTTTTTTTAAAGGAAAAACCTTAGGGCTGCCTTCAGATGTCTTCTAAAGGTTGTATAGTACTTATCTCCTTGACTCGGGGGTCACATAACTCCATACCCTCCAACATTTCTCTGATTAAAATAGGGACATTCTAAGGAAAAGCGGGACATTCCAGGATCAAATCAGAATCCGGGGTGGTTTCTGTAAATCCGGGACTATCCTTGGAAAATAGAAACACTGCTGATGTAGAATTTTAAGTACTGTTACTGGCTGCTTGATTGGACTTGATTTTAATTGTCTTTGCATATGATTGTATTGCATTTTATGATACAGTACAACTGTTCCCTGCCTTGAAATGCCTGCATATCAGCACACACACATTTTAAATTGTAGTTATGAACTTGCAACCCAGCCCAAATCCCATGGAAGGCCGAGTCTCCCCTTCTCTACCTCCAATCTATACTAGCTGGGCTGTCTTTAGCATATGCGCTGCCAGGGTGCGAAGATCCGCCCAGCGCCCACAAATTTAGTTTAGCCCCCAAATTAACTTTTACTATGCTTATGTCAGGGACCACGCTTACGCCTTAGAGCAGGGGGCAGAGGAGTTCGCCAAAGTGGGGGGAAAAAATCATTTTTTTGCCACGCCGGTGAGCAGAAGCGACCCTCAGCCTGCCAGCCCCGAAACCAGCCAAGAGGCAGCCTGTCCCGCTCTGTCTTGGGGTCCAGGAAGGGTAGGCAGCCGTGCACGTTTCCCCTTCCCCAGCGTGGCTCTCCATCGGTGCTCAAGCCGGCTCATCGGAGCACAGCATCGTGGGAGTGAGAGAAGGAGGGTCCCGGGCCAGGGGGGGGTGCCTCGAGGAGCTTCTCACCTTCGCGTGTCTGGGCGCCCTGGGACAGGACCAGGAGGGGGTCGAAGAGAGGGCGCCGGAGGCTGCCCGCAGCGCATCTTTGGTAAATGAGCGCACAAAGTGGAAAGTCCTTTAGTGAAACAGTAGTTATCCATTACGGGAATACCTAGGTATATATGTATTTTGTTATTCCAGCTTGATCAAAATTATTTATTATTTCATAACAGATAGTTAAGAGCTTAGGCGGCTTCAGCGGCAGGTGCCCGCCCCCCCCCGAATTTGGCGCCCGGGTGCCCCGCACCCCTTGCACCCCCAGGGGAAGACGGCCCTGTATACTAGGTTGAGGTTGACAAGAAATTCAGGTGTCACTCTGTAACCATTGCGTGGCGTAGCAAAAGTGATGGGTTGCCACTGAGCAGCGGTAAAGTGGGTGGGGCAATTTTGCGTGAAGAGGCAGAAGGGGTAGATGGTGCTGGGAGGCAAGTCCTGGACCAGAAAGTACTTCGCAATCCTGCCCGCCTGCAACTTCTTCGCTTCAGATCAACCTCTGCCCATGTGTCATTTATGTGTACAGTCACAACCCACAATCGTAACAGCCAGGCTATGCTTCGTTATATCTCATGATCACACACACATGCCTTTATCCAATGAAAATAGGGACATCCCAACATTTCTCCAATCGAAAGGCCCTGGTTTCTCTCAGTTTCTCAGTTTTCCCCCAGTCTGAAGTTCAGCTCATAACATTTCCACATCTGTTTGCTTTTTTAAAAAAAAGTCTTCATGAAAATTTGTCAGTATTTTACTCCACATTTCTCCCAATATATAAACATTTTGCCTATTTTTGAAAGCATTTCCCTCTAATATAATCTATCTTGGTCTGTTCTTTTCATAGATATGCATTTTTAATGCCCACTTTCCCATAGTATGCACATTCTTGCGCACATGCTTTGACTGGAGACGTGCACTGCAAAATTTTGAGAAGTGAACATTTTGAAGGATGGTTGGCACTTCAGCTTGTGTATGGTTTTCATGAAAATGTGAGAACTGAATTTCTTCCCTCTCCTTACTTGGGACGTTTGTTTATCTACCCAAGTACTAATGACTCTTATGGAGAGTGGCTCTTAGGACCTCAGTTTTTCCCTCGCCTCGTGACTTGAGATTCTTTGAACTGGAGATGGCAGAGTCCACATGTGGACTCTTGGATCTTATGCATACAAACCTTGTGTTCTTCCACAGAAGTTGCATCCATTTTGCCTTACCTATAATACTAGAGAGGTGATGCTACAACCATCAGATTCACCAGCAGTCAGCCAAACAACATGTAGCATCTGCACTACTGAAATATTAGCAAACTAGCTGGCCTTGGCACGCATAGTCCCCCCCCCCCGGACTATGTGTCCCCCCATTGTTGTGTCTCATCCCTGTGATTACTCCCATCCTGTAGCAACCCATGAGGTATCTCGTTCCCCCTCCCCCACCCCCGGGGCCATCCCTGTGACACACCCCACCCTGGGTCAGCCCATGACCTATTCAGGCCTTTCCTCCCTCGACCCCCCCACCCAGGGCTCCAGTCGGGATAGTCTGTATAGTCGAGGGCTACTCTGTAGGCTGTAAAGTGAAGCCGAGGCCTAGTCGAGGCCTAGTCTGTAGGATGTAAAGTGGAGCCGAGGGCTAGTCTGTAAAGTAGAGCTGAGGCCTAGTCTGTAGGATGTAAAGTGGAGCCAAGGCCTAGTCTGTAGAGCTGAGGCCTAGTCCATAGTAGGCTGTAAAGTAGAGCTAGTATGTAAACCCTGCTGGAGGCGTGGTCTCCGGGGCATGAGGGATTGTGGGAGTATGTTTGTCCTTTGTTTGTTGGATGTCCACTGGAGGGCGCAATTTATTTTACATAAATCCAGGTTTTTACCTGTGCTGGGTGTGTCATCTGGCCAATGTAAGTGGATGGTTACATTCCCACATGTGACCCTGATGTTGTGGCCAAATTTGAGGGTGACCAGGCAAGCGGTTGTGGAGAAAGGTGTAAAAGTACAAACATGCACCTTCTACATTATATATATATATATATATATATATATATATATATATATATATATATATATATACACACACACACACACACACACACACACACACACACACACACACACACACATATATATATATATATATATATATATATATATATATATATATATATTCTGAAGAACCTGGAGACTTTTGACAGGTTGTGCCGAAGGGATAAGGACAATTTGTCAAAGACTTAACTAGCTTTCTTCTTCTTCTTCTTCTTCTTCTTCTTCTTCTTCTTCTTCTTCTTCTTCTTCTTCTTCTTCTTCTTCTTCTTCTTCTTCTTCTTCTTCCTCCTCCTCCTCCTCCTCCTCCTCCTCCTCCTCCCCCCTCCTCCTCTCATTATAAGATCTGTGCACATCATTTTCAGTCCAGCTGACTCATATGTCAAACGATTTCCTGTGAAGCTGCTTTGCTTTGGAGTCTCCAGGACCTTTCGGAGGCAGGCAGAGATACAAAGCCAGTCGTTTGAAACAAAAATCACTATTCAGGCCATCTTGAACAAACGCGGCTTTCTTCCAAAGTAATCCAGTGTAAAGGAAAGTGTTTGGTTTCCTTTCTAGAGCAGCTGCAGAGAAACGGACCTAAGATGTCTTGTGTCTGTTTAGCCACCCCCAACTCTCGGAAGGGATGAAGCAGCTCCAGCTTACAGGTGTGAATTCTGGGCCTGCGCTTACAACACAAGCAATTTTCATGCACTTAAGAGAGGCTTATAAAAATGGCCGGTCTACTTAACCAGGAAAAGTCTTCCCCTTTCTCACCGTATGTGTTCAAATAAAATTGTTTTGTGTTCTTCCTCACAGCCGCAGACCTTCACCTGCCCTTCTCCCTTTTCCTATTAACCTCTGGTTGGGAACTAGAAAATGAATATTTCTTTTAAGGACCATCCTTCCAAAACATTATTATCATCATTGTCATGAAGGAATGTATATAATGGGGATGTATTTGCCTTGGAGAAATCCCAGATCCAGAGCCAAAGTGCCCATTTCAGTGAGATTTGGACCTCGTTCAGAACGAACATGTCTTGTGCTGACAGAACGCTCAAATTTGTGTGACATTGAATTCCTTCCCCTGGTTCTTTACATCTCCAGGGGAAAATATACCAGCAGACCCTCCAATTGTCCCTATTTTCCAGGGACTGTCACAGATTTACAGAAGCTGTCCCAGTGTCTGATTTGATCCCAGAATGTCCCGCTTTTCCTTAGGATGTCCTTACTTTCATTGGAGAAATGTTGGAGGGTATGGAGTTATGTGATCCCTGAGCCAAGGAGTAAAGTCACTATACAACCTTTAGAAGACACCTGAAAAACAGTCTGGAAAAAGAATGCAAGGATTTATGGGGAAGCTGGACAGAAAAATCCTCACAGAAACATAGGCTTTGTGGTAAATCTCGCCTGAAAACATTTCAGAAGCTGTGATGAGAGGAAGAGAACAATATTATTAGAACTGTTGGAAAAGATATGGACTATGTTGGATTAAAAGGACTGGAAAGAACTTGGAACTTTGATTAGAATGGCAGCAATTATCGATATTCAGAACCCTCAGAATGTGAAGCATGGGGAAGCAAAAATTTTATAATTTGGCATAATATTTGGTTTAATAGATATATATATATTTGTATAATTTGGAATAATTGGTTTGATATGATTGATTTGTAAGTGAAAATCTAATAAAAATTGATTTTAAAAAAATAAATAGAAGACACCTGAAGGCAGCCCTGGATAGGGAAGTGTTTTTTGTTTTTGTTTTGTAATGTTTACTGTTTTATTATGTTTTTATATATGCTGGAAGCTGCCCAGAATGGCTGTGGCAACCCATTCAGATGGGTAGGGTATAAATAATAAAATGGTGATGATGACAATGATGGAATAGGACACCCCTATTTTCATCGGAGAAATGCTGGAGAGTAAAAAGGTAAAGGTAAAGGACCGCTGGGTGGTTAAGTCCAGTCAAAGGCGACTATGGGGTGCAGCACTCATCTCACTTTCAGGCCGAGGGAGCCAGCATTTGCCCACAGACAGCTTTCTGGGTCATGTGGCCAGCATGCCTAAACCGCTTCTGGCGCAACGGAACACCGCGACAGAAGCCAGAGCACACGGAAATGTCATTTACCATCCCGCTGCACCAACCGTATTTATCTTCTTGCACTGGTGTGCTTTCGAGCTGCTAGGTTGGCAAGAGCTGGGACAGAGCAATGGGAGTTCACCCCGTTGCAGGGATTCGAACCGCTGACCTTCTGATCAGCAAGCCCAAGGGGCTCAGTGGTTTAGACCACAGCACCACCTGTTGGAGGGTATGTACCAGTCACATGCTATGGATAGGCAGTTCTGCCACTGTACCCAAGCACAGGAATGCTACATGTTGTTGTTGGGATCTGCCTGTCTCGGGAGACAATGGAGGAGTGTGCCTTTGGGGGTGAAGTCAAACTGTTGGAAGGTTACAGTGTGTGCTGTGGCTGTAGAGACCAATATGGGAGAGACATGTTTCGTTGCAGCTGGGGCAGATGAAGGCGTCAGGTTGTGCTGCTGCAGATGCAGCCTAGCCATGCATCTATATATCTATATGTTACCTTTTTTTTTTAAGTGTCAGCTGCCAATAAGTCACATGGAACATTCATCAGGCCCGGTTTGCCCATTGACTCTAGTGGTGCAATGCACCACGCCGCCTGAGCGATCAGGGGGCGCTGAGGGGCGCCCCAGCAAGTGGGGGAGCTTCGCGGTGGCCTCCCTTTTCCCTCCACCAGCCGCGCCGCGAGAGCAGGGAGGGAAGCGAGCGGAACAGGGGCACTAGAACCCTGTTCCGCTCTGCAGCGCCAGGGTCATCCCTCACCCCAGTGCTGCGTTTCATTGGTAGAGGTGACGCCACATGGCAGCACCTCTACCAATGAAACGCAGCGTCCTGTTGGCGGGAAGGAACCCGGCGTGGCCCGGCCTGCCCAGGCACCCCGCTCCGCTGGGAGAAGGGAGGAAGGCCGCGCGGAGCAGCAGCGTCCCCTCCCCCACTCAATCCAGCGGCATCGGACAGGCAGGCGGCCTCCGGCACAGCGCGGCCCTGCTGTGAGGTGCGGGGGCCGCCGTGAGGCTCCCGCCACCCGACACGCCAGGTAAGAGTTTTACTTTTTTTAAAAGGGGGGGCGCCCGAGGGATCCCTGCACCAGGGCACCCGATGACCTTAAGACGGCCCTGACATTCATACTTACCTTGCAGAGGTTTTTTTCCCCTCTTGACTCATAAGTCTTTATCGCTTTTTCTCTAATGAGTAATGTTGATGCAACTTTTAATTACAGTTCCCCACTGCATGGCTTTCATGTATAGGTTTGCACTTAAAGGGGAATGTTCAAAATCTAGAGGGATCGGATTCTTCCTGCATTCTAAACGCAGTATCAGTGCATCTAGTAAGAAGATAAAGGCTGTTCTCCGAAGAAGTTGTTGGCTACATAAATAGAAAAAGGATTAGCTGAAGGACATGGCAACACACCCATTTAGCAGCTGAGGAAGCAAGGCTCAGGGAGATTAAGTGACTCAATCAAGGTCACATACGGAGTCTGTAATGGAGACAGGAATTGCATTCAGATCTTCTGAGTTGCAGTCCATTTGCTTTGAAGAGTGCAGCCAGTTTCCTTAGACTGAAGATTAGCCTGGAGCCGAGAGTGTGTGCCACAATTCTATCAGGGTGGAGGAAAGGATTTTATGAGGATACTGTCTCGCAAGCTTCTAGGAAAAGAGACACAGAGTCCCGTTTATGCAATCTCTCCTTGATCAGTTTCATAGATCATGTATGCTACAAAGCTGCAGGCTGTCTGGCCAAACCAGGATAGACACCAATTTCTACGAAGTCAAGTGCATAAGAGGACTTCAAAGGAAAGTGGGGAGTTGAGTTTTCCTTCCAGCAACATCCAATTCGTGCCAGCGAGGTTTGTTTTAGATGCTGGCCTTTGTCTTACATAGATGTCCTCATCACTAATCTTTATAGAACTCCGAGAGGGAGTTCTGGATTGTGACTTCAGGTGATCTTTCCACCACATCAAAACATGGGAGGTTCTGAGGAGGGGCGAACACTGATAGTCAAAAGCTCCTTCTGCAAATTGGTACTTGTTAATCCAGATGAACAGATGCACATTTTGAAATAAGTTTAAATAGAAATGGATCAGGTGACCTGCTTTATTTATAAAATGGACCGGGGTACCTTCAAACAGAGAACTGTACCCTGAAAAGTAGGACACACGGTCACCCCTACATCCACCAACCACCTAGTTGTTGGATGATGTCCTAAGGAAAAGCAGGACATTCTGGGATCAAATCAGAAACCAGGACGGCCTCTGTAAATCTGGAAGGGTCTGCCAGCTACATTTCTCTTTTTAAAAATTCAGTCCTGCCTCCACTTCTCTTAAATCGTCTGAAAGCCTGGTCCATCGCTGAGAAACCTCTTTGAAAATGCAGGAGTGGGATTCCTCTAACAACAAAAAGGGTGTACACACACACACACACACACACACACACACAGGCAAATTCCCACCGTAAATTTAATTCTCTGTGTCATTCTTTTAAATAATGGGTCCTGCTGGTAACATTCTGAGTTATTAGCCAATGGCTGATTGAACTTGGTTCCTTACCTCCACATCCCTCAGCAGTGAAACAACAGTAGCAGAAGGCATTTTATGGCTTCTCCTATATTTAGTACCTTTCAAGTGAAGATATTGTGCGGCTGTATATTATTTTGTGGGCTGAGTTAATGATTTGCACCATATATTATTTGCAAGCGCACCTTTGCTTTTGGAAAAGCTCCACGAAGTTTGGTTTTATGCTATTTGCCTCGGCTGTAATTAGAAAATGGTGTGCTTCTTGCATGACCTCCCCCATTAAAAACATATTTCAAACCAGACAATACTGTGTAAGCCGCTAAAAAGAGAGAGAAGATTTTTCAAGGCATTGTCATTCAACTCTTCTCACTGTTCTCAGCGCCCAGTCACTTGGGTGGTCCTTTCCCGCTTGCCCCCCCACATCAATATACTCACTGAGAGAGTTTCTTGTTTTTAAGAGAAAAATGTGTAGGCAACTCCAGCAGAAAAGCTGGAAAATAACAATATTACATCAAAAGTACCATTGCAGTCTTGTATTCAGCAGCCCTGGGTTATTCCATTCCAGAGTTTCCCAAACTTGGGTCTCCAGCTGTTTTTGGACTACAACTCCCATCATCCCTAGCTAGCAGGATCAGAGGTCAGGGATGTTGGGAATTGTAGTCCAAAAACAGTGGGAGACCCAAGTTTGGGAAACCCTGCATTAGGCAATGAAAAAGGAGTTATCATAGGGTTGCCAGACTCAATAGTGGACAGGACTTCTGTGCCTTTAATTGCCCTGCTCTCTTTTGAGTCTGGAAACCTTAAAGAGAAACCAGCTAAACAAAGGGTCTGCTGGTTTCTCTTTAAGGTTTCCAGACTCAAAAGAGAGCAGGGCAATTAAAGGCACAGAAGTCCTGTCCACTATTGAGTCTGGCAACCCTAAGCTATCATCATAGCAAAAGAAAAGTTCTGCTTGGTTTTTCTCTCTCTGTCCATTAGCTGTTGCTTGGATGATATGCCTGGAACACAAATTGGGGGTGAAATAGTTGATTTGATTCTGAGCTGTGCTAAAGGGGGAGTTTGTGCATCACTTGTCGGGACAGTGATATATTGAGGCATCACCATGTTTGTCATGGTCATGAGGTTCAGAGCACATCTCTCAAAACAGTTTGGAAACATTTCTACAGTTGAAACCAACCTAACATTAATTTGCCCATCGATAAACCTTTTAAGTTTAAACCACTTGTTGGTGGAAACTTAGGCACCCCCCTCCCCCTGCACATATCACCTGTGAGTAAGGCCTTTAGAACAGAGCAGCACTTATTGTGAAGTAAACTTGCATGGGACTGGGCTGAAAATGCAAAGTGTGACTCACATTTTAAGTTAATTTATGTCAGATGTGTTCGTTTTGGTTCCACCTTTGCTTTCCCCAACAAATCTGCTAGCTAATGAATATTACGGGCAAGAACATTTGCTTAAGCGGGTTTTTTTTTTTAATGATCCTGGAAGAGAGCTGCAAAAAGACACTTTCTGACTTTGGAATATTGATACAAGAAATTTGATTCTAAGGCTTGCATTCATCCAGTCGAGAAGGCTGTATCAAGTGGCCTTTGTGTCCAATCACGTCGAACCAAAAATGCTTTGAATTTCCGCGTGTGCAGTGAACTTCACAAGCAACATGTCCTTAGCAATAAAGCAATCCCCAGGCAGTTCTGGGAAGCAGGTCAGAACATGAAAGTCTAAAAAGTGTTCCAAAGTATTAAATGGATGTGTTAATGTGCTGCATATACATGTATCTGTGCCTCAGGATCTTTAAGTGTCAAAGGAGAGAACACACAAATGTAAATACCTAAACCTGGCACAACCTACCTGCAAAATTGCCACTCAAAGCGAACTGGCTTGGCTATGGAATGTTAAATGGAATGCCAAAGGATCTGTTTTGGGTATCTGTAAACAGATGTTATATGAAGGCACCTTGCAGGGAATTACTGGCTAGTCTGAAGGTGCTGCAACCCCACCTGCTGAACGCAGAGGAAATGTTCAGGAAAAATAGAGGGCAGCTTTTCTTTAATTTGCACATGAAAACACACCATATCACTTTGCCTCCTGGGGGGTGGAGAGTTCCCTTAAGCAAAATAGTGTTTAGGTTTTTATAAAAAACAAAACAATCAAATTCATTTTTAAATGGCTTCCCTTATTTTAATACTGGGAGGAGGGGAAAGTACATATAGAGGAAGAGGTTTGAATGCATTTTTTGTGTAATGTTTGCTTCTTAGAATGCTGAACATTCAAATGAAATAGCAGGTTTCTGTAGATGTTGGGAACTGGAGTCTAACAACAGCTGTATGGCAACCTTTTACCAAACACATCTCTATAGGAAACAGATGAAATTATGTGACTTATTGCTAGAGTCTTTCCATTTCGTCCTCGTCTAGGAAAATACCCACTTACTTTCCATTTTATTTTGCCTGTCAAATTGTTTTTCACGGTGTTTGTGTGTGTTAAGTTTTCAGTGATCGGTACAATTTGCATCTGCCTTTGATTTTACCCAAAGGGAAACCCAGATGTTGAAAGCAAAAAAATGCAGACTTGAGTATTAATAAAAGACGTGGCTGGGTGGTTTGCCTTCATCTTCAGAATCTCAGAACGTGTCTGTGTGTCTGTGATGAGAATCATTAAGTTTGAGTTCTTCACATGCAAGTGGAGAAACAAGTTAAAAACAACAACAGCAACAGCAGCAAAGCAACCCAAAGCAACAAAAATCATTGTAGTCTGAGTCTGCTCCACATCTCTTTACTGTATTTTTGAAAACTTGATTCGGTCCATTACTTCCGAAAGGCCATTTCTTGTGTATTGCTCTTGCTGCCAGTATTATACACAGAGGTATTGCAGGCCCTACTCATTCAACTATTAGCCAATGTAATGCATATTGTTCAAGTATCAGATGGGGGCAGAGTAGCAGACTGTTGATTGACCAGGCAATATTTAGAGAAAGGCCATAGCTCAGTGGCAGAGTGTCTGCTTTGCCTGCAGAAGGTGTGGTTCCACATTCAAATCCTGACATCTCCAGGTAGGTCTGTGGGAGACTATGTCTGAAAGCCTGGAGATGGCTCAGTGGTCTTATTCAGGGTTCGGCAGCTTCCTATGTTCATAATCCAGGGCCACATCTGAAGGGCTAGCCATAAGTTCTATAGGAGGCGTGGCTGGTGGCAATGGGTGGCCACCTGGTGAGTGGGTGGAGCTGAGGGTCCATGATGTCATGAGTGCCCACAATGCCCTGAGACTGCCCCCCTTCTTTTCATACATCCTTTGCCTCAGGAAAGTAAGGTTTCTCCCCTCAGGATGTGTTCAGTGTTCTCATAACAGCAAGTATGTTGTTCTGACTATTAGAAGAATTAGAATGCATTTTGAGAATCAAAGTAACATATATTAACACACACACACACACACACACACACACACACACACGTAGGCTGGGAGCACACCATTGGCTTTGCCTTCTTATTGGGTCAAACCATGCTGCTGGACTGCTGCTGAGGTCCAGAGACAATCTTTGTATCCCTAGTAGACAGTCTAGTAGACAGTAGGCTTGATGATAAATTCCTCCTGGCCGGCATTTTCCCTATCTTTCTGTAAGCAAATTCACTTTGGAGTTCAGAGAGAAAACAAATCCTAATAACACCTTTTCTGGGATACTGAGAAAAGATAGTGTATAGTTTGAGGAGAAGGAACAAGGAGGCTTTGTTTTTCTCACTTTGGGCCTTGTGTATAGCATGGAGAAATTCAACCAAACATACAGAGGAAGAAGCTCCTCAGTACTGCACAGCCAATCAGAGCACATGTGACCTCAGTGAAGTCCCTGCCACTCTGCTTGGTTGCTAAGCAACAACTCCACCCATCACTGTAACACGAACAGAATTAACTCTTAGATTACAAACTGAATGAACCCTGCTGTAGCGCTTCCAACGCTTAGCTTTGGACACTGTGAACATGTTATCCTCTCACACTGTTTGCAACATCTACCTGGCACGAAGCACTTAGGGGACTTAGAAATCTGCCTTAAAGAGGACCAGACATTTGTCCATCTAGATCAGGCATCCCCAAACTTTGGCCCTCCAGATGTTTTGGACTACAATTCCCACCATCCCTGACCACTGGTCCTGTTAGCTAGGGATCATGGGAGTTGTAGGACAAAATATCTGGAGGGCCAAAGTTTGGGGATGCCTGATGTAGCTCATTTTTCCCTAGCTCTCCATGATCTCAGAGGTCTTTCCTGTCAACTGCTACTGGATGCTTTTAACGAAAGATGGTAAGGATTTAACCTGGGGGTTACTGCATGCAAACCACTCCTGAGCTGTGGTCCCATTCCTGTAGGCTTGCCCTCACATTTTTATACTGCTTTGTTTTGGGCCAGGTCTAGAGGGTGGTCCTTGGAGAAACGAGGCCAGAAGCCTAGGAGTTGTCACGTAGGGGGAAATCTAATCACCATGTCTGACATAAATCTGGTACTGCAAGTGACATTTCCGTGGGGAGGTCCTCATGTCATTGCTTTAAAAAGTGCCTAAGGCCAGGAATGTCCCCCAATGGATCCTTTTAATACTCATCCAATTATTAGCTTCTGATAGCTATCAGGCACAATTTTTCTCTCCAGCCATATTGTTTTAATATTCGATTGGGAGGCTCCCAGAGTGGCTGGGGAGACTCAGCCAGATGGGTGGGGTATAAATAATAAATTATTATTATTATATTATATTATATTATATTATTGATCATTGGTGGTCATCATCTTTGCATCTGGGCTGATGGAAGTTGGAGCCAAACAGGTATTTGGTGAGTCACAGGTTTTTCACACCTGTGCAAAAGATTACTATTATACGACAGGGCAAAAATGATGAAAGTGCTTTGGAAGGGCAGAGAATTGTACAGTATTGTCTTCATTCCCTCCTAAACTGAATTTATATATTTCAGTTGAATCCCCTTTTAACTTTCCCTTCTCTAATCAAATTAGCCCTATTTCTTAAACTTTTAATTGAATAAAAGAGTGATGATGCTGACCACTGTCCCCCCACTTTGTTGTTGTTGTTGTTGTTGTTGTTGTTGTTGCTGCTGCTGCTGTGCACTCCTGGGAACAGCCCTAGGAAATTGTATTTGAAAGTTGGGTATAAGTAATCATGATCATAACCATAACCACAATAATAACGCAAGCAAATCTATGCAAAAAGAGTGTTCTGGCTTAATTTGTGTTTTTTTATGGTTAGGGTTTTTTTTTTAGGGGAACATTTGTGGAAAGTAGGTGGTTTGAAATTGATCGAAACCAGCTTGGAGCTCAGAAGAGCCTCAGAAGCAGTTTTCCATGTGGCATGAAGGTCTCCTCTTTGATGAAATGAGTTCAAAGCTCACAGGTGCATTGGAGCCATTTCCTAGGGGCCAAGGTCTCTTCAGCACCCCCCAAAAATATTTGAGGGAGCTGCCCCCCATTGATGTGCGTTGGTGTGTGGGTGGGTGTGCTACGTCTTGCGATCAATTAGGTGGGGCAGGGCTTACCTGGCCCCCCTCAATATTTTATTCAAGTTGGTACCCCTGCACTGGGGTGAAGTGGCCCTTTGGACCATGTCTTGTGTGGAACAGATCACGAGAAGCCATTTAAAAAACATTATTTAGAAGATCACTGCAGAATGTCCCAGATTCTCTCTCCAGGTGGAGCTGAGGAAGACTTGAAACCTTGGAGAGTTGCTGTCTCAGTAAAAGGCAGCTTCCTATGTTCCTTATGGTACATACTCTGTCTCCTTGCTAATGTATATAATCACTTCCATGGGATGCAATTGATGCTCTGTGTAATTATAAAAATGAGTAGAAACAAATGGTGGCCGGTATCCAAAACACTGAAAAGGGTGGATGAATGCTGAAAACAAAGAAGGGAAAATGTGTGTGTGTGTGTGTAGACAAATCTGGGGACAACACAACACAACACACACACATGCTCAAAAGAAAAATAACGGCACTGCAGTGTTTTCAAACTATACACAACATTAACTTTCGCTGTGGGAAAAGGGGCAGACAAGAAGCAGCACGACTGATCTAGTTCCATCTTTTGCAAGTCAATAGAACAACAAAAAAGGTCACCATTTCTAACTGCGTGGTCTGCATTTCAGAAACTTCCTTCCGTGGGAAAAAATGTATCAATGACTAGGGGTGACTCAGTCCTCTCACCACAATGAGCCTGTACTTAAGCGTGATTATAGTAAGCTCTGCTGTGAAGGAAATACCCCCTCGTTTAAAGCGCAACGGTGGGGACATCCTTTCTCCCTCAGCCTGATGTCATGGTGGTTTCTGCGGCAGAGGATATTTTCAACCAAGGCCGAGCCAATCAGGCTCTACTTGGAAGTATTTTTCCCATGCATGTGATTGGTTGTTACTCTAGAACTGGTGGTGGGTAATGGCGACAGGGACAATGGGTGGGGTTAGAAGCAGCAGAAATGATTGCTGGTTGCAGATCCCTGATGTGCTCATTAAACCCCCGTTCTAATTTCTAATGACCCATTTGTAACACATCAAGCACAGATCACAGACTAATGCAGAGGTGGGGAACTTTTCTTTTCCCAGCTTGAGGGCCACATCCCCTTCTTTGAAGGGCCACATGCCAGTAGGATGTGGGGCCAGAGGCAAAGTTGGTGGAGAAATTGGTGCAAATCTTACTTTTGTTCGACAGGCTAGGACTCAGCTACATTAATAATAATAAAAAACATTTTAAATGCATTATAACACTTTGACACTAAATGGCACTGTAGAGTTCTGTCTTTCGGCAACGTGATTCCCCATTACAGTGGACCCTCCAGATACAAATTAAATTTGTTCCAGGGGTCCGTGTGCGCCCAAAAAAAATTGTAAAAAGAGGCACCGCTTCTGCGCACACATGGGGCACAATAGAGTGCTTTTGTGCTTGCGCACAGAGTGCTTCTGCACATGTGCAAGGCGTGCAGAGTGCTTCTGTGCATGCGTGTGTGGCGAAACCCGTAAGTATACACTTCCGGGTTTGCAGCATTTGCTGAAGGTAACGTAACCCAAGGGTCCACTGTATAAGGTTTACAACGCGTTTTCCTGAAACGTCTTTTTGATGTCCAGCTCTCACTTCCATACATCACTACTGGGAAAACCATAGCTTGAACTAGACTAGACAGACCTTTGTGAGAGCTGGACCATCAAAAAAGGCTGATCGCCAAAGAATGGATGCTTTTGAATTATGGTGCTGGAGAAGACTCTTGAGAGTCCCATGGCTTGAAATTCAGGTCTTCTCATTTCGGCTTCAGCTTCAGGTCCTCTCATTTCAGAATCGAAACCTCATTCTCAGGGTCAGGGGACAGTTGCCTCTCAGCCCAGCGCAGCTCAGAGGGCTGGATGAATGCCACCCATTCTGCTGCTGGCTGACTGATCACAGAGAGGCCCTGAGCATCACAGAAAGCCACAGAAGACATTTATGATGCAGGCGTTACCACGGGAGACAACAGAACTCCCTGCCTGAAGTCCGGTCAGAGCAGCAGAGCAGTTGCCCCAACTGGCAAACATGATGGAGGACATCGATCGTTTGTTGCTGCTGCTTCTGCTTCTGTTTCTTTCCTTCCTGTGGGTAAGTAAGCCGCAGCCCAGTTTTTAAGCAGAGCTTGGACAGCCATCCGTCATGGATGCTTTTAGTTGAGATTCCTGCCTCACAGGGGGTTGGACTAGATGACCCTTGGGTGTCCCTTCTAACTCTACAATTCTGAGCTCAGGGCTTGCCGATCAGAAGGTCGGCGGTTCGAATCTGCACGACGGGGTGAGCTCCCATTGTTCGGTCCCAGCTCCTGCCAACCTAGCAGTTTGAAAGCACGTCAAAGTGCAAGTAGATAAATAGGTACTGCTCCAAGCGGGAAGCTAAAGGGCGTCTCAATGTGCTCCTCTGGTTCGCCAGAAGCGGCTTAGTCCTGCTGTCCACATGACCTGGAAGCTGTACGCTGGCTCCCTCGGCCAAGAACGCAAGGTGAACCCCAGAGTCGGTCACGACTGGACCTAATGGTCAGGGGTCCCTTTACCTTTACCTTTAGCCCTCTACTCGCTTGTGATTACTACCGGTAGCTGCAAGTGGCTTTCAGATGCAGATCACCTCCAACAGTGGAGGCAGAGGGACAGGTGCATCTTTGCACTCTCATTGGACGGGCATTTCTCCTGCCTGGACAAAATGACCCCCCTCCTGCACCCACTAAACCAAGCTGCTGTCCTCGGGGTGTAAGGGAGGATGTTGAAATAAGATTCAGCCGTCTGCCTGGGAGGAGGAAACTCCTTGCCCTTTGCTTCAGGTGGCAGAAAACCTTGAACAGGTACTGCAGACTATGAAAGGGATTCAGACCCGTTCCCTTCCCCGCCCGCCCCCCGCCCCTGTTGCCTTCGCTCTGTTGCCTTCAGCTCTGTTCTTTTTGCCTTGCTGTTCTCCAACAGGTTCTTCTTCGTTTCAAAAAGAAGAAAAAGCTCCGTGCAGCAGCATGCAGGTGAGTCTTGATTCCTGAAGTGCAGGGGGTTGGACTAGATGACTTTGGGGGTCCCCTTTCTACAATTCTGTGATTCCATGAAAAATCAGACAGGCAGCATCATCTGTCCCAGTTCCCCAAAGGTCATAGAATTGTAGACACTGAGAGTCATCTAGACGGACCACTGGTCTGATCCAGCAGACTCTTATTATGTTCTTATGTTGCCCTGCTTCTCTGGTTTTCCTTAGGTCGTGCAGGATCCTCACATTATATATGCACAACTTGGACAGAAAGGTAAAGCGTCTTGCCCAGCAAAGACAATGGAGAAGCCGCAGGTAAGGCACTCCTAGAAACCGCCATGCGCTTGCAGTCTGAGGGGCTTGCAGATCCGAGGTTCCTTGTGCTCTTACATAAATAAAATATATTATTCACTATATCATATCAAATAACGGGGTTAATATAACAGTTATTTATATAATATACCCTGTTTCTCATATTTTAAGACATACCCATAAAATAAGCCATAGCAGGATTTTTAAGCATTCAAGGAATATAAGCCATACCCCGAAAATAAGACATAGTGATAGGCGCAGCAGCAATGCCGGCTGCGGCAGGAGGAGGAGGAAAAAAATAAGACATCCCTTGAAAATAAGCCATAGTGTGTTTTTTTGAGGAAAAAATAAATATAAGACATGTCTTATAATATGAGAAACACGGTAAGAGTTACTGGGTCTTCTGCTTACTCCGTTGAACTTTATGAGTTATTTCCGTTGAACTCTAAGTTATTTGATATAGTGAATAAGAGCACAACCGGTTACGTCTTGTGAGTTTGTCAAAATACCATGAAACTTACAAAAGCAGGTAGGCTCAAATGGAGAAGCAAGGACACCCAGCCTAAAATTATTATTTTTTAATATCCCTGCACTCCTCTTCTCTCTTCCCAGCTGAGTCTGCTGCCCCTAAAGCCCTGGTTTGGGGAAAAGGTTTTTAAAATATCTGAAAGCTTTGGCCTGGCTGTTGTTTTCTTCACAGAGCAAGGATGCGCTGCACCGGTGGACCTGACGCCTGTCATCGCAGGAACTGCCGGGATGTGCTTCCTCCCCTTTGCAGTGATCGTTGCCGTCCGTAAGTAACACCACCATTGCTTGCTGCAGAGGACTCCATTTTTTTAAAATTCCCCTTAATTTAGGCCTTCTTTATGCCTCTGCACAGGTCAAACAGCCCCCCGACATCCAACCCGCCCCAGGAGCCAGACCGCCCAGAGAGAAAGACCTCACCCACTGTCCAGGTAAGATGACACATATCGGACACACCCTCCATAACTTTACACAGTCCACATTTCCTACACTAACCCCTGACCCCCCCCATACACAACTCCCACCTCCTATCATGTCAACCCCCCCAACATCCCCCACCACCACACATAACTCTATCATCACAACTTCCCCAATACCCTCTATACCTAATACACCCCTACTTAAATTACACAAATACATACGATTTATCCCAATTTTATTATGTTTCCCCATTTGTTTTTTTTCACTTCCCCTTAATTTAGACCTTCTTTATGCCTCTCCACAGATCAAAAAGCCCCCCGAGATCCATCTCGCCCCAGGACCAAGCACGCCCAAGGAATCAGACTGCAGGAGCAGGGATAGGTAAGACCAGGCATCCCCAAACTGCGGCCCTCCAGATGTTTTTGCCTACAACTCCCATGATCCCTAGCTAACAGGACCAGTGGTCAGGGATGATGGGAATTGTAGTCCAGAACATCTGGAGGGCCGAAGTTTGGGGATGCCTGGGTAAGACCTTGCCTGGGTGGGGTGGGGGTGGGCCCGAATACGAGTCTCAGAAACTGGTTCTGGATAGTCTCTAAAGGCGCCAAGCTTATTAAGGCTCCCCATAACGGGGCAGCATAGGCCATAGTTGCAACCACTTTTGCGTTGAATGCCTTTAAGGCGGATGGAACATGTAGGGCACCTTCGGAAAAGAAAAGGCGCAGTAATGTGTGCAAAAGGGCTTTGGCCTTATTTAGGAGATATGCAATATGTGCTTTCCAGCCCATGTTGTATTGAAAGAACACTCCCAGATATTGAAATTTGAGGACTTGTTCAATGGGTTTCCCATCTAGCTCCCATTTATATGATTTCCGACTTCTCGACAAAATTAGCACTTTGGATTTGGATTGATTTATAGTGAGCAGAATAGATTTACAGTATACTGAGGGAGCATTAGGATACTTAGTATAGCAAAATAAGAAGTGCTCCTCCAGAGCTTCCCATTTAAGATGGAGGTCCGCTGAGTGGCCATCAGGTGGAAGGTAGATGTTTGTAATTAATAACTCAATTTTTTCTCCAGAGATCAAGCCTGTGTTCGGGATTCCCTCGCCGAGCCCCCTAACAACCACAATGAAGGGTCTGCTATGCACACAGAGGCGTGTGCAGTGGAAAGCTACACCAAGGGAACAAATGTAATCGGTACAACAGCTGAGGCACCTCCAAAACTGAGTTGTGAACCCCCTACTGCCCCCACCCGCCCACACGGTACAGCCGTTCCCTCGTGGTCTGAGCATGTTGAGTGGCTGAGCGTGGAAGAAGGCGAGGTGCCGGACTCCTCCCGGACGCGCCTGGGCAAAGAGATCCCCAGCACAATGCTTCCCGTCCCCCCCAAGAAGAGCCCCAACATTCTCAAGCGGCTGCATCTCCGCATTAAGCGGTCCGAGGCCAATGAGTGGGGGCTGGGGTGCAAGCCAGATGCCTGCATTTTCCTCCCCTAAATAAACTAGAATACCAAAGAAAATAGAAAAGAGGGGAATTTTTTTTTAAAAAAAATAACCCGTAAAAAGTAAATATAATAAAATTAAAAATAAAGAGTAATATAAATATATGTATATATAATAAAAGTAAAAATAAAAGCTTTGGACTTCATGTTAATTTATATTTCTTGTACCTAAGAGGAAGGGCCCCCGGGGAAGTTGGACTGCGGGCTCAACTCTAGAGCCCAACTGGTGTTCTCAATTCGGGTTTGGCATTTCTGGGACCAGAACAGGAAGATAACCCCAGGTGCCTAAACACACCTATTGCGGAAGCCTACAAACAGAAGCTTTCACTTTCAGCCTTGTACAGAAAAAGCTGTGTTGGCCCGTGAGACAAATCCCAATATCTGTATTAAGGTAACACTTTAATGGGCATTACCTCTACACCGGGGCTTTCTAAACTTGGGTCTCCAGGTGGTTTTGGACTACGACTCCTGAGATGAATAGGTCCTTTACTTTCCGTCTTATAACTTTGACCTCTCCATTATTAAAACCACTAACAGGGATTTCTGAGGTAAATCAAACCTCCCACTTATCCCTCTAGCCTTTCTTTAAACCCTCTAGCACTCGTGGGTTTTCAAAAATAAAAGAGAGTCCTCTTCCAGCCTAAACGTGGCCAGGTTCCGGTACCTATATAGACTCGGGGCTATAAGTAAGAGTGTTCCTATGTGTACTCAGATAAGGGTTTCACTTCACTAGAAACTCCCTTACTGTAAAGCTAGCCTCCTTCCTGAGGTAACTTTATTATCATCCAGAACTTGCCCCATTTAGCCCCCCCCCTTTTCTTGGTGCACTTTCAATCACAAACTAACCTTTCTCCTCTAAAAGGCAGTTTTGACAGTTTAAAAGAGTTCCCCACCAACTGGGTTCCTGGATACCTTAGCTGGAAAATGAAATAGACGAATACTGGTATGACACTTTAAAGATGGATATTTATTGGCTTGAATCTTAATGGTTGCTTTCTGGTATCATTTGTACAAACTTAATTTCACAGGTAACGTTCTTGGTAATCAAATAACAGAATACCGATCAACTACTTCATCTACTCTAAGTCTACCTTCTCCACAACCACCCAAGCTCCCCCACAAAAAAACCTCAACCGCCAACTGACATAACGGTTCCCCTTTCCATTTAAACCCCATGCAGGCCACGCCTCCCATGGAATGTTGCTGTCAGTTAACCAGGAGTCTGGGTTAACCCTTCGATAGGTTGGTTGCACAACAAAAACATAACATAACAGTTTCAAATTCGCCAGATATTGAAATTTGAGGACTTGTTCAATGGGTTTCCCATCTAGCTCCCATTTATATGATTTCCGACTTCTCGACAAAATTAGCACTTTGGATTTGGATTGATTTATAGTGAGCAGATTAGATTTACAGTATACTGAGGGAGCATTAGGATAGTTAGTATAGCAAAATAAGAAGTGCTCCTCCAGAGCTTCCCATTTAAGATGGAGGTCCGCTGAGTGGCCATCAGGTGGAAGGTAGATGTTTGTAATTAATAATTTTTCTCCAGAGGTCAAGCCTGTGTTTGGGATTCCCTCGCCGAGCCCCCTAACCACAATGAAGGGTCTGCTATGCACATAGAGGCGTGTGCAGTGGAAAGCTACACCAAGGGAACAAATGTAATCGGTACAACAGCTAAGGCACCTCCAAAACTGAGTTGTGAACGCCCTACTGCCCACACCTGCCCACGCGGTACAGCCGTTCCCTCGTGGTCTGAGCATGCTGAGTGGCTGAGCGTGCAAGAAGGCGAGGTCCACATGCTGGACTCCTCCCAGACGCGCCTGGGCAAAGAGATCCCCAGCACAATGCTTCCCGTGCCCCCCAAGAAGCGCCCCAACATTCTCAAGCGGCTGCATCTCCGCATTAAGCGGTCCAAGGCCAATGGGGGGGCTGGGGTGCAAGCCGGATGCCTCCCGGACGCCTGAGCCAGAACTGCCAATGCCGGGCCCCAGCACGATGGTTACCGTGCCTCCCGAGAAGCGCCCCAACATCTTGAAGCGGCTGCATCTCCGCATTAAGTGGTCCAAGGCCAATGAGGGGGGGGGCTGGGGCGCAAGCCGGATGCCTCCCAGACACGCCCAGGCAAAGAGGGGTTGCCCTCCAAACTGGACAAAACCAAAGGTAGGCAGTGGACCAGCAAGGCAGCCGCCCCCCAGCCTCAGGACCCACAGAAAACCGTCCGTCTGCCCAGGAAGGTATTGGGTGAAAGATGGATGAAAAGGAATACATCAGCCTGCGATTCATCATAGAGACCCTCTACTGAGCTGTCAACAATCTGAACTCATGAACTGTTCAGTAGGCTCAAGGCAGCCCTTTTGCCTCAGTTTATGTGGCTATCAAGATGGGGAATCTGGCTAGAAACAGTCCTCACCACACTTTTTAAAAACTTTGGCCCTCCAGATGTTTTGGACTACAATTCCCATCATCTCTGACCACTGGTCCTGTTAGCTAGGGATCATGGGAGTTGTAGGCCAAAACATCTGGAGGGCCGCAGTTTGGGGATGCCTGCTCTAGGCCATCAGATAACTGGTGATCATCACCTCTGCAAACGGACAACTCCCTGCTCATGTCAGCCAAGGACAGAGTCCTGGAGCTTATTATCCAGCTTGTAAAGAAGTTACTGTTGCAGAGTTAGGTTAGCTAACAGGACCAGTGGTTGGGGAAGATGGGAATTGTAGTCCAAAACATCTGGAGGGCCGAAGTTTGGGGATGCCTGATATAGGGCCTGCAAAAGAGTGTCTTCTCCTCCTTCACCTGACATTTGGAAGTTTGCTGTCGCTTGTAATTAGCCGATCACATATGGAGAGAAATGGTGTGTGTGTGTGTGTGTGTGTGTGTGTGTGTGTGTGTGTGTGTACACACACACACACACATATATATCTGAAAGGTTTCACAGTAGATTTCAGAAATACATATCACAACATGAGCACACAAACCCATATATCTTGCCACTGATTTTTTTTTTTAAATGAACCGCTAACAGCTCAACTTAATTTGTTTCTTTGTAGAAGAAGATCTTTGCACCTCCTGTGTGTGTGATGCCTTCTGCAGATTGGGACTGTTGTGTGTCTGCTTTGGGGAAATTTGTTCCATCTCCCTGCCACCCTCTTCCCTCCCTCCACTGATAAGACATCTGTAAACACTCTCTGAAACTCTTAACAGAGCCTCCTCTGTATGTTGCTTTGAAGGAGATCTGCATGAAGACCTCTGTACCAATTTGAAAATATCTTGCAAACTGATAAAGAAGTGAAGATACAGCCCAGCATCTGCTGTGTAATAAGGATTAGGAAACCCAAGGATGTTTGCTAGGCTTGGCGATTGACTTGAAATAGATGGGAGTCTGGGATTCAATCAGAACTAATCTGATTCCTTCTGATGGTGGAATCGGCCTGCACCCTCCCCAAACACATATCCATAATAAATATTCAGCCCTTCAAATCAAAATTGAGTAGTTTAATTTTAACAGCCATTTGGAGTATTTAAACTACCCTCTCTTCATTAAGACATCAGATGGCTTAGTGGAAACATCTGCCGGCATAATGTAACTAGAGGATCAATGATGGAATTCTCTGAGATATGTTGGGTGGGGTGGGCGAATTTTGAATTTTGGCTAGGAATACTATCCCCAAATACCTATTAGCATTTCCAAAGGACACCAGATATCTATAGGTGCCCTTGTGTAGGTGATTAGTCAATTCAACAAAACCCCAAAGGCTCTGATTTGATTTGACTGATGATAAAATGGACCATATCACCCATTGTAGCTAATTGTATTCATGGATATCAAGCATACTTTAACTAATGGGGGAGAAAAAGAGTGAGCCTGGTCAAAGCTTATTTGAAGAAATGGCATGTTTTAAAAGCTGACATGACTTAAAACAGAATCATATAAGTTCCTTGCTAAACCACTTTCAGGATATATTAGGTATAACAATAGTTTTCTACATGAAAATGGCTTTGAAAAAATCTCCAAAGAAAAGTATTTTAAAAGAAAAGAATTTTTTTTTGGTGCGCATTAAATTGGATGTGAATTTGACAGATTTCAAAGACTGTCAAAATAACGAATTTACATCATAAATGTGCAGGCTTCCTTTTTAAAGGCTCTTCAACAACTCAGGAAGGCATTTAATGGTGAGCGAGTTCAAAGTGTCACGGACTCCCACTGGTATGAAAAGGAGGCAATACCTATGATAGTCTCTCTGTTTCAGATAATGTATCTGTCTCCTTTTCAAGTTAATAAACTGCACTCCTGTCAAATTGCAGATAAATGAAAGCGACCAAGACATTGTTTTCCCCACATATTGCTAAGAAAGATATCTCCCAATATTTCTGAACTACCAGTATGCTAAAGAGAACTTAAAATGAATCTACCCTGCAGTTATTTTACAGCATCAAAGACAATGAAATTTCCACAGAGGCACTTTCTGAAGTTTTAAAAGCTTTATTTCTGATAGCTGCTCATTAAGAAGCTTCCAAGGCTTTTTTTATTGTTTCAAAGGCAGTCATCTAAATTTTTAATCATTCAACAGTGCTATATGGTCACGATGTTACTTTCTCTATCTTGCGCAGGGAGGGTTTTTTTTTTGGGGGGGGTGTTATTTAGTCTTTTAAAAAACCTACATGCTAATGTCAACATAATGTTTCTCCTGAATAAAGCACGGAGCTTCGGCTTTAAAAAAAAAGATGATTGAGAAAGGCCGCAGTTTTCGAGCAAAGGGTAAAAATGTCCACATGTATTAGAAAATTAATAACCTTAATACTTAGGGCATGATCCCTCCTTGTGCAAGGTAGTAGTGCCTGCATGTGGCAAGACTTGTGGTTCCATCTAGCACAGTGCTGTAAACACAATATGTCAGGAGCGCTTTGGGGGCTCAGACAGGAGTTTATTCTTTCCTCCCCCTCGTCTCCCTTAGGGGGCAGCACACAAACAGGTTCATGCACAAGCGGGGTGGTGGTGGTGTCCCTGTGCCTCCCGGACCCTCATCCCTCCCCACAGAGGTGCGACTGCCTTCCTCACCACACAGCTTTCAGCAAATGCTGAAGACACACCTTTGCTACAGCCCCATTTACTGCGAACCCCAAAAAGTCTGGGCAGCACCTGAAATATGTGTTTTCAGCCCCTGCTGTATTACTGGGGCTGTCATCTGCTTTAACTGCTTTTAATTCTGGATTTTGAATAGGGGCAGGCTGGTCACGAATTTAATAAATAATAGCAGTGCCCAATTCAGAGCTTGAGTGATTTAGGCTACCTGCACACCATGCTTTTAAAGCACATTCAAAGCACACAACCCTGGAAATAATTCTGGTCACTGTAGTTTGTTAAGCGTTGCTGGGAATCGCAACTCTGGGAGGGTGCACTACAGTGGCCCAGAATTCTTTGAGGGAAAGAATGCACCTTGAATGGGCTTTAAAGGTATACTGTGTTTGCAGGGTTTTGGTGCCTTCTGTCAGGTTGGATAATTTGTACACCTAGCCCAGAACTCACTGTCTAATGTTCCAGGGTCTAAGGCAGAGGATGTGCTTGTCACCTGCTGCTCTCCGATCGCCAAGCGATTTCTGTTCTCATCCTGAAGCAAAGTTCTTAACCCAAGGTACTATTTCTGGGTTAGCAGAGTCTGTAACCTGAAGTGTCTGTAACCCGAGGTACCACTGTAGTATTGGAAGCAGGGTAACGTTTGACCACTCCAATAGCATCATGAGCACAAATCATTGTGAATTTGCAACATAATGAGAGTGTCTGGAGGGGACCATTGCCGGGGGTCACTCAGTGACTTCATGGCTGAGATTATATTTGAGCCAGGACTTTGCAGAAACACCACTAATGCTTTCTACCACTGCACTATACCAGTTCGGTGAGCTTCGCTGGTGGGCCTTAGATTGGGGGCGGGGACACACGCCCAGGTGGCAGGTTAGGGAGACGGCAGGGAAGCACCCTGCCCTGCTGTTGAAGGTGGCGTGCTTGCTGCAACCACAGCACACCTTTGGTGACTCACACTTCCAACAGGTTGTACTTATTAGAAGAGATGGGTGGCTGTCTACCTGCATAAAATAAAGTCTACAATGCCCATCACCCCTAACCATTGGCCCTGCTGGCTGGGGCTGGTGGGAGTTGGAGTCCCAACATCTAGAGGACCCACTCCTGAATTAGACTGCCAGCAGACGGCAAGATCCAAAACTGGTCAGAGGATCCAAATTGTTGCTATTGTGGTAGTTTGCTGCCTAGGGAGGTGGAAGTGCCCTGCTTTGGGATTGCAGAAGCTCTCACACGCTGCTGGCTCTGTGAATTTTAACTGCAAGGCCTTACCTGGGCAATATGAATGGAATGTTTGCTGACCTCCAGAAATCCTAGCTGTTAGCTCCAGTGGCTGACACTATGCCATAGGTGTGATAGCCTGTTAGAATTATTTTCAGGAGCAGACAGATGCCACAGTTCTCCTCACAGAGGGCACGTGTTGTGGTGAGCTAATCAGGACTGACCTCACTGTTGTGTGGGTGGGAGCGATTGGATAGCCAAAACAATTCCACCAGGGACCCGGTTGGTGGTCCCTCCGTTGTTGGGCAAATCTGGCCAATGGGAATTTTGTGTATTAACTGAGGGATCTTTATATATCGCTGCACGTTGCATTGAGCTTCCTCTTTTCGCTTTCTGCACCGGATCACATGCCCACCCTCCCCTATATTTAGGGTCTTGCTTTGACCTTGCTATGCCGTTGTGGGTCGCATGGGCGTAGGCAGGGGGGGCAGGAGGGGGCAATTGCCCCCGTTAGAAGCAGGGCCACTGGCCAGCCTGCCCCGCTGCCCGCCCGGTGCCGTCTCCCTTCTCCCTGGCTGGCTGTGGGGCGGGCGGAGGGAAAGCCCCGGAGCCGCGCAAAGCGTTTGGCTGGCTTTCCCTCCGCCCGCCCCACAGCCAGCCGGCTAGAAGGGACATCTCCCTTCTCCCTTGCTCATCATGCGTCCTGCTGAGGTCAGGCGCAGCCTAGTCGAACCAATGCCTAAACAAACCACTCACCCTGTAATCAATAAAGTTGTGGCCAATATTATGCCAATAACCTAAAAATTAAATTCCGTGTCATGTACATAATTATTTATTGGTGTAGCTCCTGGGGGTCTTCACACACATGGTAGAAGGAAGGGAGTTGTGGAAGGCATTACAGGCACAATCGTGGAGCAAATGCTCTTCCCGCACACCCCAGCAACTGCACCGAGAGCCAGGCTACTTGGGAAGCAGCATAACTTTCGTGGTGGAATTACAGATGGTTTGGCTTTGCTTCTGCCCTCTTTCCCACACAGTGATGTCTCTTTGAAGGACAGGCTGGGTTTCCTTCTCAGCCACAATGACTGTTGATTCGCACATTCATGCACCAAGGGGGGCGGGCGTAGGAGGGATTTTGCTACAAACCTGCATCAAATTTCCTCCTCCAGAAACCACAAACCACCTCCTCATCTCTTCGGGGACTATTTTCCATTCTTGGGAACATAATACAGTGTGTGATTGAGGCCTCCTGTCCTAGGCCGAATGTCATTCTTCTTCCACAGGCACGAAAGCATGGGCACGGGAGTTTTCAATGCAATCCGGTTCAGATAAGGATTAGGGAAGAGAAGCCCAGAAGAGTTACTATTGGCTGGAGGGAGGATGTTGACCCGGACAGGTCAGTGGCTGATCCAATGAAAAGAAGCTCCTGGTTTATTTGGGGGGGGGGGGTCAAAGCTAGTAGAACCTGAATTTAATACGAGTGAAACTTTCCACATGTCAAGTCTCTCATGCCAGTTATGATTAGAGATGAACTGAATGTAATCACCTTTTTGTTGTTGTTGTTGCAAACATCAAAAACATCTCCCGTTTGGGGGCAGTATCCTGGTACTTTATGTGATGATGTTTACTTATTCATTTACTAAACTTAACAATTGCTCTTGTCTTTTGTGAGCCAAATCTCTTCTGTGGCTTTGTGATATTATTCTGTCCATTGTGTGAGATCCCTGATTGGTTGGGACCACACATGGAATAATCCAGGATGCAGAAACAATGGGAAAATATATTTCACTCCAGCATTGCCATTCACTCTTGAGTCGCTAGAGCTAAAATTAATGAGACCATCATCAGTTGCACAATGGGAGCATGTGGAAGGACTTGTAAAACATTAAAGTATTGTGTCTTAGCATTGTTATTATGCATGACTTACATCGCATATTTGGCCATATACAGTGGTACCTCGCAAGACGAATGCCCTGCAAGATGAATTTTTCGCAAGACGAATGCATTTTGCGAAAAATTCTTCTTGCGAATCGCGGTTTCCCATAGGAATGCATTGAAATTTAATTAATGCGTTCCTATGGGCAAAAAAAGAAATTTCAATGCATTCCTATGGGAAACCGCGATTCACAAGACAAATTTTTCGCAAAACGAATTGACTCGTGGAACAAATTAAATTAGTCTTGCGAGGCACCACTGTATTTATATGGCAGTTTACCTCTGCCTTTCTCTCATTCAAAAACAGATATTAATTTTTACAGATGGAGATCTGACATAGGGTCTTATACATGTTTTTTAGGGAGTTCAGAGCTGAACAGAAACCAAAAACCATACCTTCATAGACAGAGCAGAGCGAAGCCAGAACCTGCCCCAGGTATAACGCAGGTGTGCTTGTGTATACAAAAGCCGATCTCCCCTTCAACATTTCCCTCCAAAGTGAGCATCTGTACTCAAACTTAGGATTTCATTTTGTGCCGTATACAAAGAACTGGTTTTTAAAATAAAACAAAAACAAGCGCACATACACACTCACAAAGAACTGATTTTTTAAAAATTAAAAAAACCCACCAAACCCAAACCTCACACACGTTATTTATTTCGTTAATTCCCTTTTGCTCTGTGCATCTTCCTCCGCAGTTCTCCCTCCCGCCTCCCCTTGTAAATGGTGCTTTTGTCAATCGATATGGCTGATGGGAGAGGAAGAGAGAGCGGTGCAGAGCAATTTGTCTGACTTCAGATGGCCTAAAAGACAAACCGTTTCAAAGGCAGGTTGACTATCATTTAATAAGGAGCCAAGAAGGTGCTGCATGTAAACAAGGTCCCTAGACTGGCTGTTATCCTCTGAGGCAGACGGGCTCAACTTGACAGGGAAGCAAGAGGTGGAGGGAGGGAAAAAACAACAACCCTGCTGGTTGCAATTAACAAGAGATATCATAGGAATGAAAAAGAAGGGTGGTTTGGGGAAGGGCTGTGTGGCTCTGCTAGTGCCAAGCCTTGGAAGGAGGATTAGTTACCAACCTTTTCTACCAGGAAAAAAAACGAGGAGAGCTCTCTGGATTGCTTACAAGTGTCAAGGCAAGGTGTGTCAGTGAAGAACTTGTTTTGTGTCGCACACACACACCAGCCTGTGTGTGTGTGTGTTCTGAGACAGGGCTTAGCTTCTTTGTAAAATCCAGTGTGCATTCTTTGGCTCCTAACAGAGCACCGAGCTCACTAGGTGCTCCGAGTTGTGAATTGTCTGTGATTTGGGTCCCGCCCGTTTCCTTCTCCCAGCTAGAGGAAAGCTCATGGAGGTGTGAACACATGTGACACAGAATTTCCCCCCTCCCCATTGTCACAGTCCTTGTTGGCCAACCATGATGTTTGCTCATCACATCTGAGTTGGCCACACGGTGTTCAGTCATGGGACCCAAGTCTTCCTACATGCAAAGCAGATGCTCTATCTAAGAAGAGTCCTGCTGGATCAGGCCAAAGTCCCCTCCAATGTAAGGTTACCAGATTTTTTTCAATGAATCCGGGGACACTTTTGAGCTTCAATGGATTTTGTATGGGGACTGATTTGTGAATCTGGGGACTGTCCCCAGGAAACGGGGACGTCTGGTAACCTTACGAGTCCAATGCAGCAAAATGTTGAAGTTGAATTTATTTAACAACACCATATTTGTGTGTGTGTGTGTGTGTGTGTGTGTGTGTAACTCAACAATTTCCCGACAAAGAAATGTCACCAACAGCTTTGATAACGTGCTTTCATTGCTTAGATCTACCACCTCCCCGCTTAAAAAAACAAACCACGCTCATCATCTCAGCCATTCTTTCCATTTCTGCCTATATGAATCAGTTCTCTATGGCATGGGACTCCTGCTGGGATTAATTTCACTGTATTTTATTTCATATGGAGAGTACAAGGTGAAAGGCACAGAGAGCTCATTTCTTTGTGCTGGTTTGTGCGGGGTCAGGAGAATGTTACTAGGCTGGATGAAAGTCAGGGCTACTTTCACAGGACTTGCGGTCCAACGGCGGAGCCCACTCCGTCAGAAAGGCTGAGTGTGGGAAGTAAGTAAGTAAGTAAGTAAGTAAGTAATAATAATAATAATAATAATAATAATAATAATAATAATTTATTATTTATACCCCGCCCATCTGGCCGGGTTCCCCCAGCCACTCTGGGCAGCTTCCAACAAAATATTAAAATACAGAAATCCATCAAACATTAAAAGCTTCCCTAAACAGGGCTGCCTTGAGGTGCCTTCTAAAGGTCTGGTAATTGTTGTTCTCTTTGACATCTGTAGGGAGGGCATTCTACAGGGTGGGTGCCACTACCGAGAAGGCCCTCTGGCTGGTTCCCTGTAACTTGGCTTCCATAGCAAGGGAACCGCCAGAAGGCCCTCGGCGCTGGACCTCAGTGACCGGGCAGAACGATGGGGGTGGAGACGCTCCTTCAGGTATACTGGACCGAGGCCGTTTAGGGCTTTAAAGGTCCGCACCAACACTTTGAATTGTGCTCGGAAATGTACTGGGAGCCATTGTATGCATTGTAAAAGGCTGTGTTTGTCTATATGCTGTGTTTGTGTGTAGGAATGGGGTGGGTGAATGGAAGCCACTTTGATTCGCAACTAGAGATGAAATCGCCCAATATGCACTTCTTTGAATTTTGCAATGTAGTTTTCAGGCCAAGGAATGTTTTTTTTTAAAGGCATAAGCAGGTGTAAAGTGTGCATATCAGTGCATATATTAGTAGAATACTTTTTTCTGGGGGGACACAGGGGGGATGCATATCCCTAGATATTTTGTGAATCTAAGTTTGGCCTCATTGAGGGGCAGTATTTCAATATGGGTGTGACAGGGTCTCTCTCTCTCTCTTTCTCTCTCTCTCTCTCTCTCTCTCTCTCTCTCTCTCTCACACACACACACACCACAAGAAACCTTTCTTTAAATTAAATTATAAAGAAATAAATCTGGAAATTTTGGTATGGCAAGGTGTTAAGAATTCCCTGCTACAGGTCCTTTTCTCACTTCACATCCAACCTTATATTGTGCAGGACATATTTTTTTTTGTTTATATGTATTTCTAAACTATTTAATATTTAAATATTTCTAATGTCAATAGAACAAGTAGAGTCTTGAGAGGAGGAAAGACTAAGATTTTCTTAGAGTTTTAAGTTGTCCAGAAATGATTATCCTGAAAGTTATTCAGAAATAAGGGAACTGCTGTAAGCAGTTGAAAAGACTAACAGGATTGCAATAACACTTGTAATGTAGCAAATACTATGGACAAAATGGAGAGACATAAAACATGGATTATGAAATAATATGCAGTTGAAAACGTCGCAATAGGACCCATGGAGGAGAAGGTGGGAAGTCCAGAGAAATCTCGGTGAAATCTCTAATTATGGATATGTATTTTGTAATGTACTGTTATAATTCTATATTTGTAAAACTGAATAAAAATTATTTCAGAAATAATTACTACTACTGCAGAAATAATTAATGCAGAAAAACCCTTTATATCAGAATGCTCTAAATCATATGACTGTAGAGTTCTTTTCTTTTTTAGCCTTTATTGGCATATAAGTTAAAACAGTAAAATCATAAAAATCATGCAAGTCATCCAAATACATTGATAATCCAAACACATACAATAGATAACCACCACTGAATAAATCAGGTAACTGTAGATTTAGCTTTAAAGATCTCGGCTAAGTATCCCGAAACAATCTTGGTAGTTTTGGGAGTATCCTCTCCCAACAAATATTGGATTCCAGACTCTTACAAACTCTATGACCCTGAGAGTCACCTAGTCCAGCCCTCCGCAATAAAGAAATATCTCGTTACCTCAGATTTGTTCAGTGGAGAAGTGGGGTATGAAACCCGGAAACCTTCTACGGTAAGTAAAGCAGGATCAGGCCAAAGTCCCATCCAATACAGCACCTCTGTTCTCACAATGATCAACCAGATATCTATGGGAAGCCTGTAAGCAGAATTATGAGCACAACAGGAGTCTCCCCACTTGAGGTTCCCAGCAATGGATATTCAGAGGCATACGACCAGCAACTGTGAAGGAAGAACATCGCCCTGATAGTTTTGTCATCCATGAATTTATCTAATCCATATATATATATATATATATATATATATATATATATATATATATATATATGTATATGTATGTATATACTGTGTTTCCCCTTTTTAAATACGTAGTCAGAAAGTAAGCCATGGCAGCATTTTTTACCATTAGTGAAATACAAGACACCCCCAAAAAATAAGGCATACCTCCATGCCGTGTAGAACGAGACCGCCGAGTGCCCCAGTCAGCCAGCGGGACCCAGCCAGACAGAGGGGCCTGGAACCGGCTGCTGCTGCTGCAGGGAGCGCACGGAGCGCACGGAGTGCCCGAGCCAGCAGCCTGGCCTCTTTTTTTTTGCCTGCCCGAGGCGGCCTGCCGCCCTGCCAGCGGAACCGGCGGCTGCAGAGCGGAGCGCTCCGCAGCGCCGGGCGGAGCGCAGTGACCTGGTCTCTTTTTTCCCTTCTTTTGCCTGCTGCCCCGCCACCGGAACCGGCAGTTGCAGAGCGGAGCGCAGCAGCCTGGCCTTTTTTTTTTTTTGCCTGCCGCCACCGGAACCGGCAACTGCAGAGAGGAGCACTCCGCAGCGCCAGGCGGAGCGCAGCGGCCTGGCCTCTTTTTTTTTTTTTTTTTGCCTGCCGCCCCGCCACCGGAACCGGCAGCTGCAGAGAGGAGCGCTCCGCAGCACCGGGCGGAGCGCAGCGGCCTGGTCTCTCTCTTTTTTTTTTCTTTTGCCTGCCGCCCCGCCACCAGAACAGGCAGCTGCAGAGCGGAGCGCTCCGCAGCGCCGGGCGGAACGCAGCGGCCTGGTCTCTTTTTTTCCCTTCTTTTGCCTGCCGCCCCGCCACCAGAACAGGCAGCTGCAGAGCGGAGCGCTCCGCAGCGCCGGGCGGAGCGCAGCGGCCTGGTCTCTTTTTCTTCTTCTTTTGCCTGCCGCCCCACCATTGGAACCGGCAGCTGCAGAGCGGAGCGCTCCGCAGCGCCGGGCGGAGTGCAGCGGCCTGGCCTCTTTCCCCCCTTTTTTTCTTTTGCCTGCCGCCCCGCCACCGGCCGCTTCAGAGAGGAGCACCCAGCAGCGCCGGGCGGAGCGCTGAGCCAGCAGCCTGCTGCCTTGGTTCCTGGACCCGGCTGCTGCTGCAGCGCCGAACAGAGCGCCCAGCAGCACCCCGAACCAGCTGCCTGGCCCCTCCGAGGAGGCCTTAAGGTACAAGACATCCCCTGAAAATAAGACACCGTGTGTTTTTTTGGGTAAAAAAGAGAATAAGACGGTGTCTTAAAAAAGGGGAAACACGGTATATGTATATGTATATGTATATGTATATGTATATGTATATGTATATGTATATGTATATGTATATGTATATGTATATGTATATGTATATGTATATGTATATGTATATGTATATATAGCTGCCCAAGTTGTTGGCCATCACAGCATACAGTGGTTCTCAAATGCCTTGGTACTCAAACAACTTGGAACCTAAACACTGCAAACCTGGAAGTAAGTTTTCTGGTTTGCGAACTTTTTTCGGAAGCCAAACGTGCCCTGTTCTGAGTGTAACGCTTCCGATTTGAGTGCCACACTTGCTTTTTGAGTGTTACACTGAGGTCTGTCTGTTTGTGCTATTTATTTTGAATTTTTGTTTTTGCGGCTGTTTCTTGGTTGTTTTTGTGACTGTGTGGAACCCAGTTCAGCTACGGATTGATTGATTGTGTGATTGCAGTACAGTGATGCCTTGCAAGACGAATTTAATTCGTTCCGTGAGTCAATTCATTTTGTGAAAAATTCGTCTTGCGAATCGCGGTTTCCCATAGGAATGCATTGAAATTTCTTTTTTTTGCCCATAGGAATGCATTAATTAAATTTCAATTCATTCCTATGGGAAACCGCAATTCGCAAGATGAATTTTTCGCAAAATGAATTCGTCTTGCAAGTCACCATCAGATCGCAAGATGCATTCGTCTTGCGAAAAATTCATCTTGCAGGGCATTCATCTTGCGAGGTATCACTGTACATTGTTTATTGCTTTCATTTTATGGATCAATGGTCCTGTTAGATAGCAAAATTCATGTTAAATGGCTGTTTTAGGGGTTGCTTTTAAAAGTCTGGAACAGATTAATCCATTTTGAATTACTTTCTATGGGAAAGCGTGTCTTGGTTTTGGAACACTTTGGTTTTGGAGCAGACTTCCGGAACGGATTAAGTTTGAGAACCAAAGTTCCACTGTAGTTTGAAAGTGAATTCCTACCACTATTCCTAAACAACAACCTTTTGCCGGAATGAAAAGCAGCTCCGGGTTGCTGACACTTAAGTCTAAGTGAACAAAGAATGGTTAAAAGTTTCTACACATAGATTAGAAAACAACAACAGCAACAACAACTACAAATGAATAGCTAAAGAGAAAATCCTTCTTTGCTATGACGTGGCAATTTCTAAGACATTAGCAATTTAGGAATTGGATAGATAGCTTGAAGCTCCCTATAAAATCACGACAGCTAGCAATAGCTGTCCTCCTCATTGTGCCAGGGTATTTTCCCAGGGTGTTTTATGATGCACAGTGCCAAAACGACCCTCCTTTCTCCAGCAACAAACTTTGCGTTTCTTAATAATCACAAAATTCTCCGGGGGTGCGGGTGGGTGGGTGGAGGAATCAAGTTGTTTCCTTCTTTCATCATGTCCCTAAAAACCACGAAGCCTGGCTTCAAAAAGGAGGAGGCTTCAAAGTGTCAAAAGCGACAGTGTGCACACTCTGGTCCAGCCAAGCAGCCAGCCAGCCCTTCTCAAGTTTCTGTTTGTGGCAGCCTGATCATTGCAGAGCTGCAGCACCAATTTCCTCCTCTTTTCCCTGAACCGATGCCATCACTCCATAGACTTGGAGAAAGGTCACAGAATCGGCTGCTTGAGCGGGATCCTTTCCAGGACGGCTGGTCCTCATTTTTGAAGTGAGCGGTTGGGAGGAAGCGAAGAAGAAGAAGAAGAAGAAGAAGAAGAAGAAGAAGAAGAAGAAGAAGAAGAAGAAGAAGAAGAAGAAGAAGAAGAAGAAGCTGTCACTGCAACACAACAAGAACTTTTGAAATGTCTGTGGGGATGGGAGTTTTGCTCTTCGCTTCTCACTTTGAGGCATGATCCTGATTTCCCTAGATGTGCTTGAGACAGGAGACAAATGGATGCCATTGGCATCTGTGTTATATACTATTCCTCCATTTTCTTTATTAAATGTATGTATCTAAAACATTTAATACAGTGGTACCTCGGTTTACAAACACAATTGGTTCCGGAAGTCTGTACTTAACCTGAAGCGGACTTAACCTGAAGCGAACTTTCCCATTGAAAGTAATGGAAAGTGGATTAATCCGTTCCAGACGGGTCCATGGAGTACTCAACCTGAAGCGTACTTAGCCCGAGGTATGAGTGTAATTGGTTCCGGAAGTCTGTACTTAACCTGAAGCGTACTTAACCTGAAGCGAACTTTCCCATTGAAAGTAATGGAAAGTGGATTAATCCGTTCCAGACAGGTCCGTGGAGTACTTAAACTGAAGCGTACTTAAACTGAAGCGAACTTTCCCATTGAAAGTAATGGAAAGTGGATTAATCTGTTCCAGATGGGTCCACGGAGTACTCAACCTGAAGCGTACTTAACCCGAGGTATGAGTGTAATTGGTTCCGGAAGTCCGTACTTAACCTGAAGCGTACTTAACCTGAAGCGAACTTTCCCATTGAAAGTAATGGAAAGTGGATTAATCCGTTCCAGACAGGTCCGCAGAGTACTTAAACTGAAAATACTCAAACTGAGGTGTTCTTAAACTGAGGTATGACTGTACAGTGGTTTCCCCCGCTGTTCCTCCAAGGAATTCAGGGCATCCTGTATTTTGTTTTCACAAGAGCTCTGTAGGATAAGGCAGGGTAATTAATACAAGTTTAACAGAGGGCAGTCCAGCAACCTCTGGAATACACCTGGTTTGGTTAGTCTTTAAGATGTTATAAAATACAACCAACCCTTGAAAAGGTTGGGACTGAGCCAAACTGAAGAGGCAGAGGCTGTGAATATTTTTATGCACCTTGAAAAGAGGACCTGTTTATGTTTTTCAATTTATTTGGGTGGGGAGGGAGGAGTACTCTTAAGGATATGAAAGCAAAAGGGGAAGGGAATGTGCCCCTGTTGCCTTGGCCCGTTAAAGTTCCAAAGCAACAGCAGCAGATAAGAGGAAAGATATCTTCAAACAGATGTGAAAAACTGCATGAGAGAGAAAAAAAAAACCCACCAGTTGTGACTGGCTGCAGATGAAGTAGCATGTGGAGAAATGCACAGCATCTCATCTGCAGCCTTCTGCATCCAGACCATCAGCCCAAAGAGAAGATCACCCTTGGGTCCTCATCTACATGGTATTGCATGGCTTATGCTTGTAGGTCTTTTAACTACAAAGATGGACAGTGGAATGTCCGGGTGCCAAGGCTATAATGGGTGGAAGCATTCCCTGCATGGAACATTTTTTATCTATCTATCTATCCATCCCACAGTCTAATCATCATCACCATCATCAAATCAAACATGCTTTACCTCCACAGTTGGAGGTCAGTATGCCTCTGTCAGGCTTTGGGGGATCGGATCCCTCCCCCAGTGGCAGTAAATAAGCAGATCAAACAAAAGGAGCATTCTTACCAGTTAGTTTCTTTAATAATCAGAGCGAGAGACAAAGGAATGCATATCTCTCTAGAAATGGCATTGCTCCCTGTAAAGGTTCACCCCCTCCGTCACCATTAATCTACGTCACTCCTGCATTGGGAAATCTGAATTTGTTGCTGCTGCGCTCTCTGTTGTATCACTCTCAAAGCCTGTCTAGTCTTAGGCGAAGGGGGGGGGGGTGAGGAATGCTGTCCAATCTGCCAGGTCTCTCTCCCCCCCCCCTTGTTTCCTCTTCTAGCTGTTCCTCACCCAGTATTTACCAGCTTTCCCCCTCTGGACTATGCCCTTCTGCAAACCACTGTTCTAAATCAATACTGTCCTCCTGCCCTTGGGAAGGTTCAAGAGAAGTGGGGTGCGGCTCCCACCATTCCTCCTCAGTCCAGCCCCTGAGAGCCTCCAAATGGGGAGAGTGCTGTCGTATGTAGGTTCTGTTTGGTCACTGTGTGAACAGGGTGCAGGACTAGGTAGGTCTTCCCTCTGATCTACCAGGACACCTCTTATGTTCTTATACCTAATGATCCATATCCTTAATGGTGACTAAATCATAGTAAATAATAAGCTATAAACTTATTTATGCATGAGGTGTGCCAACTCTAGGGGTGGAGGTGTCCTGCCCCCTCAATATTTGTTTCAAGGGGGCCCTACCACCCCCCCCCCAAATATTGAGGGGGTCCGGCCTGCATGCTCTGTCAATGCTGGGTGGAACATTTTGTTTACTGGATTATATGCTCTGATCCTGTGGTTTATTTAGGCTGGATCTAGACACACCAAAAAAGCATTTCGGGAAAACGCATTGTCAACTTCATAGAGGGAAATCACATTGACCAAAGATGGGACTCCACAGCGCCATCTGGTGTCACAGTGTTATAATGCATGTAAAACGCTTTTTCTTTACTAATGTAGCCGAGTCCATATTCCTACAGTACTCTGCTCATGCAACAGGGACTCACCTTCCATCCCTCATCTTTGCAGACCCCAATGCTCCCTCCAGATCTGATCCAGAGGGTCCCCCAACCCTCCAGCAGAGATTTTTTTGAGAGAGTATGGGGAGCTTCGAAGTAGGCGGTGGGAGGAACATCCCATTGCACCAGTGGAAGCTCATTCTGCTTACACACAGATAGCATTGGCTATCACCCATGGACAAGGGGGAATAGCTATTCTCTTTATTTTTTCCACCATTGTACATCGCAAAATCGGATAATCCTGTTGCCCTGATTAAGCTGATTGGTTCAGCTGAATGTTTGCAGTTCCCTGCGTAACTAGGAGGCCACATTGGCGGGTATGTCAAGCCATGCTGGCATTGCCATTGGTAGCCTGGAGGGGGAAGCACAGCAGACAGTATTCCAGAAGACAGAACTGGGCCATCCTGTCCCGAAGGACACCCTTGCATTCTCTTGCAAGCCCAGAAACAACCTGTTGGAAAATGAAGTATTTGCAAGAAATCAACACTGGATCCTTCAGAAGACAACGCAGTAGGTGCACCAATTAGAAGCGACACAGAGATGTCTGTTGTTCTTGAGTTCATTGTGACAGACAGACAGACAACCACAGGGGTCGTAAAATAATGGCTCCTTTTATCATATGATTGGCAGCAGAGGGATGAAAAAAGATAACATATTTTATTTATTTACAGTATCTTTTCATATCTATAAAGAAATGTGAGCAAAGGAGGATCAATTTAAAATACGTAAATTGCTAGAAGTTCTTCCTTGTGAGTTCTTCCTTTGCCCATCTACCCTCCTCCCCCAAATCAACAGGTTCTCTACAATCTTTTGTGATCCACCTGGCCTTCTAGAGGCCTATTCCTAGTCTTCATTCTTCCCTTAATTTCTGGACTGATAAACTTAGGCATTAGTGACTTTGTTCATGGCTTCGGACACATTTGTAACTGTGGAGAAAAAAAATGTATGTGCATATTGGAAGCATAGATTTGGTTTTGCTGGTACAAATGCCATGCGTTGGCTCTGGTATTAAGCTAGGGATTGCCAGCCTCGTTGGAAGTTTTGAAAAAGGGCTATGGGTGCCAGTCACAAAATGGCTGCCACCTGGACCTGGCAAAAAACAAAATGGCTGCTGTGGTGGCATGGTATATAACACAAGATGGTGGCCACATCTTAAAAATCAGTAAAGGGGACATTGGTAGAAGGATCTAGAGAGGCTCAATGATCCTCCCTGTTTCCTCGAAAATCTTCTACTGGTGATCTCATGACAGAAAAAGAAGCAGCCAAATGTGAGAGGAGGGTGACAGACCAATAAAAATGGCTGCAGAGGCCAGGCCATGGGCTTGCTCCCCTGTACTATGATATGCTTGCTATTTCTTTGTCAGTTTTCTAAGGAGTATATGCCAGGTGGATGCTATTGACTTTGTCCAAACAGATTGCTTGTCTAGCAAGTACTACACACTGTTAACTGTGGCAGAATCAATTCTGGGTAAAATGACTGAGTTTTTCTCCTCTCAGTTGTTGTTGTTGTGTGTGGTGATGGTGGGGATATATTGTTTTCAGAACTCCGTTCCCCTTGAGCACATGGTTAGCACAGTCAGAACGGCTAGGTGCACAGGTTGCAAAGTGTGGGCAGCCTATGCTGTGTATATTTTACATTTTGATCATGACCATTAAAGAAAATCCAGAGAAAGAGAGCAGAAGACCCTCTGGAGAGTCTGGACAAAACAAAGCACACAATGCCTAACTGTTATTGGAAAAGCTAAAATGTAGAGATGCCCCATGAAGAAGCAAAAGAGCTTATCAATAACCATGCTAAATGCATTTTGCTTGACAGTTAGAAGAACTCTATTCCGTTTCATTTTGATCCCTGCCCGCCCCCCACCCCCTGTATTTTGAAGATGCAAATAAACAAAGCCACCGAGGGTCTTCTTTGCACATGAAAAATTGACATTGCAGTTGTGGTTTTTTTAAAGAATAGCTTATACAAAACAGTAAATATCAAAATGCCATTAAATCTTGATAAAACAACAACAACTTATCTTCCTGAGTGAAATACTATACTCAGGAAGGCATATTTGAATGTCCATGGAGTGGATCTATGTGAACTGGCTAAAGGGAATTCTCTTTAGACCATGATAAGAATTCTGCTGGATCAGACCAGAGGCTTATCGAGGGCAGCATTTTGTTCCTGCAGTGTCCAACCAGATGCCCATGGAGGCATGAGGACGACAGCACTCTTCCCCTCATGTTTCTCCGGTAGCCTTCTTCTCCATGGATTTATTTAATCCCCCTGGGAAGCCATCTAAGCTAGCAAGCATAATGGCATTTTATGGTAACAAATCCCATAGTTTAACTATGTGAAGAAGTCTGTCTGACTGTTCCAACATTCAGTTTCATCAGATGGGTTCTAGTATTATGTTTTTATACACTTCTATCACACACCTCTTTATTTACCTTCTCTCTAAACTGAGTCACTCTAGTCTCGTGATCATTTTGTTTGCTTTTTTGGGGCATATTTTCCATCTTTTTTTGTGCTGCGACTAAAACTGTGCACAGTATTCTAAGTGCAGTTGCATCTTGTTTCATTGGAAAGAAAATATGCCCACACACTCCATTACCACCTCTCCCCTCCACTATTTACGCCCCCTGTTTTGGCACATTAACCATCTATCTATTATCTATCAGATAGATAGATAGATAGATAGATAGATAGATAGATAGATAGATAGATAGAAGGTCCATGTTTGTTAAAGCCCACTTTTCTCTGAAACCGCTTGCCCGACCGCGTTCAAATTTGGCCACAACGTCACATGTGAATATGCGAGTGTTTGCATGCACTTAGATTGGACAGATGTCACACCTATCACAGGTAAAAACCTGAATTTGTGTAAAGAAAAACATAGCGCCCTCCAGTGGACATCAAAGGAGTAGATGCCATTGTGTACCAATAGGGCCGTAATCCTGCCCCCTCCTCCTCCTAACTCACCGCCTAGCCCACCAAGATCCAGGAAGCCCAGCAAGATCCAGGCCGCCCTGGGAACCAGGCCGGGTCCCGCAGACCGATCTTCATACCCCAATAGTGGCCGAACAATAGTTTCACTGGTCAGCCAGTAAAACATCAGTTGGTTGTAAGGTGTTTCTCCCCAGAATTTGTATAATAATCTTTTTTTCTTCTTCAGATGACTCTTCTCTCCGCTCGTCACTACTCTAACTTATGTGACTGGCAATTTGTTTCTTTTTAAGAAGAATTAATTGGGGAGGAGGGAGTTTGCATAAATAAAGAATCGCTTCCTTTAAAGCGGATGATTCTGCCGGCAAAATGTGGCACGTGTACGTGGGGAGGAATTGTAGCATGTCATCCTCCACTTGGAAATCGGCTCCTGAAATCCTGTCTCTTTGCTCGCTGCAGTCGATGGAGCAGTGGGGAACCAGCTCTCCACATTTTGTTAGGGAGTAATTACATTATCCATATTTTATTTATCCCCTCAAAAGAAACAAGTAATTATTATTACACAATCTGTACCCTTCCCCCCCCCCCCAAATACTGCTTTGGAAAAATTATCAATTATAATCTAGAAGATTGTCCCCCAAGTAAGACTTCAAATGCGTCTCATTACATATTTTTTTTGTTTTGTTTTGTTTTGTTTTGCTTAAGGAAGTGTGGTGGAAAAAACAAAGAACTGCTGTGCCGTTGTCTTTTACTTCTCTTTAATGTCGGGTTCAGAAGTAATGATGGTGAGAACAATCAGCCTTCAAGTCTCTGTTTTCCTGTGTTTACTCATTAAACATGAGAACCAGGTGCTCTCATGGGGAGAAAAGCTCATTGTAACATTGGCTTTAGATATCAAAAAAGCCTTTCACCTTTCACTAACAAGCATAACTTCACAGGCAAGGGGGCTGAGGTAAATAAAGGAAGGGGGCCTGCTTTAAAATGAAATGGCAGGGCCCGATCCTGTAAACAAATACTTCTGGCGTGGGGGCAGAAGACTCCCCTTCTCTTGGAGAGGAATCTGACAGAACACAACAAAGCTTTGCCTCATGCAAAGGCTATGCAGATGGAGGGTGCTTTGCCATATTTCGTTCTCTTGTACGTTACCCGGATAGCCTCAACATTAAGTCAAATGCTGCCTGTAAAAACAAGGATAAACTGGACCCAGTTCCAAAATATTAATTTCGTGCCGGAAACATGTGGCACACCAATGTCTCTTAACTCTTCACCCTTCCTTCGACCCGACCTCACCACCATCACCACCTTTGGGATCCTTGTCCTTTAGCTCCCCTATTTCCTGGCACCTCTTCCAGGCCCTCAGCCTACTGTTATGTGAGATTTTGATCCCAGCCAAGCAGACAATTTTCGCTTCCCTCTCAGAAGTTGGGTTGCAAACCTTTTACTTCCAGGAGCAGCTGAACATTCTCTTTCAATCAGGGGCTTCATCACTATGAACAACATTTTAGACTGTATAATAAAAAATAATTAATATAAAACATAAACAAAATAAGCTGAGTGCCTTGGCCTAGGCTTCTTCTCTTTTGTCTTCCTTTCAGGAAAGGGAAGGTGAGACAGGATGAGGAGAGAGAAGAGTATGAAGTCTCCCAGTTGATTTATCTCCTGAGGTGATGGTCTCTTCAGGAACTAGAGGTGGCGCTGGCGACCAGGGTTGGCCTGGTTGGGCATGTGCTAAGGGCTCACAATCCAGTTGGGCCCCTTGCCCCAAGGACTTTGGAGACCCTAGATTCGACACTGACTAGTGGTAGCACCTCATTGAGCTCCCTGTCTTGCATGTCTGTTCTCTTCTTTTTGGTTTTCATTCCTTCTGAAGCCATTGCAAGGCAGGAATCTTTTGCCCATGCCACCCACGACCACCCTGCCCTAAAGCTCCCTTCTTAGAGCTCACCCCCCTTTGCGTTTTCTTTCTCCAAAACCAAAACAAAACCTTGTAATGGGAGCTTATATTGTGTGTGGAGGAGGGATCAATAGGAATATGGCTGGCATGTTTTGTGTGGTTCGTTTGTTATGCTTTCTGGAGACTTCCCTCTTTTCTTCTGGTTTTTATGGCTGACCTTGTTCCTGTTGTTAGTACAGAGGGGTGGTGTTTTTGTGTGTGTCCCCCCCTCCTCCTTTTTCCTCCTCCAGTGTGGCACTTCTGTAATGTTTTTGTTCTTTGTTCTAGTTCATTCTCCCTTTGAGGTTCCCTCTGATGTTGAGTCAGCGGCATGTTTTTGATACATTCTTCCCTGGCATGTGCATCCTCACTCCAGGTATCAAAAACCCAGAGCAGCGGTTATTTGGAGGGACGCTTGTTCGGAGCGACAATGCCTGCCTCGTCCTAATGCCGTCCGCCGCAATGGCCACCTGAGTCAACAAATGACCGGTGTTTGAACAAAGGAACAACAGACCTGCACTTTCTCTCAGGCTTTGCGTTTTTCACTTTGGCTGTGGCACACACACCACACACACACACAGGACTCCTGCGCTGTGGGGCTTTGAGGAGCAGGTGTGTGACCAGGAGGCAGCTGAAAAGGCATGATGACTTGTGTCGTCCAGGCCTCCAATGAAAGGGCAGCTTGTTTTGCCATTGTCTGTTAAGGTCAGGGTCATAAGAACAATTAAAAGTAACCAAAAACCCTCATAAGGACAAGGAGGCCTACCTCAAGCCCTGTGGAATCCAGCGACGATCCAGGAGAGAGCCTTGACTGGAACAGGAAGAAGGACAAAGAGGCTTCGCCACGGTGCTCCTGTCCCTTTTCTTTGGCCTAACTCCCGCCCCCACCGGCCAGGTGCCCTTTGTCTTTGCTGGCCGGGTGGCAGGTCATAGGCCCAACGCAGCCAGGTAGGCGTCACCAGCCAGGTAAGCCCCGCACGGTGTTGCAAACCTCGCCCACCTGAGGGGAGGGGTGAGGGCGATACTGCCGCATCAGACCAAAGGTCCCTCCTGTCCTGTTTCCCACAGTGGCCAACCAGGTGTCTCCAAGAATCACACACAAAGGGAAGCCTTTTCCCACTGCATCTCCTGCTGTAAACTGTAGTATTTTAGTTCAGTCCTTGGTTTCGTGTATAGTCGTACCTTGGATCTTAAACGCCTTGGCTCCTGAACAAATCGGCTCCCGAATGATCGAAACCCGGAAGTGAGTGAGATTTTCGGAAGCTGAACGTCCGGCACAGCTTCTGCAGCTTCCGATAATCAGAAGCCACGCCTTGGTTTTCAAGCGTTTCCAGGAGTCGAACGGACTCCTGGAACACATTCTGTTTGAGAACCAAGGTACGACTGTATGTTCCAGTACACAGAGGCTTTAGAGACCAGGCCCTGAGGCAGCGATATGAGGTTTCTAATGGTCTCATTCTCGTGTATAATAGGATGTCCCTATTTTCATTGGAGAAATGTTGGAGGGTATGTAATACTTCCTTGGGTGTGTAAAAAAATAAAGTAAAGTGGTACCTCAGGTTACAAACGCTTCAGGTTACAGACTCCGCTAACCCAGAAATAGTACCTCGGGTTAAGAACTTTACCTCAGGATGAGAACAGAAATTGTGTGGCGGCGGCATGGCGGCAGCGGGAGGCCTCATTAGCTAAAGTGGTACCTCAGGTTAAGAACAGTTTCAGGTTAAGAACGGACCTCCGGAACGAATTATGTTCTTAAGCAGAGGTACCACTGTATTCCAGTCACCATCCTTTGTGCCAATCCTACATATAGCAGTGTGCTTTCTTGGAAGCTCTTTTTAATGAGTTTGACTAATCCTTTTTTTTTTAAAGCCATCTGAGGCTGCCCTCCTCTGTACACTTACTTGGAAGCAAGGCACATTGAACACAGTGGGATTTCCTTCTGAATAAATGTGCAAAATATTGTACTGTAAGCCTTTGTCCCATCTTGTGGCACCAACTTCACTAAGGCAGCAAACCTCTGTGCACCCATTGAACTTTTATTCAAAAAGATTTCTGAAAAGCTTAATGTTTTTTTAAAAAACCCTAAACAGTATACAAAAAACAACATCAAGACAATAAAACCACACACATACACAAATAAAAGTAAAATAACATTATTTTGTGTGAGACAGCAGCGTCTCACACCGAATGTAGCTGATCTGTAGAAAGGACTCCATGAACTTAGAACGGAGAAGTTGCATGTTTCATAGAAGTTGTCTATGAAAATCCTTCAGTGAAAACAGTGAAAACAAAAAAACAAAAACACCCAGGTCCAACATGAGGTGGAAGGAAGGAACACTATTGCTCCAAAATTTTGCTGTCCTCAGGGAGGAGCTATGACCTAGGCAGGGACAGGGCACGGTATAAGACCATTTCAGAACGTAAGCCCTGAGCTGCCTATTTGAACACACAGTTCAGACCACCTCCATGAACACAGAAAAAGTCACTCAAGAGAAGGCTAACCTGGAACCTTTCTCCCCTCCCCGCCATGAAATCTATTCCTGGGCGTTAACTTTAGCATTGGAGAGAGCCTTCAGTCTTGCATTGGAGAGAGCCTTCAGTCTTGCATTGCATTTTGTGGCCTGAGCCATATGGGCTTTTCTCTAGAATGTGTAAATTTGCATTATGAGGCCACTCACAATATTCACAAACTTGACACCCTAACAATGGAGTACCCACCCCTCACAGATCTGGCTGGGGCTGACTTTGATGGGTTTTTTTGGCACCATATCTAATCACCCAGACTTCAGGCTGTTATAAGAATTTTGAGGTCATATATATATATATATATATATATATATATATATATATATATATATATATATAAAATAATTGTTCATAAAACATGTACATGAATGTACAGAAACATGTCTGAAGCAGCACAGGAAGACAGGCCTGACTGACACCATTTTGACTCTCTCTCTCTGACCAGGTGTTCCTCTGCAAGGAAGAAGGGGGGGTGGGGGGAACCTTCTCATTGTCTCAGGAATTAAAGTGATCCCTGGCATCCTGATACCTGAGTGCCAGACAAAAGGGTGTGATTAACTTGGCTGGGAAACAGGGAAATGTAAATATCTCTCTTTTTTGTTGATTAGGTTTTGGGGGCAGGGGGCAGGGTCCAGACTGCTCAGATTACTGCCACCAGACCTCCCCTTTCATGATGTACCTATGATGAATCTAGGGAGGGCGGGTCTTGGGCTACACCCCTTCTGTGACATATGGATGATGCTTCTGGGGGGTGGGCTGAAACCAATTTCAAATTTCTTTTTAAGGGCAAGACACCTTTGTTTGGGGTTCCTTCCTTGTTCTCCTGCGTGAGGGGAAGGACCCTGTTGCAACAGCGAAAATAAAGGCTTTGCTTCTCAAACTTCTCTGGTTGGCCTCTGTTATATTCTCCAACCGATGGAGAACCCAATAAGGGAATAAAGGCAGATTTTTGCCTATTTTGCTAATGGCACTTTGGGTAGGGGGGTGGGGGACATAAGTTCATAGATGTGCTGATCTGGTTCATGCCGTATCACTGTTGAGTTTTTAAGTAATATTGGTTGCCTTATTGAGCTGGTGCTGTTAATTTTAACTTGCTCTGGGATTTATTTTTTAAACGACGAGCAAGCTATAAATGTTTCTAACTAAACAAAAACTAAGCAAAAACATCACTGCAAAACCCAATATACTGTATTTTACAGTGATAAAATGCTATAATTCTCAATTCAAAAACAACTAAAACATGATCTTCCCCTTAAAAATTTTAATTCAATGCTTCGGCAACAGAACAGACCCTACACCACGGGTGTCAAACACAAGGCCCGGGGGCCAAATCCGGCCCGCCAGACCTCGTCATGTGGCCCGCCGAGCGCCCCAGCCAGCGGGACCCAGCAGCAGGACCTTGCTGCTGAAGCGCCGCGCCGACAAAGCGCCAACAAACAGCTGGGGGGGGGGTAGAAAGGCGGCCGGAGCAGCGCTGCGTGGAGCGCCCTGAGCCACAGCAGGAGAAGGAGGAGGCAGCTTGCCGGGTCAGCGCCCGGCAGCGCCGCACGGAGAGTCCCGAGCTTCTGCGACGCAGCAGTGCTCTGTAGCACTTTGAATCCTCCTCCTCCTGCCACAGCTCGGCGCCTGGAAACAGCTGCTGCTGCTGAAGCACAGACAAAGCACCCAGCAGTGCCGCGTGGAGGAGGAGGAGGATTCAAAGTGCTACAGAGCACTGCTGCGTCCCAGAGGCTCGGGACTCTCCACACGGCGCTGCCGGGCACCGACCCGGCAAGCCGCCGCCTCCTCCTCCTCTTGCCTCACCTCCTCCACCTCCTGCCGCGGCTCAACCTCACGAACGTGCAACTCTGAGGCTTTACGCACTTCTCCTAAAACGGACACCTGCTGCCTCACGCTGCACGGGAAATGCTTTTTGCCCCTGGGTCCCTTCGCGCTCTTTTCTGGCGCTGAATCAAGGCGGCGACCCCCCCTCCCTTTCTTCCTTCCTCTCTCTCGTTCTTATTCTTTCTTTCCCTCTCCTTCCTTCCTTTTTAATCTCTGTCTTCTCTCCCTCTTTCTTTTTCTTTCCTTCTTTATTCCTTCTTTCCTACTCTTCTTTCTCTCACCTCTTTCCTTCCTCTCTCCCTCCTGCTCCCTCTTTTCTTTCTTTCTTCCTTACTTCCTCCCTTCCTTCCGTCCTTCCCATCTTTCTTCCTCTCCCTCATTCTTATTCTTTCTTTCCCTCTACTTCCTTCCTTCTTTCTCCCTTTCCGTCTTCTCTCCCTCTTTCTTTTTCTTTCCTTCTTTATTCCCTTCCTTATTTCCTACTCTTCTTTCTCTCCCCTCTTTCCTTCCTTCCTCTCTCCCTCCCACTCCCTCTTTTCTTTCTTCCTTCCTTCCTCCCCTCCCCTCCCCTCCCTCTCCCTCTCCTCAGAAACATAGGATGCTGCTTTATACTTCTGGCCCTTAAACCCTGGAACCAGGAGAGCAGCTTCAGTGAGTCAACCTCAGCCAGTCCCTTTGGTGAAGGGTGGTGGCTCACTGGCAGAACATCTGTCCTGCATGCAGAAGGACCCCAGCATCTCCAGGTACTAGTAGCTCTGCAAAGGTCCTGCATGAAACCCTAGCGAGCCTCCATCACCCAGTGCAGTTACCAAAAATCATTTTTCAATAAATTGTACAATAATTGTACATTTGAATATCTACTTGCCATTATTCTGACTATGTTTCTGCTTTCAGAGCTAGTTATTACTTACATTATTACAAAAAAACAGTAATAATTGAATGCAGTGACAATAATTTATGACAATAAAGAGTGGACACATAGTCCTACAGATACAACCGGCCCTTTGAGGGTGACCAAACTGCTGATGCGGCCCCCGATGAATTTGAGTTTGACACCCCTGCCCTACACTATCAGTCCTCCACTATCTGCCATTTTTAAATCCTCTTTAATCACTCCAAATCAGGAGAGGGGAGCCCTATTCCAGCCCGAGGGCCACATTCCCTTTCAGACAATCTTGCAGGGGCCGCATCGCATGGCAGTGGTGTGTTTGGAGCAATGAATGCAAATTTTACCTTCGTACAGGAGGCTAGTTTCTACTTGCACTCACACACTAGTCTCCACCCAGACAAGCAAGAGGTATTATTGGAATACAGGGACACATTCTAGCCAATCACAAACACCCCAAAGGGTAGAAAGTAGGCCTGGTGAGGGGTGTGGCCCGAGGAGAAGGGGTGTGCTGAACATTTGTAAATCATGCTGGCTGCCCATCATACGGAATCCACCCATTTGGTTTTAACAGGCAAAACTGCAACTAGAAAACTAGCTAGAGCAAATATGATCCTATAATAGGTCTGTTTTGTCAGCAAAAAGACCGATATATCTTTGCCTTCCCGCTCCCTTTTGTTCCTCCAAAAACAAACCAATCCATTACAGATTTATCTATACCTGTAACTACCCTGTAACGCTACATGTTCCCAAGGTTTCCGCTGCGGATTGTCCACGTAGACACCAGAGTCCTTTCAGTGCATCCCGTGAGGAATTGTCCTTCAGATCACAGAAGGTCCAGGAAGCACAGCAGAACCCACCTATCTTGAGTGGCACATTCAACCACAGGATAGTTATTCCCAGACTCTAGAGGTGGGTGACAGCAATTTTGTGATTTGTTTGCCCATGTCAAAAAGGAGCACATCAGGGAGGGAATGAGATTAGTTTTCATACAAAGCTGCCTTATGTAGAGTCAGGAGAGTGGCCTCTCATCTCTTGACTGATGTGGCAATAGCTCTCCAAGGTCTCAGGCACGGATTCCCTCCTAGTCCTGATCCCTGAGAGTCTGCAAAAGCCAGAAACCAAGCAAGGAATGAGCTGTATTCCTGAGCCCTCCTTCTTATTGGTATCCTAGATTTCTTTGAGCAGGGAAGACTTTTGCCAGCTCGGATTTGCAGTTCTCCTCACTTCGAGCTGAAGAGGTAGAGAAAGCCATGTGATACTTCTGAAGGCATAGGCCAGCCAATGGTGCGTTTTACCACCACGCCACGCAGCTAATGCATGTTTGAAGTGGAGAAAAAGAAAGCCAGGGCACTGATTCACTTCTCATCTACAATGCCCTAATGATGTGTCGTCACCACCACCTAAAGCAGCTCAAAAGCCTGGTGTGTGTTGCGGAGGGGAAGGGAATACCTAATATTATCCCACTAATAACAAGAGCTGTTTATTACTTCATTCGGAAAATGCAGACTCCTTGCTGGAAGCATTCTCACTCGCTGCAGCATGCCATGGCTTGATGGAGCAAACATACCATTTGAAACACGCTTGACCTCGGTTCATCCTTAACACGCCTATCTAAATTGCTGGTGGCATAACTCTGTTAATTGAACATATGCACCACTTGAGGCATGGGACTTCGGCAAGGAACTTGTTGCCTTGTTGCTTTGAGTGCAGGTTGGCACAACCAAATACCTTGCAAAGAGCAGATCCACCCAGTGCTCTCCCTTCTTCTCTTCCCACCCCCCACGCCATACTTTTGAAAGGCAATGCAAAATAGGAGGTTTGGCCCCACTCTGGTGAGAATCTTCAAAGCGGGACTCCCCCCTCTGTGATCTGAAAGATTTTCAAGAAGGAATCCCCTCCAGCACTAGCAACTCTCAGAAGGGATGCCAGCACCCTGTAGAACAAAAGCTTTGAAGATGGGGCCTCCCCATTGATAGAAGTCTTTGCAGAAGCTCCATCCCTACCTTCCCTGTTGGAAAGTCTTTCAAGTGCCAGGAAGTTAGAGACTTTCAAAGGCTTCAGTCACAAAAAGGACAGGAGGACGGCCCTTTGTTTGGATCTCAGGTTGAAGGTCAGTTATAAGGTCTGCTGGAAGCGCCAGCTGCACAAAGGCAGAAAATATACCAGCCTTTTGTCAATCAAACTCACAGGAGTCTTGCTTCTGCAAAATCTTCAACAGAAAATGTGATAATCTGTCCTGCCTTTGTGCTGCCCTTATATTCATTTTGCAATATGGGAAAATCTTTGGCATTCCAAATCCTATTGGACTCCATTGGCCATCAGACATGTTCCCCACCCCTGATCCAAAGAAAGAGTTCTATTCCTCTTCTTTTCCAGAGGTTCAGTTAAATCTAGATTGCCAGGTGCGACCTCCTACAGCAAAGAACCTAATTCTGTTCCTTTTCAAGGGGGAACCACTTTGTAAACTACCAACTTGTTGGGTGAAATTGATAGATAACTGTATATGGTAAGTGGCTGAAAACTGGGGGCATTGTTTATTACTGTGCAAATTACACTGTCTTAGAACAGGGCTGGCCAGCATTTAGCCTTTCAGATGTCGCTGGAACACAATTCCCATTGTCCCTGACTTTTGACCACACGGCTGGAATTGATGGGAGGTTCAACATCGGGAGAGCAACAGGTAAACCATTCCTGTCCTAGAAGAACTATGTACCGTAGGTTGACTTCTGTGGACCTTCCACAATGAAAAGTTCATGGCAGGGGAGTAATTACACCCCAAGATCTTGGTTAGGGTAATCAGGGGTCAGCATACTTTTTCAGCAGGGGGCTGAACCACTTTCCTTCAGACCTTGGGGGGGGGGGCGGGGTGGACTATATTTTGAAAAAAATAATGGACGAATTCCTATGACTCACAAATAACCCAAAGGTGCATTTTAAATAAAAGCACACATTCTACTCATGTAAAAACACGCTGGACCGTCCACGGGCCAGATTGAGAAGGTGATTGGGCCGGATCTGGCCCCCAGGCCTTAGTTTGCCTACCCATGGGGTAAATGATCACATCAGAATTATTATGATCAGAATCAGGAATTATTGCCTGGTGTGGAATTTAACTAAGGAAAAAGGTGTTGGCATTTGCCTTCATATATCTTAGTCTTAACGTCCCTTTCTAGACTTGGTTCTGCCTCAATATAGCTGTGTGCTTCTGCCACTGGGCTCCATTGAAAACAGCTTCTCCATGTAAACCAGGAAGTGACTTCCCCAGACGATGGACCAATTCTTCTTTTATCTCTGTGGCTGCGATCTCCTGGGTGATGCAGATGCCCTTAGTGAGTTGGATGCGCATGCGTACTCTGTTCATTGCTCTCCCACCTATCCACCTTCCCGTGGCCCTGGGCGCTGGCAATGCATGGCATGCCACTGCCTCAACCTCACATTGCTTACAAGAAAAAGTCTCAAATTGACTGCTATTGCTATTGAGAAAAAGTCTCAAATTGACTGCTATTGACTCTGTAATTTGAAAATTTGAAAAGACACTGAATGTACTCTTGTTACTTATAGAAAATCTGTATCTATCTACCTATCATCTACCTACCTACCTACCTACCTACCTACCTATTATTTATCTATCTATCTATCTATCTATCTATCTATCTATCTATCTATCATCTATCATCCATCCACCCACCATCTGTCTATCATCTATCATCTATCTATCTATCTATCTATCTATCTATCATCTATCTATCTATCTATCATCTAATCTATCACTTAGGGGGAGGTCTTTTCAGAGGGGAAAGCTGGAGTAGGGGAGTGGGCCAATAGCCACTTACCAATAGCCATTTCTCCACTTCAGACTCCGCCACTGCCATTCTACCTCTTTGGTGTGGCCCACATGAGCATGTCCATGGCTCACACTTTTTGCAGCATCTCATTCAGTGTTTCCCAAACTTGGGTCTCCAGCTGTTTTTGGACTACAACTCCCATCATCCTTAGCTAGTGGGTCAGGGTTGATGGGAATTATAGTTCGAAAACAGCTGGAGACCCAGGTTTGGGAAACACTGTATTGATACTTCTCTGTCAACCTGGGAACAAATTAAAACCTGTTTGATTGCCTTGCAGGGACGTGGGTGGCGCTGTGGTCTAAACCACTGAGCCTTGGGCTTGCCGATCAAAAGGTCGGCGGTTCGAATCCCCGTGGCGGGGTGAGCTCCCATTGCTCAGTCCCATCTCCTGCCAACCAAGCAGTTCGAAAGCATGCCAAAAAGTGCAAGTAGATTAATAGGTACCGCTCCGGTGGGAAGGTAAACAAAACCGTGTGCTGCTCTGGTTTCGGTGTTCCATTGCACCAGAAGCGGTGTAGTCATGCTGGCCACATGACCCGGAAAAAACTGTCTGCGGAGCAGACAAAAGCCGGCTCCCTCAGCCTGTAAAGCAGGCTGGACTTAACTGTCAGGGGTCCCTTTACCTTTACCTTTTGATTGCCTTCCTTTTCTGCTTTAGGCTGCCATACTTCATATTCCTGTTATGCTGGTGACAAGGAGGGCAAACTGTTGTGTGTAAGTGTGTGTGGGGGGAGAGTACTGAACAGAGCAGCTCTAAGTCGGGGATTATTTTACCGCTTCACTAAAAACACCTACGAATTGGCCTCTGGGGTTATTGGATCCAGAGCCTCTGCACACAGAAATATTTTTTCAATCAAAGTGTTTGGTTTCTCTTGGCTTCGAGAGGCAACCTGCTTTCAGCAATGGTGCCCAATTTGGACGGCAGTGATGCCATTCTGCAGGGCTCCCACCTTCACAATAGAAACAGTGTAAGAAGCCAAAAGCCCCAGCAGTGCCTGGCTTTGCAGCAAGGATTCTGGAGCAAAGATTCATGCTTGTTTGTTTAATCCACCTCTGTTTAATTTTTTAAAAAAGAAACATGAATAGTGCTGTGGCTATCTGCATATTTTTCAATATATTTCCTTGCCATCCCACCCCCAACCCCCCTCACCAAGAAGGCATTTCATGTTTCCTTTCTCTGCATCTGTTTTTTTTAAAAAAGCAGGCACAGAGTGTGTTTTGGATAGTGTCTGGGAGGAGAATGAAAAGTAAATTCTCGATTGTTTTTGAGCCAGTTTCCTCTCTCCACACCCCCCTCCCCTTCCACACACCCTTCTCTCCGACTTTGCTCTTTGCAGACACATCAACGGTTTCCCTCAAGTGCTTATTATTAGCATGACAAGTCTTGTTGCCTTTGCTCTTTAATCCTTGTTGGCAAAACACATAAAACTTCCAGTTCTGTATCTGGATGGGGCACGGATTCTGCTTGTGGCTCTGTCAGCACTTGATAACGCGAAGCAAGCACCAGGAGTTAATTGCATCGTCCAAGTTGCAGAGCTGCCATTTCATCAGCATTTCTCCCTCTGCAGCCACTTGGGGCCTGGGAGGTGGGGGACAAGTGAGATACGATCTGGTAGTTTTATCACCCTCCTCCTCCTCCTCCTCCTCCTCCTCCTCCTCCTCCTCCTCCTCCTCCTCCTCCTCCTCCTCCTCCTCCTCCTCCTCCTCCTCCTCCTCCTCCTCCTCCTCCTCCTCCTCCTCCTCCTCCTCCTCTTCTTCTTCTTCTTCTTCTTCTTCTTCTTCTTCTTCTTCTTCTTCTTCTTCTTCTTCACAATAACGAATAATGCAGAACCTCCAAGTGTCCCTATTTTCCAGGGACAGTCCCGGATTTACAGAAGCCATCCCAGTTTCTGATTTGATCCTGGAACATCCCACTTTTCCTTAGGATGTCCCTATTTTCATCAGAGAAATGCTGGAGGGTATGGAGTAATGCAGTGCTTTTTTTAAAGGGGGGGGGGTTACTCTCATTTTCCTACCCATATCGAAATACTGCCCCTCAATGAGGCCAATCTCATATTCACAAAATGTTTAGGGGCATGTGTACCCCTGTGTAGTGCGTACCCCCAGAAAAAAAAGCACTGGAGTTATGTGACCCCAGAGCCAAGGAGATAAGTAACTATACAACCTTTAGAAGACATCTGAAGGCAGCCCTATATTGGGAAGTTTTTTTAATGTGTGATGTTTAATTATGTTTTTATAAACGTTGGAATCTGCCTAGAGTGCCTGAGACAACCCAGTCAGATGGGCGGGGTATAATAAAAATTATTATTATTATTATTATGGAATAGGTGGACGTCCCTATTTTCATTGGAGAAATGTTGGGGGGTATGCAAAGGATCTGAGGGGCTGCCTTTCAAGGCTGCTTTGGGGTGGGGTGGCCCTGTGCCCTACTTTATAGGGGACATTTCTCTAAATGAAAGGCTTTCGAGCACAGTCCTCTAGTTGAAGGGCTGTCCAAGTTTGCTTCCACCTTTGATTCATCTTGGCCCATGTCCCCAGTTACAGGAGGCAGTCTAGGGCAGATTAGGACCTCTGCCATTGGCCAGGGAACCAAGAACCATGGGATGCTGCCTTCCTTGCCTCCCAGGAAGAATACTGTGGCAAGGAGGAGAGAGAACCGTCCCCATCCATCAACCATCAACCTAAGTCTAGCGACTTCTGAGAACTGCTTTTCCCTACCCTACGTAGAAGGAACACTTAGAATGACTTTGTTGGTGCCTGTTTGCTTTCTCTCCTTCCCCTCTCAACTCCCTTTCCTTTTGCATCATGTCTTTTAACGTTGAGGGCGGCGGGTCTTCTTATGATTGAACATTGAAAGCCTCTCTGGGGGGCCTTTTTAGGCTGAAGAATGAGGTGGAAAATTCGTCGAGTAAATAAACAAACTAGTGGCTCCAGAAACGTATTTGATAAGCTAGAGGAAGCAAAGGGAAAGCAGGTGAAGGAAGAACAAGCTTTGTTGCATTGTGTCCCTACCAGCTTGCATATATGAGATAAAGCCGTTGCTTGTTTGGGGAGCTGCAGTGACAACAGTACCAGCCATGTTGCTGCATGAAGGAAGCCTAAATAGCGCACGCACGCACGCACGCACGCACACACGCACATACACACACACACGTGCTTGCTGGGGCCAACACTATAAAGCAGGTTCTCCCCTTAAGGAGAGCACGGGTTGCGGAAGGGTTAACAAGACACTCCCTGGTTTGTTGGGCAGGTCAGTTTGGATGGCCACTGAGGGTATCGTTGCTGGGGAGAATGTTATGTTGCAATTTGTTTGATTGACAGCCACAGCCTTATATGTACTGGGCAAACAGCTTGCGGCTTCACTTTTGGTGCTTGCAACTGATCTCCCGCCCACCCGCCCTCCCTATATTTAGGGGTTTGTTTGCGCATGACGTTGCTGTGCCTGTCATGGGGTCGTCCGTATTGATGCGGGGGCCTAGTAGGAATTTTGCCACTTGGCTGATTGGCTGGTGCCTTGTGTTTTTTGCCTACTACATAGCAAAATGTCACAACTTGTAAGGTTGGTGGTTAGGCATTGGTTCAAATTGGATGGTAGAGGCTAGGACCGTGCATGAGCCTCGGGGAGCATCTGGGGGAGAGGTCAAGGGCTTGGTGGCCCTGCCCCGGCCTCTCTCAAAGGGTCCTTACCTATCTTGGCTTCCCTAGTACGCTAGGGGAGCCAGATCTGTCCCAGGCGGGGGACAGATGGCACGGGAACCAATGCCTAAGCAACCACTCACATCAGTTGTATTTGAATAAAGTTGTGGCCAAAATTAATGCCAAAAACCTTAAACTTAAGTGTGAGTTATTGGTGGGAAGTCTTGGTACCTCAACACGCAAGAAAGTCAATCTGCACCAACCCCAATACCAGTTCCTTCCCACTATGGTGTTTCCTGAATCAGTTTGCTTCATGTCATTGCTGGACGGTCCAGAATTCCAGTTGCAATCATTCACTTGCACCATTTATGTTGCTCTACCAGCAAAGGGGAATGAGGTGTTGTTGTTTTTTTAAGAAGGGAGGCATTGTTCTACTTCATTCCTTGTAGCAGCACTTCTTACCCTAAGTAAGGGCCTTTGGTGTCACTTGCTAAACCTCATCTGCGGAAAGCTCTCAGAGGCTTGTCTGAAGCCAACTTTTTGAGTGGTTGGTTTACACGCTTTATCAAGCAAGTTTCTTTTGACTACCCAACATATGCAACGATAAGCACACAACATTTCCATGACAGTAGAATTTGCAGAAGGATCAGGTGTGACACTTGCAGATTCTCACTGGTATCACATTCTCCCCGTCGTTTTCACAAGTCTTGCCGAAACGAGTGCCGATGGCCGGAACACATATACCAGATTGTAAGAATGGGTACAAGAACCCACAAAGTTCCCCCCATCGGTCTGCTATGAGGGCTCGATCTCTTGAGTAGCAGAATTATTCATGCCGCAGTGGCCCAATCTTATACGGAGAAGTGAGATTCTGTTTCTCAGTCGTGGCCACTCCCAACCTGGCCACAACTGGCAGAAAATGGACAGTCTCCTTATACAGTGGAACCTCGGTTTTCGAACGTAATCCATTCTGGAAGACTGTTCAACTTCCGAAATGTTCGAATACCAAGGCTCAAAGGGTTGTTGGCAAATTCAATTGAAAAAAAAAATTAAAAAAACACGCAGCGGAAGCCGTTTGACCGGAGGCGTGTTTGAAAACGGAAGCATTTACTTCTGGGTTTTCAGAGTTCCGAAATGTTCGTCAACTGAGACGTTCAAGAACCAAGGTTCCACTGTGTGTGTACATTTCTTGATACAAAAAGCAGTGCTAACACTACCTGAGGGAGGAAAATAGTGTTAACAATGCCCAAAATTGCTTCATAGATTTCCGATGCAAAGTTTCGAACCCCGGGGCAGCCTCACCACATGTGAAAATGTGTCCCCACCATACCACAGCTTCTCCAACAGAGCGGAGACAGCAAACTCTTTATCCTGTGTTGTCTCAGGGGTGTGTAATGCCACATTTACATTGTCATTATGATCTAAACAAAAGTATTGTGGCACTGTGTTACAGAAAATAAGTATACAAATACATATAAAGAGGATAAGTGGGAGTAAGAAGGAAATAAAGTAAAATGTATACAAAACAGAAATAGTATGCATGAATGGAATGAGGTCCTCTTGTGCAATTGGACTTTCCTCCCCTCCCCTCATGCAGGGGGGGAGACAGGAGAGAGGTCTTGTTGCACAAGTGCACCTCTGTCCATATACTTAGCACTATGTTGAGTTCCACGGTCCACCCACTGTTTCTTACTACCTATCTGAAACATGGATTGATCCAGGGGGTGCTGAGCGAGGAACCTGGCAGCCATTGAGAGACTTTACAATGGGACTGCTCTTTGTCTCCCTCAGCGTCAACTCATATTAATTTTACCGGGTAACCATTATGTTAAAAAATGATTGTGGAAGTCAATCCACATGCATGTGTTCATAGAAAGACAACTGTCTGTGGTGTCATGTTTTGAGTAAAACTCCCCGTTCTACTTTTATTATTCTACTTCCAGTAATGATACCCAGGTGTAAGAAGGCAAGAACTTTGTCCTGGAACTAGGTCGGCCACTCCTAGTTCCTAATTGGACAAAGCTAAAAGTGTTAACAATAAGAAAGGAAAATGAATCTGGACAAAAAGCAGGTCCCATTGCTCATAAGAGACAGTCTCAAAACTAATATGCACCCCTACCGGGAAACATAACCTAAATCTCAGTTGTCTACACCAAGATGTAAATTTAGCATGTTATTTCATATTATCCAGTGAAGAGATGAGCCTTTTGGTGACCTCTCAACAATTAATTCAGCTACAATACCAACATCTTAAAAGCTACAACTTCCTAAGTAGACATGAGAAATTCTGCTACATCGGACTAGTGTGGACTTCCCCATGGCCATGTCAATCTTGGTTTTCATTCTGAAGGTGTTTAAATTTCATCCTCTCTGCGTAAGTCGCTTTATGTCTCAAACAGCTTCACAAGGGCAAGTCGGCCACAATCAGTGGCTTGAGTCTTGGGGCCTAAGCACCTTTGAAGGTGGTATCTAAAGTCTTTGTAGACTTGCAGAGCAATGTGGTAGAACCAAGCCACGTTTGCACTGCCGGAGGATCCCTGCCTCCCTGAAGACAACGGGATCTCATTTGTTAAAGAACTTCTGATCCAAGACCAACGATTGTTGGGTGTCTCAGGCTGGCAGCATGGAAGGTCCCACACACACTTAAAGGACACACATTCTTCTCCACCTCTGGTCCTGCGGTGTTTGATTTCAATGCTTTGTTAAGGGGGTGTTCCTTTGTCACAGGCCCAGCGCCACACCATGAATATTCAAATTAACAGGTACAGGGGACCAGATGCCTGGTCTGGTGTAGATCACCAATCTTCTCTTGACTTTGATGGTTTTAGCAAGGGCTAATTCCAGCAGGGGAGGGCAGAGATAGCTAACCTTCACTAATCACCAAAGGGAACTTAAAAAAAAAAGTCTCATTGAATACATTTTTTGCTTTAAATATAAAAAAGCAGTTCTGGAAGGAACATGATCAAGCAATCACATGCATATGCAGAGTCACACTCACAAATGAAACGACTGACCATTATAAAAGAGCAAGCTTTTAAAATGCTGCATTTTAGCTGAAAAGGTCTTTGTGTGGGTTTTTAAAGGACCTTAAATTAGATGTACATTTAACAGTGTAAAGCACTCGGTCCAGTAGATCTCCACTGCAATCTCCTCTGAAGTAAATAAAAATAAAAATCACAAAGGATTGTGATGTTTCTTCTTACAGACTTTCTCTCTCAGAAAAGACTGAACTTTTTTTTTTTTAAGAGCTACATCCTGGTGAAATATCCTCCGTTCTTTTTCTTTCTTTTTCTTCTTGCTGAAGCTGCAGATGTACATTATGCTAGTGTGGGGGGAAAAATAGCTAATTAAACTGCATAGTCTCCGCAGGAGGCAGAGAAGGCCTACAGTGCGCAGGGAATGATTGATTTGGACTGTCACACAGCTCTGCTGGGTGTCATAACTTAGTGACAAATAAAGGATTAGAGTGTCCCAGAGTAGCTCTCTCCCTTTTATTGTTCACCAGACATCAAAGCACAAAAGCATATTAGCATTTTTAATAAGTAGTTAGGTCAGTCTGTGGCTTACAGTTTTGGAATTACTTTATGGAAAGCAAAAGGAGAAGGAGAAGAAAGAAAGAAAGAAAGAAAGAAAGAAAGAAAGAAAGAAAGAAAGAAAGAAAGAAAGAAAGAAAGAAAGAACACTAACCCAAACTTCTTGGTAGATTAAAATACAGAATGCCCACAAGGCAGGAATGATCCTTCCACTGCTTTCGATTGCGATTGTATTATTTGTCTAAAGCATGCAGGGAGGAAACCTTTCTTAGCGTATTGTCTACCAGGGCTAGATCTGTAGCTGTTAAAAATAGAGACAATTGCACACACCAAAAAGAGAGGAGGGAGGGGGGTAAAGTTGAAAGAAGGATCATCAAAGGAGCAATAAGCAACAAAGTGGTTTGTGTGGAATGTTGCACGCTGATTGTTCATGCGGAGTGGATTGGCCCCCCCCCCCCGTCCCTCCCCAATACAATTAATGCATTCTGGACATTTTGAAAAAGGAAAAAAAAGACAGCTTATCTCCAATAAACATATATCCCTATAAAAAAATAATAACTGTTGGCTTTTTTAAAAAGAAGGGCGGAAAACATCGGTGGTGATGGGGGAATAGAATGTGTATACCTAAAAGTAAACAGAAACAGGCTATGGAAATGGGAACTACAGTGGAATAATGAAGTTCGCTTCCTTATCAGTAATAGTATTAGCTCACCAGAACTGTTAACATTTCTCTTTGAAGTGGGCACAGTCGTCCCCCCACTCCCCCTCTTTTTCCCCTCTTTTTTTTTTTTTTTTGATCGTGCTGCTCTGTAATGACAGAACCGGAGGAAATGACAGGATTGCAACTTCATTTGCATAACAGATGTCAAATCTATATTGCTCTTTTGAAGCTCGCAGATCTATATGCATTCATATGCAGGAATGCCACTGTACAGCATTACTGAGAGTGTTAAGGCTCGTCTGCCTGTACAACACATCTAGCAACAGCAATGCTCTAGTTAAGAACAGAATTAGGACTTCAATTCCAATATACAGGTGATTGCAGTTCCTGGCCCAATAGCGCCTCCCCCCAGCTTTTTTTCCCTTTTTCTTCTTGCTATGAGCACTATTTCTAATAATTCATACTATATTTTGCTGACCAATACATTGACAAACCTTTCTGGCCTGAACCTGATCTTAAAAAGTCAGCGAGACGGTGTCCTTTACAGTAAAACCCATGCAATCTGATTTCTTTAGGAGGAGTATTCTGTATCTTGGTGACTGGCAGCCTGCTCCTAACTCTGCTTTCTTATAAGTGAATGGGTTGAGGGCTATAGCCTTGGGCTGCGTTCTCTTAACTGGGCTTGAGAAAAGGCCCGGCGACACATCGGAACGGCAGCCTGGGCAGGATTAGCAAGACTGAACAACCAGATTTGTTGAATTCAAGTTAATCCGCGATCGTGACATCTGTGGGACCCCTTCCCATGACCCAGATCAAGCACATTTTTTCCTCGAGGTGACTGCAAAGTCACTGCGCAATAGGCAAGTGGTAGTTTGAATCAACTGGTTATTTGTTTTCAGTTGCCTTCTCTCTCTTTTTGCTATGTAAAAGAAGTAGACGTGGTATCATATAACCAAGTCACTCTTTGAAGAACCCTGCCAAATCTTTTCATGCGCTACCTGTGACTAATAAGACCAAAGTCTGGGAATTGCTGCAATACAGCATGGCAGCTTCAGATCGTATTACCTCTTTTAGAATTTTTTTGGTTCACCCTTTCATTGCAAGATGCAAATAGGCAGATCCCAAGATAAAAAGTGGCAGTTAGATATCATCTTGACAGGCACTAAACAGTGATTAAACAGCAAAGGAAAAACCAACATGAACATGCATACGTATATATATCTACATGCATTTTCATTTCTTGGTTCATTCAGGTGAATGAACCAATAAATGCAAATGAGAATACAAGTGATCCTCAACTTATGCAGGGGTTACGCAGGCATGTCAAACTTGCGGCCCTCCAGATGTTTTGGACTACAATTCCCATCTTCCCCAACCACTGGTCCTGCTAGCTAGGGATCATGGGAGTTGTAGGCCAAAACATCTGGAGGGCCGCATGTTTGACATGCCTGGGTTACCGTATTTTTCAGTGTATAAGAAGCCCCCATGTATAAGACTGGAGGGGACTCAAATTTAAGAAAATGGGGAGAGATAGCACAGAGTTGTTGAGCTTTTTTGGGGGGGGAGGATTGCCCCTATCATCTGTCCCCTCACTGGCAGAAGCTGCCAATCGCCCGCCCAGTTGCTGCAGTGTCAACCAATTGCCACGGCAGCAACCAATCAAATGTCCACCCTATGCACTATCCAGGTATAAGACAACACCCACGTTTTAGCATAATTTTAAAAGAAAAAAACCTAGCCTTATACACGGGAAAGTACGGTATGTTTCGGGGACAGCAAATTTAGCCAAAATCATGTATTGTCAAAACACATAGGGTGCAATGGCATGTGGAATTGCCATTCCCAGATGTTCACCCGATTTCCTTTTTTTAAAAAATTCCAAACATGTAAAACTGAATGCGCACAAGTTAAACATGTGCAGGTCATGAGTTACCTGTAGTTTACTGTGACATGAATAAGAGTAGCATTTGCCCAGACATACATGTTCCCCTATCCTCTTGTCTCCTCTGGTGTGGAGGATTTCAAAAGCGTTCCCTTCCACTTCTTATTAACCACCAGTTGTTCTTTTTTCCTGAAGGAGCGTCTCCACCCCCATCATTCTGCCCGGACACTGAGGTCCAGCTCCGATGGCCTTCTGGCGGTTCCCTCACAGTGAGAAGCAAAGCTACAGGGAACCAGGCAGAGGGCCTTCTCGGTAGTGGCACCCGCCCTGTGGAACGCCCTCCCACCAGATGTCAAAGAGCAGTGGTTCCCAACAGGTGGTCCGGGGACCCCCAGGGGTCCGCGAGCTATGCCAGAGGGGTCCGCAAGATGCTATTAGAATAAAAAAATATATTAAATATATTTCGTATGATAACAGATTTTTTATTTGGCCGCTTCCTGCATGAGCAGAGTCTAGCGCAAAACTAGAATTAGATAGAGGCAGTAGTTCTGCTGTATGCCGTTAGGTGGCGCTTTACAAACACTACTGTTTTGCAAAGAGGCAGCGCGCGCAATCTACTAACGCTCACCTCCCCAAGATGCTTTGCGCGCATCAGCTTCATTTGTGCGCTACTACGCAGGTACCCTGTCTTCTCCATTCCCCTCCCTCCTCGCTGGCGCGCGCTGCCTCTTTGCAAAACAGTAGTATTTGTAAACAAAGCGTTGTTTTTCGCGGAAGCTACAGTTCGCATAGTTAAAAATGGACCGTTGGTTAAAAAGTGGTTCGTTAAAACGACAAAGGCCTACAGATGGAGAGGAAGAACTGTAAAAAACTTAGAAAAATTCCTTCAGTAGCACCTTAAAGACCAACTAAGTTTTTATTTTGGTATGAGCTTTCGTGTGCATGCACACGAAAGCTCATACCAAAATAAAAACTTAGTTGGTCTTTAAGGTGCTACTGAAGGAATTTTTCTATTTTGCTTCGACTCAGACCAACACGGCTACCTACCTGTAAAAAACTTATAAATATAAAATATAAAAAAGACTCTTAATTTGGCTCTCACTTTTTAATTTTAGGATTAGGAATTAATGGGGGTCCTTGTCACAATAGCGGCTCGATGAGGGGTCCTCGAGAAAATTTTGTTGGGAACCCCTGTCAAAGAGATAAACAACTACCTGACATTTAGAAGACATCTGCAGGCAGCCCTGTTTAGGGAAGTTTTTAATGTGTGACATTTTAATGGATTTTTAATCGTTGTTGGAAGCCACCCAGAGTAGCTAGGGAAACCTGGCCAGATGGGCAGGGTACAAATAATACGGTATATTATTATTATTATTATTATTATTATTATTATTATTATTATTCGAACCTTGCAAGATGCATTTTAACCATGGCTTGTTTGAAACAAGCCAACTTCAAGCCATAGTTTACAAAGTTGGATTGTTTCAAAGCACCGTAGTTAAGATTAACCACAGTTTAGGGTTAAGACGGAACACCAAACTGTGGTTAACTAAGATTGGAAGCAGGGATTTCAAATCTCTTCATTGCAGCTGCGCTAGAAGAGTGGGGAGACTGCATAAGCCGGGGTGAAGTGGGGACAGGCTTGTTCCCATAATAGCGAAACATGTTTATTTGCCCCATCTGAATGCAGCCTTTTAGAGTCACTTCCCACATTGCATGAATTGTCACAAAAGTGATTTGGAAATGCATTCATGGCAATAGAGGTAATAATGGAGAGGTCATCTCTACCAGAGTCAAGGCAACATTTCCGAGTTAAAGACAAAACTGCCTCCTTACCTGCTGCACAGCGATTTCAGAAACCTCAAGAGTTGATAGTCATCGTCTATCATAGCAGTGCCCAGATTGCTAGACACTCTCCCCAGTCAAAACTGTTTCCCATATGGGCTTGTTTGTTTTGGCGTGGGGTGGGGTGGAAGCAAGGCTGGACAATGGAAGAAAAACTCTACCCAGTTTATGAACTCGGCATGCACTTCGCTTAATGGGAGTATGTGCAAACTGTTCCCTCTGAAAAGCAGTGTGCTTGAGCTGACATTGTTTGACATGAATATTCTGTTTGTGGTGATCAACGCATAATAATGGCTCATTCATCATTTGAAGCAACACTCAGTGAATCACAAGCATGCATGTGGGAATACGACTGCAGCAAAGGAGGCTTTCCAGCTGCTGCAAAGTGGCAGCATTCTGTTGGGGTTGCAGTCTTCAAGGTTCTTTTTGTCATGCACATACAGATTCCCAGAACATAACCCAGACAATGCTTGCATTTCCTTCTAGTGGTTTAGGAATAAGAAATCAATGCCAACAAACATCACTGATGGACTCATGGTATTGCGACGCAAATGTCCTATTTATCCTATTAACACACACACAGACACACACACACCAACCACAACATTTGAAAAGGTAAAGGTAAAGGACCCCTGACAGTTAAGTCAAGTCGCAGATGACTGGGGTTGCGGCGCTCATCTCGCTTTACAGGCCAAGGGAGCTGGTGTTTGTCTGCAGACAGTTTTTCCGGGTCATGTGGCCAGCATGACTAAGCCACTTCTGGCGCAACGGAACACCGAAACCAGAGCAGCGCGCTGAAACGCTGTTTACCTTCCCGCCGGAGCGGTACCTATTTATCTACTTGCATTTTTTGGCATGAGCACATAACAGACACATTGATTTTATGGTATCATGCGGGGAATTGTATTTAGCTGCCCAGTGGTGCTGCTTTCACTCTGAACGGGTGATAGCAGGAGAAGAGGTGTCCCTGTATACTTTACAATATGTGAATAGTCGCTCCCCCACTTAAATGAAGACGCTGTGTATGTGCAAGAGATCTGCATGCGTATCTGAGCACGTATGGAGCTCAATGCAGAAAATGAACGTGGACGCAAGTCTTTAGTTGCTATTTTTTATACAGACAGCCTCCAGGTTTCAGAGTCAATAAAACCAGAGTTCGGTTTTTCATACCAACTGCCGACTTCAATAGCAGTGTGCTTCTTGAAGGTGTGTAAATACATATGTGTGTAAACTCACACTTATAAGAAGGAGTAAAATTAAATTGCAGCATATACTGCAGACTGCAAGGATACAGTAGGCTTCTTCCTTATGCTCTGGTTATCTTCCGCTTGGACTACTGCAATGCACTCTATGTGGGGCTACCGTTGAAGGTGACCCGGAAACTACAACTAATTCAGAATGCAGCAGCTAGACTGGTGACTGGGAGTAGCCACCGAGACCACATAACACCGGTCTTGAAAGACCTACATTGGCTCCCAGTACGTGTCCGAGCACAATTCAAAGTGTTGGTGCTGACCTTTAAAGCCCTAAACAGCATCAGTCCTGTATACCTGAAGGAGCGTCTCCACCCCCATCATTCTGTTCAGACAATGAGGTCCAGCTCCGAGGGCCTTCTGGCGGTTCCCTTGCTACGAGAAGCTACAGGGAACCAGGCAGAGGGCCTTCTCGGTGATGGCGCCCACCCTGTGGAATGCCCTCCCATCAGATGTCAAATAGATAAACCAACTAGTACCTGACATTTAGAAGACATCTGAAGGCAGCCCTGTTTAGGGAAGTTTTTAATGACTGAAGTTTTAATGTATTTTTAATCTTTTGTTTGAAGCTGCCCAGAATGGCTGGGGAAACCCAGCCAGATGGGCAGGGTATAAATATGTTGTTGTTGTTAAAATATTATTATTATTATTATTATTAGTAGTAGTAGTAGTAGTATTACACGTTGGCTGAAAACTTCATCAAGTTATTTGATCTGAAATGAAATGAACAGTTTGCAAAGGATCAGCAAGTCACTTCTTTGGTTTGCAATATAGCAGGTTGGTTTCAATGATGATGATTGTCACACATTTCAAACCTCATAGCCTTCCTTTGCATGGATTTGTTTTTCTGCCCCCAAAAGATCATGCCCCCAAAACACCCCTTCTCTATCTTTTTGGAATGTTGGCATTCATTCATGAATAGTCCGTTTAGATTTTTCTGAATTCTTTTCCTGCCATTTGGCTTTCTCTTCCGGCGCGCGATGTACAGTGACTTACAATAATGAATATTAGGGCCCCTGTGCATTTGGAAATAATAGCTCCAATCTTTTCCCCTAGACAGAGTCACTTCCCATTGTACAACTAACATTCCACGTGTGGGATTCATGAAAGCAGCTTTCTCTTCTCTTTAAGCGATTTTACGTCATGAAGTCCCCCCCCCCACATTCACACTCCTTCCAGTTGATACATTTATACACTATTCATGAAATATTCCTTTATCCACATATGCACTCAAAAGGGCCTTTCAAATAATAATGATACAGTGGCTTGGTGATAAATCGTGAGATGCCTTCGGCTATTAAACTGGTTTGGGGCCAAAAAACTAGGGTTTGTTCTTCTCAAGAGGTGCATTTATGGTGTCTGCTGCCTCTGGACAGAAGGGATTCTCCCCTCACACTCTAGAAAGAAACTATTTAGCCTTAGAATTAACCCACAACCAGGCAGCAGGAAAGATTGTGTGCTATGGCCCTTTTCTTAAAAGACATCTTCTCCTTCAAGAAGCCACTTCGCCTTCTCTTATCCAGGAAGGCAGGGTGTGCCAGGACAAGTACAGAAGCATGAGAATAGAAGGGGCCGTTCTCACTCCACTCTCACCAATCCCCCTGCCACAACCCCCTGGAGAGGGCACTCAGGAGCAACTGTTGTTGACGGTCCACCACATCTCAACCTCCCATAGAGCATTGGTGGGGAATTCGCAGCTTAAGCATCCCATTCCTTTCCGGACTGCAGTCTCCTTCATTGCTTTGGAGCTGTTTAAAAAAAGAGACAAGACTGCAGCCAACACAAATATAGCAGTCCACCCCAGCCAGGTGGAAAGTTCCTAGAGCAGACCCCTCCAAGTGTCCCTCTTTTCCAGGGACAGTCCTGGATTTACAGAAGCCATCCCGGTTTCTGATTTGATCCTGGAATGTCTCGCTTTTCCTGAGGGCGTCCCTATTTTCATCAGAGAAATGTTGGTGGGTACGGAGTTATTCAACCCCCAAGCCATCTGAAGGCAGTCCCGCAAAGGGAAGTTTTTAAATGTATAATGTTTTAATGTGTTTTTAACCTTTAATGTATTTTTAACCTTCTGTTGGAAGCCGCCCAGAGTGGCTGGGGAAACCCAGCCAGACGGGCAGGGTAGAAATAAATAAATAAATAAATAAATAAATAAATAAATAATATTTTGTGTGTGTGTTTGTTTGTTTGTATGTATGACTGCCAGTGCCAGATTTACGTATAAGCTAAATAAGCTATAGCTTAGGGCCCCACTCTCTTGGGGGCCCCCAAAAAATTTAAAGGAAAAAAAACGCTAGATGTACATTTCCAAAATATAAGATGAAAAACAAATAAAATAAAATCTACATTCAGCAACAGTGTTTTGTGTTGTGTATTGCTTTGATAAAATACGTGTGCAAATGGCTTTAGATACTTATTGGTTCCATAAATTACCATATAGCATATATTCAACACAAAAAACAGTGACAATTTGTTGCTGACAACAAAGGACAGCTGGGCATATAAAGAGCCCCATTACCTTCAGTAGCTTAGGGCCTCATCAAACCTAAATCAGGCCCTGGCGACTGCCCAGTGTGCCTGGGGCAACCCAGTCAGATGGGTGGGTTATTTTGCTCATCATCCCCCCTGCTATTCCCCCATTAACCGCTAGAGCTTCCCCTTTCCATCCCTTGCTACTACTAAGCTTGCTTTCTCATTTCTGAATCCACTTCTCTCTTCTGTTCTGCAGCCGTGCTTTGCACACTGCCTGACCTGTCATGAAGAGAAAAGGGGCAATCTGGGCTCCCTTCTTCCTGTATGCAGCATTTGATGGGAAGACATGGGCCCCTTAAGATGAGTTATTGCTCCCTCAGCCCACAGCTCTGACTTCACTCACCGGCAAGGACTTAAAGCAGCCACTTGAAGTAACATGTGCTCTGATTGGCTGTGTGATTCTGAGGGAGTTTTTCCTCTGTATGCTTGGTTGAATGTCTCCCTGCTATGTACAAGGTTTTGTGCTTGCTGTTAAGCAAAAGAGGTACCTTCTTCCCCCACCGCGCGCACAGCTGAACAGTGGTGTTCAGCCTTGGCTCCCCAAACCAGCCACAGTGAATCATACAAGTGCACACCTACCTTCCACCTGCTTCGCACATCACACATAAAGTGTGAATAAAGGAAGCATGAGTCATGTGCTTCTTTCTTCCCTCTGTGGAATGTCTAAAGACACCCTGATATTTCCTGCACGGCACAGCAGCAGTGCACAAAGAAAGATATAAATCAGGTCTGACTGCTAGGAGATGCCCAAGAGTGTCCTGACCCCCCACAATAACAATATGAAAAGATACACATTAAAATAGTCTTCTGTGAGATCACAGCAACTTCTGAAATTCTTTTCGCCCTTCTTCCCTTTTCCTTCCCCGACCGCCCCCACCTCCCTTTTTCTCATCTCTCTTTGGTTGCTTGGCCCATATGTTGCTAATTTTCTGTCTTTTCAAAGTGCTCTGTTTCATTTAAACTCCAAATACATTCTATTCATCACTAGTGAATAGTAGGGGAGGCAGGGGTTGGGGGAAGGAGAGAGAAAAGCTATCACAAAGGTCAGCGTTCCCCTTAATATATAAAATAAATGAGCAAAGCACTATGTTTCTTTTTCTTTAGCTTATTACTTTTTCTTAATCCACTTTTTAGCTCTACTGTGCGAGATCACAGGAGGGACTTAAGCAATCACGCTTAGAAAGGCTTCTTATGTATTCCGGGGGAAGAAAGAGAGGAGAAAAGTTCCTCAAAACTGCATGCCTTTGTAGTTAGTGCCGCTAGGCAGGACTTCGGCAGAGCTAATTACTGGTCAGCAAGCTGGTGCTTCACAGAAGAAGTGGCAGAAGCGGACTTCGCATGCCACAGGAACCAGTTTCGCCTGCTGTCTTCCCTGCCACAGTGCCTTTAAAGCTGGAGTCCTAGGAGAGGCCTTGTTGAGTGTACACCTCATTGAATTCAATGGGACTCAGGTCCAAGGCACTCTACATTGGATCAGTTGGGATTGCATAAGATCAGTTGGATCAGTTGGGATTGCATCCCCATAAAGGGATTGCAAAGAACTCTGAAAGGATCCCTCCATACTGGATGAATGGGCAGTGAAATGACAAACGTAATTCTATGTAAGCAAGTGCAAAGTAATGTGAATTCGGGGTGGGGGTGGGGCGGAGAAGAAAGTTTAAATTTCACAAACACAGTCAAAGGATCTGAACTGGTGGTGACTGACCAGGAACCAGATCTCAGGGTTGTAGTGGTTACCTTGATGAAGATGTTAGAAGGCAAATCTCCTGTACCTTCTGTGATGGCCTGGGATTCGGACTCAGATGCTGAACCTGAGGTGCCCCAGCCTGCACAAGGTTCCCTGCCTCCAGAACCAGCTGAGCCAGGTCTAGGGCCTGAGCCTGAAGGGTCCTCACCTGCGCAGGATCCTCAGGTGCAGTCATCAGCTGAGTCTGCTCTGGGCCCCGATGTGATGGAAGACCCACTGCCTGCAGCTGCTCCACTTCCAGCCCCGTCAGGGGAAGCCGAGGCTGCCCCTGGGTCCAGTAACCCACCAGCCTCTCCTGAGCTGCAGAGGCTCAGGGCAGAGAGGCGAAGGGAACTAAGTTCTTGCAGGAGGAATGCTCGCCTCCAGGCCAGAAGGAGAGGCGAGTCACCGGAGGATCGGGGCCACCCCATGCCTCGGGGCAGATAAAAGCCAGCCAGACCCAGACCCAAGTTGCGTGAGCAACATAGTTGCTACCCTGAGCCCGCCTGTGGCCTTGTGCCTGTACCTTGCCCTGCTTCCTGCCTTGCTCCCTGCCAGACTGACCCCTTGCTGGACTCCCCGGGGCCAGCACACCTTCACTCCATAGCTGCCAAGTTATCCCTTTTTTACAGGGATTTTCCCTTATGCTGAATAAGCTTCCTCGCGAGAAAAGAGAAAACTTGGCAGCTATGCTTCACTCATGTGACACATATACTGTACTTCCTTCTGAAACCAATACTGATTTTGTCTCATTCTTTACTCCCATTCAATCATTCAAGTAACTCAAACACACACATAGTTAATTCTCTTTCTGTTTTAATCAAATATTTTTTAAAAAAAAATCCTTGCAGAAATTCCTATTTAAAACACTATTTTATCAAAAAGTGCAAAACATTAGTACTGTAGTAGTATCCTTAAATTTATGTCCCACTCTCCCTCCCAAAGGAACCCAGGGTGACAAATGCTTTTAACATTATTGTTATTTTTTAAAAACTGTATATATCTATATATATTTTAAAATGGGTATTTTAAAATGAGAACTGTGCAGATCTGAGTTCTGAACATCCAGCATTTTCATTCAATAAAACAAATCATTTGTTGTTGTTGTTTAGTCGTTTAGTCGTCTCCGACTCTTCGTGACCCCATGGACCATAGCACGCCAGGCACTCCTGTCTTCCACTGCCTCCCGCAGTTTGGTCAAGCTCATGTTCGTAGCTTTGAGAACACGGTCCAACCATCTCGTCCTCTGTCGTCCCCTTCTCCTAGTGCCCTCCATCTTTCCCAACATCAGGGTCTTTTCCAATCATAGCACAATACTTCAAACAATTAATACAGCTATACGTTTTAAAAGACACACACAGCTTATTAACTGCAACAAATTCATCGGTTTAATTTCAGCTGGTGTCCATCAAGCATTTCCAGTTTTCCCCAAAGCCATCAATGAAAGGGTCTTTAAACAGTCCTAAAAACCTGTCAGTGAAGGTGCTCTATGAATTTCTAAGGGTCTGTCTTGGTCTAACAAATGTGCATTTGAAATCTTGTTGCTTTCTAACTCTGATTCAAAATAGATATAATTATAATTATTATTTTAAAAAATCCATTTGAGTACATGTTGTATGGCTTCTTCTTTGCAATGCAAAGGTGCCCGCCACTCCTCTCATATATCACAGGTTATGACACAGTCAAATTTGAATAGCACTACCTCTTGATAACACGGGATGCGAGTGGTGCTGTGGGTTAAACCACAGAGCCTAGGGCTTGCCGATCGGAAGGTCAGTGGTTCGAATCCCCACGATGGGGTGAGCTCCCATTGCTCGGTCTCAGCTCCTGCCAACCTAGCAGTTCGAAAGCATGTCAAGTGCAAGTAGATAAATAGGTACTGCTCCGGCAGGGAGGTAAATGGCGTTTCCGTGCGCTGCTCTGGTTCGCCAGAAGCAGCTTTGTTATGCTGGCCACATGACCTGGAAGCTGTTTGCCGGCTCCCTTGGCCAATAAAGTGAGATGAGCGCCGCGACCCCAGAGTCGGTCACGACTGGACCTAATGGTCAGGGGTCCCTTTACCTTTACCTTGATGCTTAATCATGCTTGATGCTTGTTTGTTCTGGCTGGCTAGCAAAATGCCATCTTTTGACCAGGGCAAAACAGCCAATAAGAATCTCACTGTACTAAAACAGTCATAGGAATTCACTTCCCCCCTTTACCTTTTACCTCTTGATAACAACCACCATGGGGGGTGGGGAGTCTTATGGCACCTTAGAGACTAAACAGATTTATTATACGTAAGTTTTCTTGACTCAAACCAACTTCAGCTGCATAAAGACTTATCTGGCAGGTATAAAATGGAGAAAACGGTGAGGTGAGAGCTGAATGGCGATCAGATGCAACAATGGCAGTCCATGATATTTAGAGCTTAAATGTGTGTAAAAATAGACACGGCGCCTTTTGCAAAAAGCAGACTGGTGATTCAGCACTGCTGAGATTACTGCAGTAGCACTTTAATTCATGCAGTGGGATTTTGCTTTTTAAAAAACCCTTTGTCCCTCTGGAAACTTCTAGAGTGTGTAGAGACGAGATGGGCCAATGACATGCAACAGATTAAGTACATAGCGCTGTGTGTGTCTGCAATACCTCCTTGAACACCAAACACTCTGGAGGGTAGGACTTCATCCAGTGGCTTCAAGTTACAAGAAGTAAGATTCCAACTAAACATCAGGAAGAACGTTCTGACAGGGAGAGCTGTTCAGTGGTAGAACGGTCTCCCTCGGGAGGTTGTGAACTCTCCTTCTTTGGAGGTTTTCAAGCAGAGGTTGGGTGGCCACCTGTCATGGATGCTTTAGCAGAGAGTTGGATTAGATAACCCTTGGGGTCCCTTCCAACTCTACAATTCTATGATTCTATGTGTGGCTGCTTGAATGGGCGATGATGTGCTAGCAGGCCAGGCATCTGGGGATCAGGTCAGGGGCATGGCCAGCAGGTGTGGTGGCCCTGTTTCCTTCTCCATGCTTTTGGTGTCCATTTGGAAAGGAACCTTCCACCCAGGGCTGGAATGCCCATACCTTTCAGCATCTCTCCAATGAAAATAGGGACGTCCTAAGGAAAAGAGGGACATTCCAGGCAGGGCCGTCTTAAGCTGATCTTGCACCTTGGTTCAAGGACCCCTGCTGCGCCCCACCCCCCACTCCCATGTTTCCCTCTGGGCGGACCCACAGCGCGCGGAAAAGGAGCAGGAGGCGTTGCGGCAGGCGGGCCGGGCTGCCTGGTCGTCCTCCGGGGCGGCGCCTCCTCCGGCGCGGAGGCCTCTGCTGGGGGGGGCATGCCACGCAGTGCTCGGCCTCTCGTCCTCCTCATGCCCCCGATAGGCGGGTGGGAGGGAGGGAGGCAAAGAGCAGGGTGAGTGGGTGGGTGGGTGGGCGGGCGAGCGGTGCCGGCGCCGGCGCCTGAGGTGTGGCCCACCAAAAGGTGCACCGAAAGCAGAATCAGGGAGACTCCAGCCTAGAGTGGCAGCAGGCGCATGGTGCCACTCTAGGCAGGAGTTTCGCTGATTCTGCTTCATGGGCAAGAAGAGGAGAGGAAGCTCAATGTCTGCGAGCTGCTCCCAGACACTGTTCGGCGCCCCTGGTGGCCAGGCGCCCTGGCGCCTTGCGCCACCCAGCCTGGGCCTAGAGACGGCCCTGATTCCAGGATCAAATCAGAAAGCAGGACGGCTTCTGTAAATCCAGGACTGTGTCTGAAAAATAGGGACACTTGAAGGGTCTGGATTGTCCTGCCTGAATGCAAGACAATTGTCAGTGCTAATACCTGTCTTGATAATGTAGCCTTGCTGCAAGATCCGACATCCCTCTGTTCAGTAGTGCCGGTACAGCTGCTTACGAGGCCAAGGCCTTGAATACTGCTTCATCGCCGGAACTCTGTATTTAAATCTGCCAGAAGTAAATTAGCTTAATCTTCTGCTTTATCATTCCACTGCTGACCGGAGCATCTTTTATGAGGGCGACTGCAGTCACCTTAGACCAGAGAAACAAAAGCACTTTCTACAAAGTGCATACCTTCAAAGGCCAGCTCCCTCTTATCTTCTGCTGCTTTCTATATATGCGCAATTAATTTAACACCCAGCTGGCAGTAAAATTAGGTGCTTCCTGAGCATTATGCTTTTTAAATTGCTTTTTTAATGCTAGCCAGCATATCGGAGTTGTCCTGCTGAGGATGGGTCTAATATCCTCTCCCAAATTCAGCTGTGTTCACCACAGCCTGCATGAAGGAGAACAAAGTCCCTGTTGTAAACGTGAACGTTATATCCATAATTCCAACAGGCTCTCTGGAATCCTTATAAATCTTCCACATCCCGAGGAGGTTTTTAAGATCCTCAGCTCTCAGATTCATTAAGCTGTGCATTCTATTACTGTAATAAGAATGCTGTGAACTCCTAGTAGGCAATCTTGGAGTGACCGCTTCATCCCAGCCGCAACTGCAAATGTTAAACCTGATTGATTTATTTTTTATTCTTTTAAAAAATTCATTTGACAACTTTAGATATATGGCAACTTAATATAGTCATTTTGAAGTTTTCACAATGGAAGTAGTTTAAAATGAAAAACGAAAAAAAGCATAGCATCTTCCAGGAAACCAGCTACATTAATTTCCTCTCCCTCCGATCCCATCTTGATTTCCTGAAAATTTCACTTATAGTTAAGTACCTGTAGCGGACAAGCAAAACGGAGCATTTCCCCTGACTTAGCAGAAATCAGTACAGTACTTCTTCTGAGAAATGTACTGGTGAAATGATGCAGTACAATACATGCCTACTCAAAGGAAGCCCCCGTTGAGGCCAATGGGACTTAAATCACAGGTGCGTGTGTACAGGATTGTAGTCTGAACCAGATCTCCAAGCCATTTTGGACACTTCAAGCATTATTATTTTTTTAATCACAAAAATATAAAGATAAGAAAGCAAAGAGCAATTTTTTTCAAAAGGGGTTTAATATTCTATTTAGTGGGGGGGGGGAACCCAAGGAGTAAGCTTCTTCTCATGGGAAAAAAACCCTTTAGCAATGCAGTCTTACACATCTTCTCAAAAGCAAGTCCCACAGTGTAATTGGAACTTACCCCAATGTAAGTGTGCTTACCTGGAAGTAAGTCCCACTGAACTCCATGAGAGTTCTGAGCAGACATGCATAGGATTGTTGAAGGTGACTCAGAAACTATAACCAATCCAGAATGCGGCAGCTAGACTGGTGACTGGGAATGGCTGCTGAGACCATATAACACTGGTCCTAAAGGATCTTCACTGGCTCCCAGTACGTTTCCAAGCACATTTCAAAGTGTTGATGCTGACCTTTAAAGCCCTAAATGGCCTCAGCCCTGTATACCTGAAGGAGCGTCTCCACCCCCATCATTCAGCCCGGACACTGAGGTCCTCCTCCGAGGGCCTTCTGGTGGTTCCCTCACTGCGAGGAGTGAAGTTACAGGGAACCAGGCAGAGGGCCTTATCGGTAGTGGCGCCCTCCTTTCAAATGGCAAGGAAATAAACAACTACGGTATCTGACTTTTAGAACGGCGTTTCTCAACCGCTGTTCCGCAGCACACTAGTGTGCCGCGAGACGCTGGCTGGTGTGCCGCGACGTGCGGCGACGAGAAGGGCGATTTGCATTGTCACATGCCTGGCGGCCGCCAATGGTCAACACTGACCCACCGGAAAGGAAGCCGGCCGTGTCACGACGCGGGGTGAGCGCAGCTCTCAACAGCCACCACCACGGGAGGGTGGTTTTAGACAAACTTAAAGAAGCTGGCTGGATGAGCTCAACCTGAAACTTGCTGAGCAAAGGATTGTGCTGGCAGAGAAATCAGTGGCTTGTGAAGCCTTATTACAGGAGATTGCAACCAACACAGCAATTGGCAAGTGTTTCTTACAGTCATAATTATATAGTCAATATAGGGCGGCACAGAGTTAAATTTTTTAACTTTTTTAATGGTGGTGTGCCTCGTGATTTTTTTCATGGAACAAGTGTGCCTTGGCCCAAAAAAGGTTGAGAAACACTGTTTTAGAAGACATCTGAAGGCAGCCCTGTTTAGGGAAGTTTTTAAGGATTGATGTTTTTATTATGCTTTTAGATATGTTGTAAGCTGCCCACAGTGGCTAGGGAAACCCAGGCAGATGGGTGGGGTATAAATATTAAAATTATTATTGTTGTTGCTCTGAATTGTTGATAAAAAGCCACAAAGGAAGGGGACAAGCAGAGCACATTCAGGTGTGTGCTCCTAAGAGGCAGCCTAAAAAAGCTTACAGCAAGTCTGTCTTGTTTATTTAATACTTGCTGTGTGCTCTTAAAGGTAAAGGTAAAGGGACCCCTGACCGTTAGGTCCAGCTGTGGACGACTCTGGGGTTGCGGCGCTCATCTCGCTCTATAGGCCAAGGGAGCCGGTGTTTGTCCACAGACAGCTTCTGGGTCATGTGGCCAGCAGGGGCATAGCAAGGGGGAGCGGGCCACTCCCAGCTCCGTGTTTTGGGGGGCAGCGCGAGCGGCGGTGCTTGCACCCTGCTATGTACGCACATAGCGATGCTGTGCATGCACGCTACATAGCAACGCCCTGCCCCTGGGGGTGCATCATGTTTGCCGCTCCGGATGCTCGAGCAGCTTCCGACAGCGCTGGTGGCCAACATGACTAAGCCACTTCTGGCAAACCAGAGCTGCGCACGGAAATGCCGTTTACCTTCCCGCTGGAGCGGTCCCTATTTATCTACTTGCACTTTGATGTGCTTTCAAACTGCTAGGTGGGCAGGAGCTGGGACTGAACAATGGGAGCTCACCCCGTTGCGGGGATTCGAACCGCCAACCTTCTGATCGGCATGCCCTAAGCTCAGTAGTTTAGACCACAGTGCCACCTGCGTACTGCGCTGTGTGCTCTTGCTATGTTAAAAGTGGGAGAAGTGGAGAAAGAACATAGGGGAGAAGATGCTCCCACAGCAATCCAGAACCCAGCTCACTAAAGGCTTTAAAAACATAAGAACTAGCACCTTGAATTGGGCCCATGTCTTCACTGGAAACCACTACAGTTGGCAGCCTCACTACTCCACTTCAAAAACTTCACTCTATTACAGTATAGCGAAGAACAACCATGCATCTTTTGGAACACATTTTCTGTTTCCGAAACTTACTTTTCTGCTAAAAAACAAAACAAAAAAAACCCATTTAACTCAACTGGTATTATCCTTAAAAGTAAGAGAACTGAAACCAATTATAGGTGTTGAAATAAATAAGGAGATAGTAAGCCGTCAGAGGTTTCCTTAAGCTACATGAAAGTACAGCCCCCAACAAAAACCAACCTATGTCTGATTTCTTTCCATGCATCCATGGCTATTGAGTCTCTGTGATTCTCTTGTTTGAGATTTAGCTGCAACATGCATTTGTTCGGAGGAGATATGTGAGGGCTCCTTGGTGTTCAGGTTCATTTAGAGATGTACATTTTGTATTTCCTTGCTCTGTTTCTGACTACATACATAAAACAGAATTGTAAATGTTTAGCAGAATCAAAGCTATTCTTAGATGCCTACAGTTCCACTAAGTTAGTTTTCTCTAATTTGTGCAATGAAAGGGGGGGGGAGAGGAAATGTAGGATATTGGCTTTGGGTTGAATTCAGTCTAAGCTAGTTGCACTTTGGTCGCTGTGAAATCAAAGTTAGTTAGGATGACAACGGAAGTCCCACTGATTTCAATGAGGACTGTGCTCAAGTTAGTCTGAATCCAATCCTTGAGTCAACTATTTTTTCCTCAGAGTTAGACCCACTGAAATCAAGATAACAACTGGAAGTAAAACTTAGCTGAATATTGCCTGTTCTTTTTTTTTCTTTTTTGATCTTTATATAAGGCTCCCACATCCTTGCAATGCTATGTCCATTGAAATTTGGGGATTGGCCCAAGGATTTAAAAGGAAGCTTTTAAAAGTAGAGTGGTACCTTGATTGTCAAACTTAATCCATTCCAGGAGTCCCAGAACGGTTCAAAAACCATGGCGTGGCTTCTGATTGGTTGCAGGAGCTTCCTGCACCCAATCAGAAGCCGCGTAAACCAGGGGTCAGCAAACCTTTTCAGCAGGGGGCCGGTCCACTGTCCCTCAGACCTTGTGGGGGACCAGACTATATATATATATTAAAAAATGAACGAATTCCTATGCACCACAAATAACCCAAAGATGCATTTTAAATAAAAGCACACATTCTATTCATGTAAAAACACCAGGCAGGCCCCACAAATAACCCAGAGATGCATTTTTTTAAAAAAGGACACATTCTACTCATGTAAAAACATGCTGATTCCTGGACCTTCTGCTGGCCGGATTTAGAAGGCGATTGGGCCGCATCTGGCCCTAGTTTGGGGACCCCTGGCGTAAACCATGTCGGACATTCGGCTTCCAAAAAACATTCTGGGTTTGTGGCGTTCAGGAGCCAATTTGTTCGGGAGCCAAGCCATTCAGGAACCAAGGTACCACTATATAGTAGATATACATATTCACCAAGATAGCTCAATTGGTTAGAACGTGGTGCTGATAATGCCACGGTTGCAAGTTCAAGTCCCGTATTGGACAGCTGCATATTCCTGAATTGTAAGGGTTGGACTACAACATGATTCTCAGGGTCCCTTCCAACTCTACAATTCTATGGTTCTGTGATTTCCAGAGAACAGTTTGCTTGGAGATTGTTTAAGCAGGAGTACCTGTTTGTGCGAAGGATGATTCGCTACGAATGCCTTCATGACATAATCTGTGCACCAAATCCATATGAGGCGTTCACACAAAGAGGCATTCTTGGTGGTGACCTTATTGTTTTGGAACTTCTCCACAGTAAATAAGCCTTCCCATTTGAACTGGATTCTATTTGGGATTAAATCTGACTATAGAGTCAGAGCAGCGATCAATGCAGCAGTTTTCAAATGCAAAGGCTTTCCGGCAGCTCGAGAGATCCATCCATTTCAGATGCCTGGAACCGTAGCAGAGAGCTTCTCCATGTAAGACGAGCACTTTGGCAATGCGCTACAACACATTTATCATGTACCTAGCCACAATTAAACCTGCGTTCCATGAAAGGAAGACAAATCCTCTGCTACGACAGGTTGCTGGCAAATAAGCCCAACTAAACTGGCTGCTTCTATAGTGAAGCAATTTAGACTTTGTAAGATTTGGTGTTTTTTTTTTCTTAGCACGACATTTTGCATCGCAGCTCAGGTCCCTTTCAGACTACCTAACACTAGGTAACATGGACTCATCAGTCATAGAATCATACAGTCGGAAGGGTCCCCGAGGAGCATCTAGTCCAACCCCCTGCAATGCAGGAATATGCAGCTGTCCTGCCCCTTACGGGGTTCGAACCTGCAACCGTGGCGCTATCAGCACCATGCTCTAGCCAACTGAGCTATCCAGCTGATGTCGAAAGCAGTGGAGAAACGAGCTTGGCATCCCATTCAGGTTAGATGAAGTCATCAGCTTCGTTTTCACAACTCAAAAATTGATCGAAATGGGATGAGATGGGATTTTGTGCAAGGGTGCATAGTAGTCTGAAATCCCATCGATTGCAGTATGAACTAATCAAACTGTGCCCAATGCCTGATGAGCTGTCGCACTGATGCAGCCTGATGCATACGTCCCAGTTTCTCTGTAGCGGCCATATCTGAGCTGTGGGAGAAACTACTTTGCTGTCCTTAGCTATGGAGGTTGGGAGCTTCTGAAAGCTATTGAGCTAGCCTGATTTGAGCTGCCTGCAGCCTAGCTGCCTAAGCCTAGCCAAGGGGCGTGTTTCACGCACATCTTGGGGCAGTTAGTGGAATTTGGTACGGAGCTTTTCCTTCACAGGTCACCTTTAGAGGAATGCTTGCACATATGAACTATCTCAAGCTCACCAAGCAGCTTATTAGTTTCAGGCCGTGGCCCCCATACTCTTATGCTCTTGATAACTTTATTAAACGCAGCCCTGCTTATTCATCTAACTGAGCGGCCTTTTAACTATTTGTCGATAGTTTGAAGTAGCCATCCTTGGGCAGTGATGGCTTCCAGATCTCACCAAGACGAGCACATATGTTTGAAATGCCTGCTCTCCTTCTCCATTTCGCCATAAAGTAGCCAATTTAATTTTGCACAATACCGTTTGATAACAAACATGTGTGTATGTGTCTTCTGCATTTAGACACTTCAGAGAAGACCCTGCTTGGTCAGTGTGGGAGATAATTTCACGAGGAAAAATGGAACCAGATGTCCCTCCTTTCATTCTCCCTTCTCAATCCAGCTAATTCCCAGTGTCAATCACACTGTAGAGACATGCCACAATTGTCAGACGAGGCCTCCCGCTGTATCTCTCTGCAAGCTGCTACACTGGACATGCCCCTGTCCGATCTTTTCCTGCATTCCCGATTTTAATTCAGAAGAACAACAACGCCTTGCTTATCAGAAGTCTAGTGAAACAGCGAGTTGGGTCATGTGGAACTTAGAGATCTGACGCTGCAGCTGACTAAACATTGATTCAAATAATGCTCCGAGTAGATACAGTACCATTTCATTTACCGAGATTGCTCAGTGAAGATCTAAGCTCCGTAAAAGATAATTGGAGATTTAGTTAAAGTGGAACATAGGAAACTGCCTTACACTGAGTCAGACCATTGGTCCATCAAGCTTGGGACTGTTGACACTGATTGGCAATGGTTCTCCAGGATTTCAGACATAGGCCTCTCCCGGTCCTACCTGGAGATGCCAGGGATTAAACCTGGGACCTTCCAAATGAAAAGCAGATGCTCTACCGCTAAGTTTCAGTTATTCCCCTTCTTGTTACGTGGCATAGCACTGATGTGAAGATACAAGAGTGTATTTATTTCTGTGTGTTAAATTGTAAAATGTAGATGTGTGGCTGGGCAGCAGTTGTCCAAACCATGGCGAGATAGAGAGAGGATTTGCAAAACAAAACTTGCAGTTTGAAAGGGAGTTATTAGGCCCACGGTTTAAACATTATCTGTAGGTTAAACCACAGAGCCTAGGGCTTGCCGATCAGAAGGTCGGTGGTTCAAATCCCCGCGACAGGGTGAGCTCCTGTTGCTCGGTCCCAGCTCCTGCCAACCTAGCAGTTTGAAAGCACATCAAAATGCAAGTAGATAAATAGGTACTGCTCCAGCGGGAAGGTAAACAGTGTTTCCGTGTGCTGCTCTGGTTCGCCAGAAGTGGCTTAGTCATGCTGGCCACATGACCTGGAAGCTGTACACCGGCTCCCTCGGCCAATAACGCGAGATGAGCGCTGCAACCCCAGAGTTGGTCACAACTGGACCTAATGGTCAGTGGTCCCTTTAACTTTAAAGTATATAACCTACTAATTGAGTGGGATACAAAGGACGAAATGGTGAAATCTTCAATGATAAGTTGGGCCAAAGACGTAGGACACAATATTGACCTTGCATTATGGAAACAATTGTGGAAAGTAAATCTAAGGTTTACAGCATGCTACACCCTAAGGGAAAGCTTCATGAAGATGCACAGGCGGTATTTAATGCCAAACAGACTAGCAAAAAACATCAAAATCAATAAAGGATAACTGCTAGAAATGTAAGGTAGCAGAGGGAACATTCCACCATGTGTGGTGGTTGTGCAGTATAGTTAAAAATTATTGGGAAATGATTCATAATGAACTTTTTAAAATGTTCAAAAAATCCTTTTCTAAAAATCCAGAAGCATTTTTGTTGGGGTTAATAACAACAAAAGTTACTTTTTAAAAAGGAGAGAGAATTTTGTGTTTGTATGCGACAAGTGCCGTACATCAGTTAGTAGCGTAAAAATGGAAATCAGGTAAGGTACCAACAAAAGAAGAATTGCATACTAAATTGTTAGATTTTTTGGATATTTTTTATTGAGTATATGTAAAAGTATTGTAAGCAGATAATCAACCTAACTGGTAATATTCTCAGCAGTGTTAGTAATAACTAGAGGTAAAATGAGGAATTGTGATAGAATGGCAGAACCAAGAAAGTGGAGATGAAAGGAACCATTGAAGGGGAGGAAGGGAAGTTGGTCAAGGAATGTTTTCTGATTTTCTGGAGTTTTTGTTGTTGTTGTTGTTATTTCTAAATTTCTATCTTTTATTATTTCAGTGGTTCTTTTTTGCATTATTTTTGTTTATATTATACTTGTATTGAAGTGTATCATAAATGCAAATTATTATTATTATTTTAAAAAGGTTTTCAAAAGCACCGATGGTACTATGACAAAGCTGACCCATACCCTCCAAGTGTCCCGATTTTCCAGGGACAGTCCTGGAATTACAAAAGCCACCTGGGCTTCTGATTTGATCCTGGAATGTCCCTGTTTTCTCTGCCGGTGCTTCTGCTGCCAAGCTCAGAGAGGAGGATGAGCTGGTGCTTGTCCTGAGCGCTGGCAGCAGCTGCAACTGCAAAAGAGCGTCCTGTAGCCTCTCCATGGTCGCTGGTGCTCGCCTCCTCCTTGGGCAGCTCAGAGCAGCTGCTGGAGAGCAGCCGAGGAGGAGGAGAAGCTGCTGCTGCTGCTGCCCTGGTCAGGAAGAAAGGGGAAGCTGAACGGAGCACAAGGAGTCTTGATTTTTTAAAAAATATGCATTGCACATCCATGTCTAATCTTGCCCCTTTCTAGAAGTACCAACGAAAGAAGAGTGGCAGATGAAGATGATGGACTTTGCAGAACTGGTGAAGCTGACGGGAAATATCCGAAACCAGCACACACAAGTATTCCCAAAAGACTGGAGTAAATTCATACAATATCTGAAAGATCATTGTAAGCAATTAACATCACCAGCAAGGGTGCCTGAAGAAGAGAAGAGTTTGGATTTGATATCCCGCTTTATCACTACCCGAAGGAGTCTCAAAGGGGCTAACATTCTCCTCAGGGCCGGCTCTACGTAGACCCCCGGTGGCGCAGGGCACCATGGTGCCGGCCCGCCAGGAGGGCGCCGCGAGCTGCCCTGGGAAACAGGGCGGGAGGGCGCCGGAGAGATCGCGCTGTGCCTGCCCGCCCGCCACGCAGCAGCGCCGTGCCCACCCGCCCACCGTGCCCATCCGGTGCACCATGGCGACAGGGGCGCTTAAGACGGCGCTGATTCTCCTTTCCCTTCCTCCCCCACAACAAACACTCTGTGAGGTGAGTGAGGCTGAGAGACTTCAGAGAAGTGTGACTAGCCCAAGGTCACCCAGCAGCTGCATATGGAGGAGCGGAGACGCGAACCCGGTTCCCCAGATTAGGAGTCTACTGCTCTTAACCACTACACCCCACTGGCTTTGAAGACTTTTAATGAGGAATTTTCTATCTTTCCATGTTTATTTAAATTTTTGAGATACTCTGCAGTGAGTGTAATTAGAATTGGAAAGTGTATAAATTGCAAGGATATAAAGGTTAATTTTGAAAGCCATGAGGCAGGAGGGAAGGAAGTCGACAAGCTCTAAGAGCCAAGGCGGTATAGTAGATAAAGATGGTGTGGAATGTATAATATTAAATGGAATAATAATAATAATCATCATCATCATCATCATCTTGCCCCTTTCTAAAATTTATGTATTGCTGTGTGTGCTTTCTGCTTTTTGTAAACCTACCAAAGAATAAAATGAAATAAAATTGGGGTTGAAGGGTTTTCTCAGGATGGAGGGAGGCATATGTGCTGTGTCTCATTGGTGGTGGTCCTTTTTCTGATAGGAAATGCTCTGTAGGGAGAGGAGATACAAAAAAATAGTGAGTTGAAGAGGGTCAGTAGTAGGGGAGTGAGAAAAGTCCCTATTTTCACCTGAGGAATGTTGGAATGTATGCTATCCTTGCCTGGTCATTTGATTTCTGTCTTACTGGTTAAAGAGGTCTTGCAGGGTGCCCATTGACCATTACGAGAACAGGGTGAGGGGAAGTGACCCCACATTCTTCTCACAGGCAACAATAGCTCTGTGCAAACACCTTTTCGTTTCTGGAAAACTGTACCTAGTCTAACAATAAAAGGAATGAGGGAGATCATGTGTAAGTCAAATTTCTTGGATGTTTAGATTCTGTGCTTTGTTTCAGCCTCTACAGCCTTGCCAGAATGCACGTATTCTGATTTATAACACGACAGACTATAAGTAGGGATGAACGTCACATTTGGATGGACCTTGAACCAAAACCTTAGACTTGGAGGCCAAACCAGGATCTCTCCAAATCAAAGCAAGCACCTCCGAACATTTTCAGGTGTTTCGGACACTTAAAAATACAGTGCAGAGAGTAAGAGTTTGAAAACTGAGATATTTTACTCCAAGCTTGCCATATAAGCAAAATGCCAGGATGGGGAGAGGGAGGGAAGGTATTTGTGACGGGCAGTTCTGGCTTCGAATAAGAAGGAATGATTTTACCAGCGCTCTCCAATGCCAGTGCTTTGGGGAGGGGACATTGAAGTAAGGTATCACCTTGCTCTTGTCTGTCTTGTGCTAATTCTGCCTAGTGGTGTTTGCCTGGAAAATGCTGGACGTTCGAATCCTGTGCTATATGCCCACACATCGACTTCTGTCAAATCCGCTTTGCACTTCATTTCTGTGACTTTTAATGCCAATTGAGCTGAACAGAAGCCTGAAGCTGTTATTTAGTTCATCATAATTCCCTCCCCCTTGCAACTACCCTTCTAAAATTTCCAGGGTAGTTTCCTAAGGGCACCTCTATACTGTATGCTCCCCCCCCCAATAATAAAATCATTGCCCACAAAACCACAGGGAGGGAAGCGAATCCCATTTGGTCTCCTTCCATAATCAACTTTAAAGGCACTTGAGCACAAAAAAAACCTGGAACCATTTGCCTATAATATAGTAGATTTCTTACCTAAGGGTACCTCTACAATGTATGCTATTTTCATTTAAATTGGCCATAAATCAACAGAGATTAAATGTATCTTTTTATAATAAAAACACACCCCGGAACTGTAGTGGAAAACCACTGCACCTGTCCTTCTGACTTTGCAGAATTTATCCCCTCAGTAGGGGCTACCATGAAAATTACATCCCACTCTATCAAAAACTGGAAAAGGTTCTAGATGGGTCTTTGGACAGGTTTTAAAATGTGCTCAGTAAAAAACACCCTGGATCAACCTCTCCTTTGGGAGGTTGTGGACTCTCCTTCCTTGGAGGTTTTTCAGCAGAGATTGGATGGCCATCTGTCATGGATGCTTTAGCTGAGATTTCTGCATTGCAGGGGGTTGGACTAGATGACCTTTGGGTCCCTTCCAACTCTAAGATTCTATGACAGGCATTATCCAACTTCCCCATAATGGTGAATGAGGGAGGCATTTTTCTGAATCGGAATTTCCCTTTGATGCTTGTACAAGGGGTGGGGAGCACTTGCAAGGGAGAGTCGATAGGCAGGAGGAACCTTTCTATTTCATGCCGACTCTCCTTTGCAAATGTCCACCCCAACTGGTCTCCAAACTTTGTGTCCTGATGGACGGAAAAGAGTCTCAGTGATGCGTTTGACGATGAAAACCTGCAGCTGTAGAAGAGACTAAATTAGTGATGTGCCAAAAATGTAACCCGTTCACACATTTAGCCACCGCCAGGAGGAGGAAGCGGTGAGCGTGCTTGTGTGAACTGATGTTTAGGTTCCATTTAGGAAAAGCAGGGCAAACTTCTGCCATGCAGATCCCTCTACACTGTGAAGTGAATTCCTATGACTGTTTTAGTACAGTGAGATTCTTATTGGCTGTTTTGCCCTGGTCAAAAGATGGCATTTTGCTAGCCAGCCAGAACAAACAAGCATCAAGCATGATTAAGCATCAAGGTAAAGGTAAAGGGACCCCTGACCATTAGGTCCAGTTGGGACTGACTCTGGGGTTGCGGCGCTCATCTCGCGTTATTGGCCGAGGGAGCCAGCGTATAGCTTCCAGGTCATGTGGCCAGCATGACAAAGCCGCTTCTGGCAAACCAGAGCAGCACATGGAAACACTGTTTACCTTCCCGCTGTAGCGATACCTATTTATCTACTTGCACATGCTTTCGAACTGCTAGGTTGGCAGGAGCTGGGCCTGAGCAACGGAAGTCCGGATGTCCCTTTATGCATCAAAGTGCTGGTTTAAAAGTGTTGACGAACAAATCTCAGTAAGGGGAAAACCCAACAACACGGGTCATTCCAAGGTTGTTAGCTGGGTTAGTCAATCATATAATGCAAGGGTTCCCAACCTTTTGGTATTGGAGGGGACATTTTGACTTTGAAGAGAGTGATGGGAATGCCAGTCACAAATGGCTGCCATGGAGGGTCGTGACATAACACAAAATAGCTTCAAAGGGCAGCGTAGTAACACAAAATTAAGGAGACAACCATCCCCGACAACCTGATGCTTACCATGGGAAATCAGCTATGTCTGCTGGTTCTGATTATGGCGATCACACACACACACACAGAGAGATGCCATTGCTATATAGTAACAACAGGGAACATTCCGCCGTACCAGAAAAAATGCATGGAGTGGCCACACCACTCTTAGAAATGTTCTTGCATATTTTGTCCCATAACCACCTTTCTAGAAGGGCAAGAGAGTTACTTAAGAGTGTGTGTGTGTGTGTGTGTGTGTGTGTGTGTACTTAGGATTTGGGGGCATCTTCATGGGTACCAGATTGGTGACCCCTGAGACCATGTCCTGCTATTCTATGCTATTTATTTCAACGATCCAAATAAGTAGTTAACTCATCATAAAGAGGCTTGTGTCTTGGTGCCTTTGGCTTACTACAGAAGCAAAACTTACAGTGTCCCTATTTTCCAGGGACATCTCTGATTTAGAGAAGCCGTCCCGGTTTCTGATGTGATCCTGGAATGTCCCACTTTTCCTTAGAATGTCCCTACTTTCATTGGAGAAATGTTGGAGAGTATGGTCTGAAGGCAATCCTGCATATGGAAGTGTTGTTTTTTAAATAATTTTTTAAAATGTTTTTTTTATATATTGGAAGCTTCCCAGAGAGGTTGGGGCAACCCAGTAAGATGTGTGGGGTGTAACTAGTAAAATCATCATTACGGAATGGGACGTCCCTATTTTCATTGGAGAAATGTTGGAGGGTATGAACTTACATGACACACATTCTGCCCTGTGCATCTGATTCACTTAAAGCTGCCATATTTTCGGGATTTCAAAGCCAGAATTGACATCTGGAGGGAATTCCCGAAAGACGGCAAATCAATCGAAAAATTGTGTCTTTTTGGCATTTTTTTGTAAAAAAAAAAAGCTCAATAACTGTGGTGTTTGTTTTTAAAAAGCTCAACAATTTTGGTGGTATCCTAAAGAAGAGCTCAACAATTTTGGGGTCTTCCTAAAAACCGCTCAGCAACTTTTGAGGTGTCCTGGTTTTTATTTTTTGAAACACGGCAACCTTAATTCACTACCCCTGCTAGCCCTTTGCTGATTCGCAGTGGAAGCTGTCTCTTAGGGCAAATGGTGCGTTTTCCACCAACCTCAGTCTGTCGTCAGCCAATCCCCACCTTAGTTTCTGTGCTGCCTTTGCAGGTCTCAGCAGGTTAAGGGCCAAAACTAGAATTCGTTGGCTCTGAGTGTCAGTGGCTCTGGCTCCACCTACTGTGGGACTTTCTACCTACCAGCCACTCCTGTCTAGAAAAGATGCTGAGAATTCATTGAAGTCAGCTGACTCCATTTATTGTAAAAGAGGAAATGTCCCGCCTTACAGCTTCCAACAGCTTCCAACCGTATGTGGCCTTGGTTCATGAAAGGGTTCTGGTGTGGCTTTGTCATTATTTACTCATCTGGGGCATGTTTTTTAATCTCTTATTTTCATTTAAATATCCCCGAAGTCAGTTTGCAGTGCAAAAAATAAATAAAATAAATAAATCACACAAAAGGTATATCTGCACTGCTTTCTCTTAGCATCCGCAGATCTGGACCATCAAAGTCTGTTATCCGGGTTGTGCGTCTATTGACATCTGGCAAATCTGTTTCCAGCTGTTGAGCATCATTCCACACCTGAGGGGTGATGGTATATAAAACTTTCTCAGTGACTGAGCAATTTGGGGGTATTTCAGCAGGTTGATTGCTTTGAATTTGCAAAAGTGGCAGAGGGAGCTTGTTTGGAGAGAGGCAAAGATCCCTGAAGGGGAAACAAACCACTCGGCTTTCAGGATGAAACATGCATGCTATTTGGAGCAGAATATGCCCTTATGAAGTAGGGCTTGTGTGTACATCGCTGCTCAGTTGGTTTTAATGAATTGTGATTCAGCAGTAACCTTACCTATGCGAGTGAGCTGATATGATGAGGCAGTGAACATAATACAAGAGGTAACTAACAGAAAATAATGGGGAAAGCTTCCTAAAGCCACTGGCAAGGATCTCTGTACAGATCCTTTTTCCTGGAGGGCGTACACACATTCTTTCCCTTAGATAATCACTCTTTCTTTTAGACTAATCCAAAATGGCTTCTTTCCATAAGATTTGCCCTACAGCTAACATAGCAGATGTCCATGCTGAAATTCCGACTTTGACGTTCTTACCAACTCTCTCCCGCCTACTGGTACTGTTGTTGGCTTAAGATTGTTTTTTTTAGAAGGTCTGTGTAATCATTCGTCATGCTGATGAAAGCTCCTGAAGTAATTGCGAATTTGGTAAGCGAATGGGATTTGAAAAGTAATGGGAGATACTAGTCCAGGGACCGAGCATTGTTTCTCAACCCATAAAAAGGTGGACCTTCTGACATGCACTTCTTCTTCTTATTTAGTATTTCATACACTCCTCATCTTTTGCCCATAAAACTCAAGGGGGTGTAGATGTTTCTCCCCGCTCCCCTTTTTATGCTCACAACAATCCTGTGAGGTAAAATTAGGCACAGAGAGACAGTGACTGGCCCACACTCACCCTTCATGGGATCTTCATGGGCTGAAGAGGGTGCCAGCCAGATGGGTGGGGTAGAAATAATAAAATTATTTAAAATTGATCCCTGCAGCCCCCCCCCCCATGCTAGGTATCCGAGCATTGGGCTCAATGTTAAAAAGCATACTCTTAAATGCTAATGTCCAGAACATGACATTTATCGCCATACAGTGGTACCTCTCGGTTTACAAACACAATTGGTTCCGGAAGTCTGTACTTAACCTGAAGCGAACTTTCCCATTGAAAGTAATGGAAAGTGGATTAATCTGTTCCAGACGGGTCCATGAAGTACTCAACCTGAAGTGTACTTAACCCAAGGTATGAGTGTAATTGGTTCTGGAAGTCCGTACTTAACCTGAAGCGTATTTAACCTCCCCATTGAAAATAATGGAAACTGGATTAATCCGTTCCAGACAGGTCGGTGGAGTACTTAAACTGAAAATACTCAAACTGAGGCGTACTTAAACCGAGGTATGACTGTATTTCAAAACAGAGTAGCTGAGTCAGGCTTTCTTCGTTTCTTTGGTCGATTCTACTCCTAACCAAGCTGCAGCTGGTTTCTTGCACAGAGTTGATTTGCGTATCTTGCTTACAGAGGAGATGAGTTCTTGCAAGGGCCTGGGCTTCCATTTAGCAGGCCAGGGTTTGCAAAGCGATGCTAATTAGTTTGCAGAGAAGGTGAGTCGGAGAAAAAGGGCAGGATGTCAGAGCAGTGCAACTGGTGGGTTTATTTTAATGGAATATCCTTAGCGGCTAAGAAATAGAACGTTAATTGATTCCAGTGGTGCCACCTTATTGGCAGTAGGTGCAATTTGCCAAACGCCTCTTCTTCTGAGCAAGCTCTGCTGATGTGAATGGGGCTGCGTGGGAGCAATTCCTGGCGGACGGATGTTACGTGAATGTCAAAGGCCTTGCTGAGAATATAAACTGATTGTGCAATATGACTTCACTGCAGTTTATCATCATTAAGCAACGGACCCCCATCACAAGGAACAGATGGAGCATTCCGGCACAATTTCAACCTGGCAAAGCCAAGGCAAAAATGGGTCCTTCTGCCACTCTTCATTACTAACCCAGCAGAAACTTAATATATTATAATCACTGAAATTAGTGGGAACATTAAATGTCCTGGTAAAGCGCTCTCTCTCTCTTCTCTCTCTCTCTCTCTCTCTCTCTCTCTCTCTCTCTCTCTCTCTCTCTCTCTCTCTGTGTGTGTGTGTGTGTGTGTGTATGTATGTTTTAGAAATTGTTCTGTGAGAGTCACAGATGCACACACACACTTTTGGGGCATGGGGGAGGAATCTCAGAAGTATTAAATCCTCATTAATATAAGCTCAATGCATTTATGGTGTCAAAAATGTGTTTTTATAAAAGCCAAAAGCAGAGATGCACAAGTTGCCTCATTATCAATAATCTAGCAGGCTTCCTTTTATGTGTCATTTCTTTACACAATATACTATCATTTATGACTTTTAGCAAATACATCATGGCAAAGGATTACTCTCATCAGAGGCAGTCTTTGAAAAGGATATGCTAATTTCTGGAGAGCAAGAAAACATCAAAACAGTGCCAGCAAATAGCCAAGGGACTTTCATGTCTTAATATCCCTCAGAAGTGCTTTATCTCCTAGTGCAACGTGTATCATAGAATAAACAGGAAATGAAACAGCCAAGGCATCAAAGAAGCACCAGTGCATGGCTGTAATTTTAGATCAGGTCTAATAAAGGTTATCTGCAGCAGGCTAATCAAACAAAAGGGTGTATGTTTTAAAGCACCATTTGATAATTTCCATTTAAGGCCCCCTCGATCAAAGAGATCCTAACAATGTCTCGGCGACTCCAGATAGATCCCTTCCCCTCACTTTTCAAAGTAGCTTGGTTTATTGGTTGTAAAAATTGTTTTGATGTTCTAATGGTTATTGGGGGCTGGGGGGGAAATGGGTGAGAGGCGAGGAATGGCTCGGGCCTCATCTGCGCCTTAATTGGAAAAGCAACTAGCGTGGGTCTGAAAGGGAACCAGCAGATGTATCCGAGGGGGCAGGAACTCCTCAGTCACCTGGGCTGCTTTACTAGACGGGGCAAAATGGACGCCGGTGGCTTTCATCACATCTTCCCATCAGCAAATCTCCTGAGACCCAGCAGTCACAGGGCCCAGGCTTACTTTGTCTTTCTAGAAATAAGAAACGTAAAGGTTGGCGTTGCACTCAAATGTTACTAGCAGACCTTCCGAGTGTCCCTATTTTCCAGGGGCAGTCCCAGGTTTGCAGAAGCCGTCCCTGTTTCTGGGACCAGTGTTATATGGTCTCGCCGGCCGCTCCCAGTCACCAGTCCAACTGCCGCATTCTGGATTACAGTAGTTGTAGTTTCCGGGTCACCTTCAAAGGTAGCCCCACATAGAGCGCATTGCAGTAGTCCAAGCGAGAGATAACCAGAGCATGCACCACTCTGGCGAGGCAGTCCGCAGGCAGGTCGGGTCTCAGCCTGCGTACAAGATGGAGCTAATAGACAGCTGCCCTGGACACAGAATTGACCTGCGCCTCCATGGACAGCTGTGAGTCCAAAATGACTCCCAGGCTGCACACCCGGTCCTTCAGGGGCACAGTTACCCCATTCAGGACCGGTAACTATGCAACTTTAAAAAGACATCTGAAGGCCACCTTGTATAGGGAAGGTTTTTTAAAAAAATGTTTAGTGTTTTATTATGGGTTTTTTTAATAGGTTGAAAGCTGCCCAGAATGGCTGGGGCAACCCAGTCAGATGGGTGGGGAATAATAATAATAATAATAATAATAATAATAATAGACTTGGATGTTCCTATTTTCATCGGAGAAATGTTGGAGGGTATGCCATTGTGGTTGGCAAGCTTGAGGCACAGGAAGTCAGAATTAAAAGGATGTCCCTAAGTTGTTGTTAACATCTGTGTTGGGGCAGGGGGTGGGAGTGGGGTGGGGGTGGCCACGGAGATGAAACTGCATATGCTTATGACTCCAAGGAGCTGGAGCTTCTTTCAAAGTGCATTGAAGTCAATGAAAGGAATATCATTGACTTCAAGGGGCTTCAGATCAATCTCTTGTTTCTCTTGTCAGTGTATACTCATGTAGATCTGGAGCAATATACATTGCAATCACTAACACAATGGCAGGGGTGTTGTAACACTGTCATCGGAAACACGGAAAACACTGATTTGCCTCACTGTGTGCTGCAGAGAGAGAGAGAGAGAGAGGAGAAGCAAGAATCTGTTGACAAGGCAAAGCCTCCTTCTTAGATCAATTTATTACACAAGAGTAGGGATGAACAAGTCTGTCAATTTTGGTTTCTCTCTCAATTTCTCATTTTCAGTTCAGTTCTCTACGTTTCTGCATCGCAGGAAGCATTGCAGGTTTGTAAGATTCCAACCCCCCCCCCCGGGTGCTTTTCAAGTTTCATTTGCATTTTAGCGTGTATTCCTCCTAATATGCACATTCTTATATTCAGCTTTGCCCAATACAGACATTTTTGCAAGCTATTTGCCTCAATACAATACATTTTATGTGCTATTTTCACTTATACAGTGGTGCCTCTACTTACGGATTTAATGCGTTCTGAACACACATTTGTAAGTCGAAAAAAATTGTAAGTTAAATCCCATAGGACTGCATTGGGAGAAAAATTCGTAAGTCGAAGCAACCCTATCTAAAAATTCATAAGTAGAAAAAATCCTATCTAAACCGCATCCAAGATGGCGGACGGAGCTCCGTTCTAAGTAGAAGTACTGTAGAGTTATTTGTAAGTAGAGGTACCACTATATATGCATTCTTGTACCCTTTTTTGTTGGATAACTTTGTAACAAAATCTGCAGAAGTGTGAACTTTTGGAGGATAGCTGTGTTTCAGTTTGTGCATTGTTTCAGGAAGCCCATGAATTGAATGGGCTTGCATTAAAATGCAAACCAAACCAAATTTCCCCCGCATTCCTATCAAGAGTTGATAGGTCTCAAAACTGCTGAACCACCACCAAGGAGTAATGCCTGTTGCAGCTTTCAGTTCTGACAACTGCTACAGTCACCTGTGGCTAAAGATCATCTCCCAGTCGTCTCTTAGTCCCATCTTCCTAGCAAGGAGAGAGCCGCTACTGGTCACTCACCATCCAAGTACCAAATCACTTGCACTTAACTTTCCAAGTCTAGCCAATGTTGTGCCCTCCAGATGTTGGTCAACTCCCATCATCCCTGACCTTTGACCATACCCATTGTCACATAAGTGATGGCCACATAATTGACTGGCCCTGATCTAAGGAGAAAGAAAGAATTAGGCTGAGGCAGAACCAATTTCTTACTTTCTCTCTCCAACTCAGCTCCTGGTCTCCATCTCTCAGCACATGCTACTTCTTGGCATCTTCCTCTTTCCATGGAAGTACACAATACACATTCTCCAAAATGATGAAATGTACATATTGCATATACTTAAGCAGTGTATACCAAGGCCTGTAAATAAGCATGTATCCATTTTCATGGGATATCCTGGTTGCAATCACTTGAAAGACCTGGAGTAGTAACCTTACTACTGTATCTTGAGATGCCATATACCAGGCATGTCCAACAGGTAGATCACTGGACGTCTGTGGTAGATCACTGGTAGATCACTGGCTCCCCCAAAGAAGATCAACAACTGGCTCTTCTAAAAAAAAGCTCAATTTTTTTGTCCTGCACCCCCCAAAAACAGGGCTTTCCTCCTCCCCCAAAAAAGCTCAACAACTTTGATCTGAACCCCCAAAAAGGGGGTAGATCACTGCCAGTTTTTAACTCTGTAAGTAGATCACAGTCTCTTGGGAGTTGGCCCCCCCTGCAATATACAATAGGTAAACAGGCTCTGCAGCTTTAGAAAGGCAAAAGAAGAATGGAGGTTCTGTTGGTCTTCTGAAACCATCATGGAAAAATGCTGCTCTAAAAAGAATATGTTAATACTAGCTGGTCCTGCCACGCATTGCCATGGCTAATCCCTGTGACTGCCACCACCCTGTGTCGATCCATGACATATCCCGCCCCCTCCTCCCCCCACCTCCAGCTTTTCCCTGTGATTCCCCCCAGCCTGTCCCGTCCCATGACGTATCACGCCCCCTCTTCTCCCCACCTCCGGGTCATAACTGTGACTGGCCCCACCGTGTCCTGACCTATCCTGTCCCCAACCCCCACCCAGGCGAGTCAGTACCTCCATTCGGCCTAGTCTGTAAAGCAGGCATCCCCAAACTTCGGCCCTCCAGATGTTTTGGACTACAATTCCCATCATCCCTGACCACTGGTCCTGTTAGCTAGGCATCATGGGAGTTGAAGGCCAAAACATCTGGAGGGGCGCAGTTTGGGGATGCCTGCTGTAAAGGCTTCATCCTAGTATGTAAATGGCAGCTGATGTGCTGTTGAGAGGGAAGGTTCTATAGGTGTAGTACCAGTGTAGCTGCTGCTAGAGGGCACTGGTTTGCAACCTGGTTCTTTTCCCAGCATGCACTTATGGGTGAACTGTGTGTTCTGTAACACAGGGTTTGGGGGTTTTTACGTGGCGTAGGTGTGACATCTGTCTTAGCAAACTTTATAAGATTAATCTCACAGTAGCATGGGACGTTGTGTGCAAATTTGAATGCTATTGGTCACACATGCAGGATTCCCTGTGTATACTTTCTGTTAAGGAACATGGGGCTAGAAACCAATATATTTTCATAAATGTCGATACGCTTCACCCCAGGAATGAAGGCTTCCTAAAAAAGGAACACTACCAGTCACAATAAACTGAATCAGAGCACACACCCTGCTGAAACAAATCAAAAGGCAAGTTTTGCAGGAGTAAAATTAGGATAACTTCTCAGCAGTCCATGATCATAAGCCTACAGAGGTATCCCTGCACTCTGCAATTTGGGGGTTGGAAGAAAAAAACGCCACCCATACCTTCCACCTAGCAAAGGTTGGAAATCAAATCCATGCACATGGCTGAGCCAAATAGCACTCCTAAGTCCTAAATTATCCAAGGCAGCTTCCATAATCTTTATGAAGGGAAATATTAAGTCTTCAAAGAAAGAAGGAATTTGAACAATCTGTGGTTCAAAGAAAATTGCCACATGCCGACAAACATTAAGAATGATAATATTTTCCTAAAACCCCTTTAAATCATTCTGCGGCTTCTCTGCATTTCCTTTCCCATTGCCTCTCATTGAACACACACCCAGTAGGTGGAGGGAACAGCAAGGCAAAGGCAAATTGGGGAGGGGATTAAAACTGCTCTATTTTTCTTTAGCACTTTTAGAGAGTGCGGATGTTACGGCTTCGACCCCATTTCCCAATGTACACTTTTCCCCATCTGAGTGCTGTTCAGTCATTAGTGATTACCCTAGAATCTGAAGAGAAAAGCAAGAAATCGCCTTTCTGATCAATTACTCCTGCCTCCCTAACATGATATTTGACTTTAAAAGGGGGGGGGAGAGACCTTTTTGTCACTTTAGGACTCTTCACACATTATAAGTAATAGTGTAGCGCAAACTTTGGCCCTCCAGATGTTTTGGACTACAATTCCCATCATCCCTGACCACTGGTCCTGTTAGCTAGGGATCATGGGAGTTGTAGGCCAAAACATCTGGAGGGCCGCAGTTTGGGGATGCCTGGTGTAGAGGAAGCAACGTGAACCCTTCTGCCATCATAACCTGTCCCAGCTAATGTGCCCATACACAGGGACGGAGGAAGAGGGTGAGGTGGGGGTGGACCACCCTGTGTGTCACCACTGAGGGGGGTGACAAAATGCCGGGCGGCACTCACTGCGGGGCCCACAGCGCGCCCGAGCCACGCATCTCTCCTGGGAGTGACATGGTGTTTTGGGCAGGCAGACTCCTCAGAGGCCCCGCGGAGCGTCCTGCCCCAGCTGGCCCTGCCCTCGTGGGCAGTTGGCCCTGCCCCCCGGGCGGTTAGCCCCACCCCTGGGTGTAGGGCACACGCGCCGCCCCAGGCGCCCAATTGGCTTGCTCCGCCACTGCCCATACAGGCTATGTCAGTGATGGCGAACCTACGACACACGTGTCAGACGTGACACGCAGAGCCCTCACTGCTGGCACATGCCCCATCGGCCCTTTCGCGCTGTTGTTGTTGTTTCCCCCCCCCCAATTTGTTCTCCCTCTCCTCCTACAGCTTGTCTCCACTGTTAAATCCCGGATCCTTTGTTATTGTTGTTGTTGTTGCTGGTAGCAAGAGATTGGGTTTTTTAACCCTTTCTGTGCTGTTTTTTCTGGCGCTTTGGCAGACTATGATTGGGTGTAACAGCGTTAGTTTTTTAACCCGTTCTGTGCTGGTTTTTTAGGCGCTTTGGCAGACTATGTCGGTGCTGCGTGTTAGTTCCAGCGAAGGTATTATTCGTCATTTATTTCTGTTCTCTTTCTCCAAAAAAAGCGCAGCAGCTTTGGGGCATCCCCCCCAAAAAAAGCAAAGCAACTTTTGCACCCCCAAAAAACCTCCCAAACTTTGGTCAGCAGCTCCCCCCAAAAAGCTCAACAACTCTGGGCACTTTGTGATAAATAAGGGGTTTTTGGTTTGGTTTGGTTAAATAATTAGTTTTCGGTTTATTAAATACAGTTATATATTACAGTTATACATTTTTGTTATTTAACCTGTAAATATCATTAAATTATGGTTTTTTTCTCGAAGTAACACACCACCCGAGTTATGCTTAGTTTTGGGGCGAATTTTGACACACCAAGCTCAAAAGGTTGCCCATCACTGGACTATGTGGATGTGACCCACACCCTCCAAGTGTCCCGATTTTCAAGGGGCAGTCCTGGAATTACGAAAGCCATCCCGGCTTCTGATTTGACCCTGGAATGTCCCTATTTCCCATCTCCAGTGCTGCTGTCACTGAGCTCAAGGAGGAAGATAAGCCAGTGCTTGTCTCGAGCAATGGCGGTGGTGGCTGTGAGGAAGCATCTCTCCAAGGCTGCATCTGCTGGCCTTCTCACTTGGGCACCTCATATTGGCTTCTGGAGAGCAAGTGAGGAGGAAGAGGAGGAGGAGAGGCTGCAGCCATTGAGGCCTAGTCCCATGTAACTTTTCCTCCATAAATTTGTCTTACCCTTTCTTAAAGTCATCTAGCTAGGTGGTCATTATTATATCTTGTGGTAGCAAATTCCAAAGCTTAACAATGTGATATATGTGAAGAAGTCCTTAGGCCTTTTTTTTTTAATCCCTCACTGTTCCGCTTCATTGGATGACCCTAGGCTTTAGTATTGACAAAGGGAGAAAAACCTCTTTTGATACAATTTCTCTCCAGCATGCATACATTTCTAGGGCTGCTGGACATAGCCGGAATATGGCAGTCGGAAATCGCTGGGATTTCTTGGGAAATCCGGACGTATATGGCAACTATGTCGGAAGTCTAGATTTGGGTGAATTTCCTTTAAAATAGCTCAAAAACTTCATTGTTATTTTTTTGAGATTCAGCAAAAAAACACACAACAACTTTGCCAAAAGAAACTCAACAACTTCTTTTGTGTCCGGATTTTCGCTTTTTGAAATATGGCAACCCTAATTTATGCCCTTCTATCATATCCCTTACTCTGTTTGAGCACCAAATAGCACCCAAAGATCCTGGGCTGCTAATACACCCCTCTCAAATGCAGGGATTCTGGCTTTAAGGCAGGGCATAGCAATAGTCCTTCTTTGGGGACATTTGACAGGAAACCCCTAAAGCCTGATTACACCTTCTCTTCAAGCTTTTCTACCATGTTGAAGCTTCTGTTTGACAAGGGGGCTGGAGCAGACCATTTGCTTCCAAACGGATGATATCTCCTTCACAATATCTCCTTTAGATTTTAGCACATCCTATAACGATGTGCTGGTCAGGGAGAAGGAGGAGGAATCCCCCATCCTTCCGCAATGCCTTTGCCCCTTTGAATTTGGCTGGTGACAGCCTGTCCTCTTTTTGCTGAGTAGGCAAGAGCTACACGCTGAAAGGCACACGGTTATAAAACCACGGCAGCGTTTCGTTGTATGCCGGTCAGGCACGATCCTGCTAAAAGAAGCTTCCCAGTCTATCGGAGGAATTCTCCCAGCCGCAGCTGCAGACGCTTTCAAAGACAGAAAGACCAGCTCCAGCTGTCCATCTGCACCCAATTTCGCAGTCCGAAAAAGGGGGCTCAGCTACCTTAGTGAGAGAATATACGACATTAAAGTGATGAAGAACAGAAGTGGTTCAGCAAAGATCAAAAAACGTATGTCGCTCTACCCTGACCCTTTTAAACATGGAGCATATTAAAGCAACCACATCAAAACAATGCAGAGATGATTAAGTTCAAGGTTAATGACAGAACAGTTTCGTTCTGAACTTTGTCCTTTTATTTATTTTTGTTTGTTTAAGGGGCAGCAGGAATTTATGGAAGAAAAAGGCAAACACCTGCCCTTAATAAACACAGGCCTTATACACTCAGGCAAAGAAGCTCTTGCCTCCCCGACACCCCACCCTCAAACCCGGGCCCACCACAAGTTGTGGGTTGATATCATGGCTATCTTAAAATAACATCAATTTGCTGGTCATGGCAACGGGGATGAGGACAAGAACTGGGAGATTGCTCACACAGGGAAACAGAGGCGCAGTGCAGTTGTTCCAGAGCTTATTTTGTGATGATGATGAAGAAGAAGAGTTTGGATTTATCACTACCCGAAGGAGTCTCAAAGCGGCTAACATTCTCCTTTCCCTTCCTCCCCCACAACAAACACTCTGTGGGGTGAGTGGGGCTGAGAGACTTCAGAGAAGTGTGACTAGCCCAAGGTCACCCAGCAGCTGCATGTGGAGGAGCGGTACACCACACTGGTGTGTATTGACTAACAGCAGCCAAGATGATGATAGAGCGGGTGAGCATAAGCAATCTCTGGGGGTGAGGAAACCCCAACTTCCTGCCACCTTCATATGCTGACCCCTTTCAGGCATTCACAGGACTGTGGAAGAGGCACAGGAGCTCCAACTTTGCTCACTCCACCCCCACCGTCCCATAATGTCCTGCTTTTTCCAGGCACAGGTTCGCACTTAAAAGCTCTGTCCGAGTATGTGTTAGGGTTTTTTTGGCCCCAGAACTATCCCCGCAAAAACCTACTCTTTAGTGCTCAATCAGAGCAAATGTCAATTGGCGTGCCCTACACTTAAATAAAGCCAGGGCTTTTGTTTTCAGCCAGAACTCACCAGCAGTTTGTTCTGGCACCTCTCAGATGGGCACCATTGCCATTATAAGGGAACAAGGGTCCATGTTCATGGTACATTCCGGCGCCTATTTTTCTGGAAAAATAGTACTGAATAAAGCTGTTCCTGTTTGAGTTTTTCTGAAGAGTCTGCTTCTGAGAAAGGCAGCCCTGCTCTGCAGCATCACACAGATTGTCGAATTCAGCGTTTGCCAACCTGGCACCCTCAGAATGTTTGTGCTGCCTAACAACAACAACAGCAACAACAATGTTTTATTACTTATACCCCACCATAGCTGCCAAGTTTTCCCTTTTCTCGCGAGGAAGCCTATTCAGCATAAGGGAAAATCCCTGTAAAAAAGGGATAACTTGGCAGCTATGTACCCCACCCATCTGTCTGAGTTTCCCCAGCCACTCTGGGCCGCTCCCAACAAAATCTAAAAAACATGATAAAACATAAAACCTTAAAAACTTCCCTAAACAGGGTTGCCTTCAGATGTCTTCTAAAAGTCAGATAGTTGTTCATTTCCTTGACATCTGATAGGAAGGCATTTCACAGGGCAGGTGTCACTACTGAGAAGGCCCTCTGCCTGGTTCCCTGTAATCGCACTTCTTGCAGTGAGGGAACCGCCAGAAGGCCATCGGAGCTGGACTTCAGTGTCCTGGCTGAACGATGGGGGTGGAGACACTCCTTCAGGTATACAGGGCTGAGGCCATTTAGGGCTTTAAAGGTCAGCACCGACACTTTGAGGCCTATGGGAGTTGCAGCACAAAACAACCTTGAGGGTACTAGGCTGGTGAAAACTGATGTGATTTGTACCCCTTTAGATCATTCAGCAGATGTACGCAAATCATATTCTCCTAGATGATATTTTCATAATGATTTCCTTAACTTTGAAATCGCTAAACTGCGATTCTGGCCAATGGAAAGCTAAATCCACAGACAGGAAACCAATAATCTAATATCAACCAATGCTGAGACTTGGATATAGTAACAGAAGAACAGGATTTAGGCTGCTGCTGCTGCAAAAGTTTCTCATCGCCTCCCACCCGCTGATAAAAACCATCATCTAGAAGACTGTCATTTCTGACTGTGATAGGCATTTGTGGAATTCCACACTGAAGATTCCTCTGTACTAAAAGCAGCGTAAGCACTGAACATCCAAGTTGCTTTCATCCTTCATTTCTCACCAGAATAGAGCTGAGCTCAGTGAAGTTTTGGCCGGCAAATATAGCACTCATTATCAGCTGTAATGCTGCTATACGTTCTGTGTAAAGAGAAGAAGGTTTTCTCAGAATAATGGCATGTACTTATGTTTTGCAACAATCAGTTCCCAGATACAAAAGTCTATTGGGAGGAAGATTCCTGGGATGTCTTGGACACCTGCCTAGAGGCAAAAGTCATGGAGCGGCAACTGAAAACGTTGAAGCAATTGTTGACATTCTCAATTGAGATTGCGCAATGGATAATGAACTTCGTGCCTGTGCATGAATGAAGGCTTCTGGAAGGTGCAGGCTAATGTACAATGAAGGATAAGAACAGCGGAAACCAATAGGTACGAAAGACATTTTAGTGAGCTGCATTGCAGTGATGATTGAAGCAGAAAAGTTGTTCTTAGGGCGAACAGAAAAACATTGTTCGACTTCAGTTTTCTATTCAATGAAGGAGCTACCACTTCCAAGAAAACCATCTACAGTGGCAGCTGACCCGGGTTAGCAAGACAGCAACTAAGTACAGTGAGAACTGTGTTCCATTTGGAAACATACCCATTGTAACCACCATTTGCCAACTATTCTCAAGCCACCTATCAAACTATTGTATATATGGTTGACATCTATCTGTCTTGAGAGACCATGGAGTGTGCCTCCAGGGGTGAAGTCAAACTGCTGCATTAGCAACACCAAAGTGACCTCTCTGGGGCAGTGTGTATGGAGGTCCTGGGCTGCCCAGATATCAAGACCCCCTTCTCAGCTTTGCAAATGTGGCCCAAAGGAAAGCAGAGCAATATGTTTGGCACCAGCTCGGCTGCAGGAGTTGCCAGAAGGAGGCATACAAGGTACCATCCAACTGTCTTAGGGATCCACTCTGGGTTTACTCCTTAGCCTTCTCTTCTCCTGAAGATATCCTGCAAGGCGGCCCGATCTTCCCCTTACTTCCAGTTACATCATGTGCAGAAGCTGCCTTCTTCACCGTTGGACCCACTAATTGGTTTCAACCGCCCAATCCACTAGAGCCTCTCTTTGCATGCAGGGGAAGTCTCTAACTTACCGAGGGCTTGAGACCCATCAGCTCCCCGTCACCTGGTTTAGCTGGCCAGTCAAAGCCATTCCTGGGATGTGGCCGCTGTCATATGCTGACAGCTTGTAGGAGCCACAGGTGAGAACTGAGTACAGGGTGAGGACCAAAGATGGACAAACAGAGGTACTGATGCAGGCTTGTTGTTGTTGTTTAGTCGTTTAGTCGTGTCCGACTCTTTGTGACCCCATGGACCATAGCACGCCAGGCACTCCTGTCTTGCACTGCCTCCCGCAGTTTGGTCAAACTCATGTTCGTAGCTTCGAGAACACTGTCCAACCATCTTGTCCTCTGTCGTCCCCTTCTCCTAGTGCCCTCAATCTTTCCCAACATCAGGGTCTTTTCCAAGGATTCTTCTCTTCTCATGAGGTGGCCAAAGTATTGGAGCCTCAGCTTCACGATCTGTCCTTCCAGGGAGCACTCAGGGCTGATTTCCTTAAGAATGGATAGGTTTGATCTTCTTGCAGTCCATGGGACTCTCAAGAGTCTCCTCCAGCACCATAATTCAAAAGCATCAATTCTTCGGCGATCAGCCTTCTTTATGGTCCAGCTCTCACTTCCATACATCACTACTGGGAAAACCATAGCTTTAACTATACGGACCTTTGTCAGCAAGGTGATGTCTCTGCTTTTTAAGATGCTGTCTAGGTTTGTCATTGCTTTTCTCCCAAGAAGCAGGCGTCTTTTAATTTCGTGACTGCTGTCACCATCTGCAGTGATCAAGGAGCCCAAGAAAGTAAAATCTCTCACTGCCTCCATTTCTTCCCCTTCTATTTGCCAGGAGGTGATGGGACCAGTGGCCATGATCTTGGTTTTTTTGATGTTGAGCTTCAGACCATATTTTGCGCTCTCCTCTTTCACCCTCATTAAAAGGTTCTTTAATTCCTCCTCACTTTCTGCCATCAAGGTTGTGTCATCTGCATATCTGAGGTTGTTGATATTTCTTCCGGCAATCTTAATTCCGGCTTGGGATTCATCTAGTCCAGCCTTTCGCATGATGAATTCTGCATATAAGTTAAATAAGCAGGGAGGCTAATAAACTGTTATTTTGTTTAGAGCAGTGGATTCCAGTTTATTTTTAAAGCTAGACACTCAAGAATCCCTTGCTCACCCAATGGCACTCAATTCTTGCCTCCAAAGCACGCCTTGCCTTGTTCTTGGTTGCCATTTTGGCCTTTGTGAATTTCTGAAGAAAGTGTTCCAAAGGTGGGCTGGATTCAACACCTGTGCTTACAGAAGCCAGTGCAACTGGCCCCGCTAGTGCAATGGAGCTCCTCCCCTTCCTTCGCCTGTGTCCCCTCCCAATTCCCTATTTAGGGGGGCAGTCAGGAGAACCCCCAGAGCAGTATGCAGCAGGGAGGAGAGGAGAGATTGTTCCATTGGGCAAGTAGAAAGGATTGCACTGGTGGAATGTTCATAACAGCACCACATTAAATCCCCCCCCCCCAAGAACGGTTCTTTACCTGCTCTCATGATTCAGACTTGGCAGTGTGTAGAGGTCGCAGCCAAGGTGCTACTCTCAGATATGCCACAAAGGAGGCAACAGAGAAAGAGGGAGGTGGAAAGTTGCAGGTTTTGCAAAGCCACAAAAGGGGATTTTATTTTATTTTTTAGCATTTGTGGTAATAAAGCCAAATAGTTTTGGAGTCATTTCATTTTATTTATGACAGTTACGAATTGCTGCTTCCCATAAACTCAAGGCAACTTCACAGTGAAAACGTCAGCAGTGAAAACAATGAAGAACAACCCTCTATAGAAGAACAATTCCATATATACAGGCAATTGAAAACAATTTCATATATTAAAACCATTACAAATCCAATATAGATGCAGATCGGGATAAAGATAAAGAACTTGCTGAGATAATAAGAGAAAGTTTTCAGGGTGAACTTTATAGATCATTATATACCGATTATTATGAGGCTTTTATATGCTTGAGCTTAGAATAATACCTGTAAAACAAATAATACCTGTAAAACAAATAAACTAGATATAATTAGGAAAATATGGGAGCAGTTAAACCTGATGAACAACTATGTTAAATAATAGAAAAACTATCAAAAGGAACTAGATAAATGGAGTTTATGTAAAGAGAAAATTAGGAATATCTATCAGAGTGGATTATTTACTGCACAGAACAAGCTATGTTTTAGAAATTTTAATATAGTAGAGTTCTGTAAGTATGGGTAACAATAAGTTTTTAATTTAATAGTTTCATATGCATTTGTTTTTCTAACAAAATAGTATTGTAAGGCTGTCTCGTTTTAGTTTCATATTTTTTACAATATAGTAAATATTAAAAAATAAATGGTAGGAGGCAATGTTAAAGTATTGTTGATTAGATCAGGCCTGGAACACTGTAGGAAACTACAGGTAGTTCATACAACGGAATAGTACTGATGTAAAAAATTTCCCAGCATCTGACCTGTATGAAGAAGCTTCATTCTGGAAGGGCAGCCCCATGGAGAATGCATTGTGATAGGCAAGTCTCAGGATGGCAGTGACTGGATAGCTGGGTTTGTGAATTTCCCAAGGTGTTGGGGGGCAGTCCTAACCTACCTGAGCTCATTGGGCGGAAGAACAGAGTACATGTGTAACAGCTAAATGGAAGCACCTCATAGATCAGGCATGGCCAAACTTGGCCCTCCAGCTGTTTTGAGACTACAACTCCCATCATCCCTAGCAGGTGCAGTGGTCAGAGATGGTGGGAATTGTAGTCCCAAAACAGCTGGAGGGCCAAGTTTGGCCATGCCTGTCATAGATGAAAGGCTAAATGAGTCAAGGACTAGTGTGACTACATTTCCTGTAAATCTCAGGGCCTTAATTATCTCAGTCTCGTATCTGAATTAAGTTTCAATTATCTTGGAGTCAAGTCTGCAGTTCTGGCATCTGAACAGGAGCAGGTCTTCAGCATACGGATGATGACATGTCACCCAATATTTTTGCACCCAGTGGCCTCCCGTTGAGCAAGAGCTGGGTTATGATGGAACTCTGTGGAACCCCATAGGGAAATTCCTAAGAAAAATCTCAGCAATCATCATTTACTCTGCTTACAGGGTTTGTGGTTCTGCTGCAAAGTTCATCTTCATTGTGACTGTGACCTCCCACTATCTCATTTTGCATTGTCACCTATGCAAATTTCATGCAAATTTGTCCCACAGGCCCACACCCTCCATATCCTTAAAAAAATATTTTTATTGAAAAGAAACTTTTAAACAATACAAATTACCAATAACATAATCAATTACACATTTTTCTTTCTTTCCCCTTTTCCCCTCCCCTCCCTCCCTCTCCCCCCCCTCTAAGGACTTCCCTCAGTCCCCCCCTCTGGTTCGTTTATACATATGCATGTTATAAAATTGTACATATCATTGCTTTATCTATCATGTATTCTACTAATAAATTGTGGGTTTTAAACCTGCCAAGATCCTTTTGTTGTCTTTTTAAATAGTTTGTAAAAAAATTCCCATTCTTCCTTAAAGTCACGATTGTCCTTCTCTCGTAGTTTGTATGTTAACTTTGCCAGTTCCACATAACTCATCAGTTTTTCTTGCCATTGTTCTTTCGTTGGGATTTCCTCATTCTTCCATCCTTGTGCTAACAAGACTCTTGCTGCTGTTGTAGCGTACATGAATAAGTTCTTTGTTTTCCCTGGCAGGTCTTGTCCTAAAATCCCTAACAAAAATACTTCTGTTTTTTTTTTTTACAAATGTTCTTTTAAACATATTTTTCAATTCATTATATATCATCTCCCAATTTTTTTAACTTCTCTACATTCCCACCACATATGATAAAAGGTACCTTCTTTTTCTTTACATTTCCAACATTTATTTGACCCGGTTTTGTACATTTTTGCCATTTTTACACACCCTCCATATTTTTTAAGCCATGGGTCGGCAAACTAAGGCCCGAGTGCCAGATCCGGCCCAGTTGCCTTATGGATCCGGCCCGTGGACGGTCTGGAAATCGCCGTGTGGATCGGTGCAGATCTGATCATCTCCTCCCTCCCTCCTCCTGGCTTCTCCCTGCCCTGCCTAGAGCCGAGAGTAAGGGAGCTGGGCTTTGCTGGTGCCAGCAGCAGCAGCATTAGCACTCGAGTGGCCGCCATTATAAGCAGGCTCAATTCAGGCTTTGTTGCCACCTGCCCCTCTCCGGAGCCCTTTCACGCGCCGCTCATCGTCCCCCCGCCACCAGACCCAGCCACTCGCAAGACACAGGAAAGCAGCCACCGGGGCTCATCCAGTGCTGTGGAGAAGGGAGGGGAGAGTCGTGGGGGAGTAGAATGTGTCCTTTTATCCTTTTATTTAAAATGCAAATCTGGGTTATTTGTGGGAATTTGTTCATTTCCCCCAGAAAAATATAGTCCGGCCCCCCACAAGGTCTGAGGGACAGTGGACCGGCCCCCTGCTGAAAAAGTTTGCCAACCCCTGTTTTAAGCGCCTAGCTAGCGACACGCCCCCTGCAGGCCGGCCACAAGTAATGCAACGCCACCTCTGAAAACGAAAGGAATCCAAAGATGGTCAGAAGAATGAAAGAGACGTTTTGGTGTTGTGAGGGATGGGGAGTGTGTTCAGAATGACAGCAAATAACACCAGAGGTTAGTGCCTAATATTTAGCAGAACAGATGATAAAGAAACAGAGGGGGGGGGAATGAAACCTGTTTGCCCCACCACCCATTCCCTCTGGTTGTGTGTACATACACACTTTATTTCCTGGCTTTTACTGTGGAGCAATGCTACAGGCTAAGATGACACAGAGGGAGCATTTCAGAGTAGTTAGCAATATCTGAAGCCTGGCAGGAATGCCAGACTGCAATTCTATCATCCAGAAAAATAAAGTAGGCTGTCCTTTGGCTCCGCTGCCTTTCCTTGCCAAAGATGAAGGAGGGAAGTTTAATCATCCAATCTCCATCGTGATTCCTGTAGGTCACACACGGAGACAAAGTCAGACGCTATTGCATGTAACAACCTTATCTCTTCCGCAATAAAAGAGCAAAGCACAGGCAGTTCTGTGTTTGCGTGCGTGTGTAATGCCATTTTTGAGCAGGGGGAAACAACTCGCCAGCGAAGGGTGGTTTTCTCCACACAGCAGCATTGGTAAACAGGATGCAATCAGATAAAGAAATTACAGTAAAAAAAAATATATTGCCTCATCTCCAAAGCTCAGAAATGCCTCCCCCTTTTGCTCTCTCTCTCTCTCTCTTTCTCTTTTAATCTTTGAGAAAGATAATGAAAGAGGAAGCTTGAAACCACATTTCCATTGATGTTCGAATACACAACTGCTGGATTTAAGAACTGGAGAAGATCAAAGAGAATGGTTTTCATCCCGATAAAATTATACCAGTTCTAGTACAGGGTGACGGGCTCATTTATGAACTCTGTGAGGCAAATAGGTTTGTTTTTTTCCCCTCCTCCCCTGGCACCTTCCCCACACCCACCCAACTGTCTCACTTTCCTTTTGCTGAAAATGGGGGGGGGGAGTGTGAGGAGGCAGGGGGAAATGCCTGGAATTCCAAAGGATTAATGAGGATTTCTAAAAGTGTTATAATAGATAATTAGCAATAGCATGTCGCAGGACACCCATCCTGCAGAAGCTGGTCATACTTAGAAGGAGTAGGCCAACTAAGTTTTTACTCAGAGTAGACTCATTGAAGTTATTGTGCACAATTGGGTTTCTTTCAAGAAAACAAGTATAAAATTTCACTGCTAGTCATGGCTCCTGTAAATAATAGTTAGTAACCTGGGGCATGATCTGAAGGCATCTTTGATAGCCCCTCTCCCTGTTGACCTCACTGTGATTTGAGATCTCTTGAGGAAGCCTTCCTTGCCAAAGACTCTTCCCAGTAGCACCTCACTTCCCCCTACGAGCTTGGGTGCCATTCAGCATTAAGACACCAGCTGATCACCTGTCTTTTCTGCCGGGCTTTTTCTGTCATCCCAGGTTCTGATCTGATCCCGGAACGTCCCACTTTTCCTTAGGACATCCCTATTTTCATTGGAGAAATGTTGGAGGATATGGAATTATGTGACACACACCCCCCCCAAGTCAAGGAGATGAGTAACTATACAACCCTTGGAAGACATCTGAAGGCAACCCTGTATAGAGACAGTTTTTAATGTTTAATGTTTTATTATGTTGTTTATATATGTTGAGAGCCCCTCAGAGTGGCTGGGGCAACTCAGTCCGATGGGTGGGGTATAAATAATAAAATTATTATTATTAAGCAGGGCATCCCTATTTTCATTAGAGAAATGTTGGAGGATATGTGATGTTGCAGGGAACAATTGTTGCCCCATACTTTCCAGTGAATTTCCTCCTCACTTTCCCTATCTAAAAAAAAGGTCTGGTTTTAAGAGGAGGCGGGTTCGTTCTGCAAGAGCGCCAAGTCGACTCCCGTTGTGCAACCTGACTTTGCCGGTATGCGATTGGATCCCTGTGACGTGGATAATTTGCATGCCACGCCTTTATATATAGACGCGCCCTAGTATTTAACCAGAATGTCACCCCGCTTTAACTTTCCTCTAGCAGGAGCCTAATGAAGTAGAAGCAATAAAGTACCACAACTATGATGGGATGCCATTTTCAGTGGTTGTCATCGTACTATGGACAAAAGGAATGTAGCAAAGCTGGGTGTGAGACTTTTACTTTGATCACACAGTAAGAAGAGAGAGGAAGCCTAATTACATCCATTCCGGGATGTCAGTTTTTATGTCTTTTTATTATTGGGTTGGGGCAGAGCTGTGCGAAAACAGCGTGTACAATCTATTTAATATATATAAACAGAACCTTCTGGTGGTTATTAGCATCGTACTTTCCTTGTACTCCTTCTCAATGTCCCAGAGTGTAGGAGAAATGATTTATCTAATACTAACATCACACCATGTTCCTCTAGCCACATTCTGCCTTACAACTCTCTTGATTTGTTGTTAGAAATTTAAACAGAATTCCCCCCCCCTCTCCTTCCAGCTTCACTCATGCCAAGTGGGATATGCCTCAAAGGGCACTGGATTGGTTGAGATACTAACCCAAATTATTTTACTTAAAGAGTTTCCTTTCTTGGCAAAATGCCCTGCATGGTGTCATCTAGACTAGACTGTGCATTAGGAACAATGTTGTCCTGGTCTTACAAACTGTACTGCCTCTGGGTCAATTGCACCAGTTTAAAAGAATGGTGATCAAAGTCACATGGCAATACACTTACCCACTCAATGTAGATGCCATTATTATTAATCGGTAGCAGGGATGCTGTGGACAAATCATCTGAGGGTTTGTTGTAGGAATGGGTAGAAACTGGCTACAGATGTATTCCTGTGCCCTAGAACAGTTTGTCATGGAACAGACAAGATGGGTGGCAAACCCAGACTTGGTCTTAGGTGGAGCCCAGGACATGGTGCGATATGTAAGTATTGTTAAACCAAATTGAGAGCAGTAACCATAGTGCTATGGAATTAAATATCCATGTAAATGACCAGTTTCCAAGAAAATCCAGCATGGTCACATTTCACTTCAGAAGAGGAAGTTTCTCCCCCCACCCCCACCCCAAAAAATTGATTGGTTGAAAGGCACAAGCAAGAGGGGCTGATCACTCCAAAATGCTTGAGATTTGTTTAAAAACATCATCTCGGAAGCTCAACAAGAGTTTATGCCACAGATCAGAAAAAATGCTACCAGGTGCAAAAAGATGCCATTGTGATTAATCAGCAGAGTCAAGGAAGCTGTTACAGACAAGAAGGCTTCCTTTAAAAAAATATCTTGACCAAATGAGAACAAAATGAACACAAACTTTCATGCATGCACACGAAAGCTCATAGCAACAACAAACTTAGTTGGTCTCTAAGGTGCTACTGGAAGGATTTTTTTTTTGTAATAGAAATGCAAGCAGACAGCAAGGAACACTAAAAAATAATTTGAGGAACACATTGCTGAAACCGTAAAGGTGAACAACAACAAAAATATATGAATACATTCGTAGCAGGAAACCCACTAGAGAGGCAGGTGGACCATTGGATGACAGCAAAGTCAGAGATGGGCTGCAGGAGGGTGAGGAGATTGCAGAGAAGCTGAACAAATTATTTGCATCTGTCTTCACAGAAGAAGATATAGAGCAGATCCCGGTGCCTGAAGTAATTTCTGGATGTCTGAGGAACTGAGGCAAACAGAGGTGATGAGAGATGACGTTCTAGGCCCAATAGACAAAATAAAAGCTGACAGATCGCCCAATATTGGCACCCAGCTGATAGTTCACAAAGAACTCAGACGTGCAATTTTGCTAATGGGGCCTCCGGCGTGCGATTTTTGGTCGCATGCTGGGGCAAAGTTCGCAACCAGAAGCAGCTACTTCCAGGTTAGCGGAGCTTGTAACCTGAAGCGTTCGTAACCGGAGGTACCACTGTAGTCCTAACAAGACACCCCAGTGTGCAATTCTGAAGGTAACACGTAAGAATCCAAATAGTATTCCTCTGGTCACACCATCAAGTTAAAAGGGCATTTGAAAATATCCGTGACATACTACACAAGGGTTCGTGGCCCCTTTGTTCCAAGCTCAGGTGGTAAAGTAGGTCTTCTTTCTTCTCTCCGCCGCCCTTCCCCTGCTAATTGTGGGTGCTTTCAGACAGTGGTATTTCTCCTGGAACAAAGCCCGCCCAACCGAAGACTTCAGAAAGAACTTTCCTTGGGAGCAAGGAAGAAGAAAAATGTGCTGCTTTATTGTCAACTGTGCTGCTAGCTGTGTCTGGGGGGCACTTCCCTACGATCTCGAGTCTTCATTAGGGTTTGCTGCCTTGAGAAAAAGAGCAAGAACTAGGCTTCATCTTACAATGATTAATAGAGCTCTAGGAGACAGTCATACTCGGCTCTGAAGGATTCATTACCCACAACGGAAGGAACATCAAAGTGACATTCCTGAGACAGGCTTGAGAGTCTCCACACACACAAAATAAAAACCTTGCACATTTTTAGAGTTAGCCTTTCCTGGTCCAAGAACTTCAGAAGGACTAGCTGCCCTAGAAGAAGAAAAAGGGCAGATGGAATGTATATATTACTATATCAAAGCACAGGGTTCTGTGTTCCATTTTCCCTCTGTCCTTCTGTCTGATGAGGATCAGGGTTCTGGATTAGTCGTGGGGGAAGGTTGGTTGATCCTGTAATATTGTTGGGGTTGGCAGTTGGCAGAGGCAACTCAATGTGCACTGAGCATGCACAGAAAGCTGCTGACTGCCGTGGACAAAACTGGAAGGAGGAATACTGTACTATGGATTATTGTGGGGGGGAATGTCATGGTTGGCTGGCTGAAAAGGAATCCCGAAGAGGATTTGCAAGGGAGTCAGAGCACTTATATAAGGTTGCAGAGTGGGAAACTCACTTTCCCACAGGTAGGCAATGTTCAGAAAGCCACCGTCCTTTCAGCTACTGACTTGCTGGCTTAAGCACCATAGTCCTAAACTTGCAATTACACTTATGGAGCAGTTTAAGCTTCTAATTCGAAAGCGAGTGTGTTATGGTCCATTGGTAAAACAGTTAAACTCAACTTTATAGGAAATTTATTGATGACTTCCAAAAATATGGCATGGAAGAAGGTAGATGATAAAAAACCATTTTATAAATACTGTTAAAATCATTTGTGATCATCTGTAGCATTTAATAACCAGCGAAGTGTAAACAACCATTCCCGTTGATTTGAATTAATTTCCAAGCATGCACAAACAAGACTCAAGTAGCCTAGCTTAACACATATTTGCAGTACTTGGAAGTGTTTCATATTAAAATGCAAACCAAACCAAATTTCACCCCCATTCAAAGAAATGAGATACAGAAATTAATAAGCTACACACTTCAATGTGTGGTTCATTAAAAACACCTCTTTATGATAGCTTTTCAGATGAATTGAGACTGAAAGAGAATTTCCAAAGCATTCAATAACAACCCACAAAGTATGCTTTGCTGTGAGAAGAAGCAACAACTAATGCTATTCAGTGTTTGTCACGAAGCATTGTTTTAGCTTCCCACACACTCACTCCTTATTAATCATGTTTCAGAACATTGATTTGAGAGGAATCGAACAAGCCCATCTGCTCCACAGCCGCCCTGCACTTCAACGTGGTTTCCAAGCAGACTCCACTGAAATGAATGAGAATAGAAGGATGTGGTAGACTGAACTCCAGCATTTTCCTATTCTGATTGAAGGGAGCCGTTTCTTTGGAAACTTGAGGCAAAAATGGTGTAAGCTATGGGTTGCATCCAATGTAGCACTAAGTCGCTTATTCCCTCAGGGCTAGGATTCATGCTTGTGCAAAAAACCTTCCCCCCTTCTCCTCGCCTTGCACTCCTCCCTCAAATCTATTCCTTCTCCAACCTTCCAGAGCAGATTTTTGGAAGGGCTTGGGGCTCACTCAGGGGGAGGACAGAGGAGTTGTCCCACTGCACAAGTGTAAGCATTAGATACTTCCCTATATCTAGGTAAATGACCCCTGGACGGTTAAGTCCAGTCAAAGGCGACTGCTCATCTCCGCTTTCAGGACGAGGGAGCTGGCGTTTGTCCACAGAAAGCTTTCCGCGTCATGGGCCAGCATGACTAAACTGATTCTGGCACAATGGGACATCATGACGAGTGTCAGAGCGCACGGAAACACCGTTTACTTTCCTGCCGCAGCGGTACCTATTTATCTACTTGCACTGGTGTGCTTTTGAACGGCTAGGTTGGCAGAAGCTGGGACAGAGCAATGGGAGCTCACCCCGTTGGGCGGATTCGAACCGCTGACCTTCCAATCGGCAAGCCCAAGAGGCTCAGTGGTTTAGACCACAGCGCCACGCGCGTCCTCCCTGTATCTAGGCATTGGTATTCATTAGTATGCACTGACCTCCAGCACAGTGGTCAGTGATTGCTATCAGCATTCCCTCAGCCAAGAAGTGGATAGGAGCTCAAATAAGCCCAGAGAAATGATGCCGGTTCCTTCTTCAAGTTCCCAGGTGATCAGCAGTAAGGCCCAGCTCAGAGCACTGTAGAAGCTGCGTCCCCATGGCTGAACCTCACAGTTTGGTAATGTTTGAATTGGAGGATCACATGAGTGGGGCTAATGCAAAATGTCATTCTCCTTGGGGGCGGGTAACCTTGATGTGGAAAGGAGCCAGATGATCCATCTCTCCTACACAGTTATTCCATGCAGATGTTGCTGAAGCACCATGAAACTGGGCCATGAAGAAGCCACTCAGAAAGGGTTGGGTCTTGTATCTGGGACTGGGAACTTCTGGTCCCTCCATAAGTTGTTGGACATCAACTCCATCAGCCCTGGCCATCCCGGCCCAAGGGTCAAGGGTGGTGGGAGTCATCATCCAACAACATCTGAAGGACCACAGATTCTCCAACTATGCCTTAGACAAAAGTTGGACTATGGGGAATGGGGTGCAGGAAGGATGGCAGGTGGCAAGACCAAGATGGAGAAAGCTGTAAAAATGTCAGGTTGCCCTGATTCTACTAGGATATAAATATTGAACAAGCTATAAAAACAAAGACATGCAGTAGATAAGAAGCATTGGGAAATACTTGCTTAAAGAACAGTTTTATTAAATCACAGTGAGTCATCCAAGCAGCACATTCCTCAAGAGCAGAAAAGGGAAGCTGATGGTCTACAGGCTGAATCTGACACACAAAGTTATTTGATCTGGTACATGTAGGCATTGCCCAACCATGTATTTTAATCAAGGGGTGTTAAAAATGATTGTCCATGGTCTCACTCATGAGAAAGGGGGTGGGGGATGGCTTCAAGACTTGTTTGTGGGAGAGGGAGTTTCCCACATTTTAAAGTTATATTACCATTAGGCATGGTTGACTTTACTGAAGACAATAACCAAGTCTCCAAACACGCCTCTCGAATCCAGGCCCGTCACCTGGAGAATAGGGAATATAGAAAGTCACTCATCTTTTCTCTCCATTAGAATACTTAAAGTAGAAATAATCAGAATATTTGAAATTGAAATGCTCACCGAGGTCACTTGGATGATGTTGCGGTGCATTCTAGCAACTCAACCGGTGACAAGACTGAGTGATAGGCGTGGCTTCCACAAACTAACCAATTGCATTGCAGGTAGCTCAGTTCTGGAACAGGACAGGTGGGTGTTCTGCCTCCCCCCCCCAATAAATCTTGGCTACCCCCATCGGAAAGCCGATTCTCTACCACTAAGCTATGGCCTTTCCCAATGTTTCGGATTCCTTCTTAAAACGGAAACAACACGCCACTTTTCAGAACAGCAACAAGACAGTAAGAAAGTAGGATATTATTGTATTGTAAGTAGAGGTGCTACATACATAAACATTGCTCCGGCCAAACATGTTGCATCCATTGCCACAAATTCAACAGTTATATACTCTCTGGGCTGGATTCAAATAAATAGTTGCACTAGCAGGAGCCAATGCACTGAGTCCCACTAGGGCAGCAGAGCTTTCCTTCCTCCCCACATGCTCCCCGAAATTGGCTGGGGGGGGGGTTTCAGGAGAACCCCCAGAACAACACACAGGGCAGGAGAGGATCTCATTCTGTCTACTATGTAGAAATGCTTGCACTAAAAGTGTAACACAGTATTATTCTCGCTGTGCCTTTTACCCAGTAACTAGGAATACTTCTAACTGCTTTGAATACTGTAAGGGCAAACTAGATTTGACACTAAACACAGTTAGGGAGCTATCAATTTTTATTTTTATTTTATAGCATGTGTATGCTGATTTTCATTAGGACTGTGGAGAGGGGAAGATTAACCCCTTTCTCTCCTGCTGAGGTGTGAACAACCCCTCTCTGCTGCTATTAACCCTGGGGTGGGAATTTCCCCTTGGTGCCAGTAAGGCCATTTTCTTCTAGGATAGCTGAAGTATTGGGGGGGGGGGTTGTAGGTGTTATTTCATTGGGACCACAGTTAAACCTCCATGTGGCACAGTCCTGATGGAAGCTGGGGCAAGGTGAGGGGGACCCTATCTGTTCTTAATTGTAGCTTTCCAAAAAAACAACAACTGATAAGCTTCCAACCCTTTTACATCATTTGCAAGCTGAGCAACACAATTGATTATTAAGGCGCCATGTCCTTCTCAGGAGGCATGTCATGGTCATTTCATTTTATTGGAAGGAAGAAGCAGGGTGGCTGAAAAGAACAGGGGACCAATAGTGGAAAGGAAATGAAAATCTGCTGCAAGACAAAAACCGCGGTGCCTCCATCTCTCACCCCCCATTCCATGCCTGACCACCTCTATATCAAACACATTCCAGCCATGCTTGTTTGATGCTGCGAAGGAGGCCAGCTTAATAATTAATTGCAGGAAGGCTTTGCAGAGATTAACCACTGGGACGCTTGAAGTACAATAGGGGCTCCAAAAGCAGTGCAGCGTCTTAATGCCTTCTGCTCATGCCTTCATAGAAGCCATCTCCAAAATGGGTCTCTGCACTGCATTAAACAGCGCCATGCCCTCCAAAAGACATTACAGCCCTTCCTGTTGACTGGCGGTCTTCTCCAAGGTCAGTTGCTGCGGTCTTCAAATGATCACCTAGGTATGTTTTAATGAGGCAGTTGACATAAATGCGTCCATAAACCATGTGTGAAATGCTTGGAGAACGTTCCACGTATTTTTTTAGTAATTTACATGGCATCCGAAGCACTTCATGTGTGATTTATGTATGCATTTGTATTAGCTGCCTCATTTAAAAGTTATCTAGATGACACACAGATTAAAAAACAATACACATGAGGCATTTTCTCCCTCTCCTCCCTCCACACCATTCCCAAATCTGCTCTGAAAGGTTTTGGGAACCCCCAAAACAGATGTAGGGCTCCACTGCACAAAGAGGTGTCCTTGCATTGATGTATAGATCATGTTGCTGGAATAGCAAAATCTTAGACAGCCCAACATAAGAACAAGGCAAACATAAGAACAACTCAAGAACAGGCAAATCATTTCACACAGAGAAAGAGCTAAACACTGCCCAAAGACTAAAAAGCAAAACCACTCAGCCTTGCCCTCTATCATCCTCCCCACATCCCTGTAGGTCAGGATCATGATTCAGCTATTGCAGATTGGGAGGAGGGTTGTGTGTTTTAGTTTGCTTAAAGTCACACAGTAAGTTAATGGCTGAAGCAAAAGTTGAACCACAGACTTTGAGCCCACAGTGCATGCTCTTCTCTTGTTGTTGTTTAGTCGTTTAGTCGTGTCCGACTCTTCGTGACCCCATGGACCAGAGCACCCCAGGCACTCCTGTCTTCCACTGCCTCCCGCAGTTTGGTCAAACTCATGTTCATAGCTTCGAGAACACTGTCCAACCATCTCGTCCTCTGTTGTCCCCTTCTCCTAGTGCCTTCAATCTTCCCCAACATCAGGGTCTTTTTCCAGGGAGTTTTCTCTTCTCATGAGGTGGCCAAAGTATTGGAGCCTCAGCTTCAGGATCTGTCCTTCCAGTGAGCACTCAGGGCTAATTTCCTTCAGAATGGATAGGTTTGATCTTCTTGCAGTTCATGGGACTCTCAAGAGTTTCCTCCAGCACCATAATTCAAAAGCATCAATTCTTTGACGATCAGCTGCTCTTCTCTACCAATCTGCTAAACACACACACACCCCTGAAATGCTTGAGTGCATGGAAGTAGGAGAATGAGTCATTTTCTCAAGTTTTTTTGGCGGAGGAGGCCTCTGGTTGGGTAGGTTGTCTTTACCGTTGAGCCTGGCAGACAGTGATGATTGCCCCCAACAAAAATAATTACACTAGCTGATCAACAAGGTAGTGTTGGTGGTAACACAAAAAACCTGGCACTGTTATGCAAATCTAGCACATCTAGCATGATTAAAAACAAACAACCATAATCTCAATTTCAGACAGAATTTAATTGCCTGGTTGATTGTAATTCAACAGTTTTTAACACTTGCGTTTCCAGTAGATTAAATCTACTTAAATCTAACCCTCCAATAGCTTTACAGCTGGTTCAAGCAAAAGGTAGGAAGACCAATAGGCAGGTGCTAATGTGGTTGAGCTCCACATCTTACTTAACCCCAGTCTTCCTTCATCATTGCAAATGTCACTGAAATCTAGGATTGCGAGGCTTCCAGAGGTGGGTTTAAAGGTCTCCTTCTTTCCCTGGACCCACTTGGACCAGAATCTGTGCTTACAAGAGTTCAGTGAAAACCTGGAATGGATGTTTGTGGAGGCCTGCCCAGTCCTACCTAGAGGCTTCTACCTCAAAAAGTCAACAGGAACAGCTGTATATGGGTACCTCAGTAGGTTGGTAACAATAGACACAGGAGCAGCAACTGGAGCCTTGAAACAACCCTGCACCAATGGGATTGGATCTTCTCAACCACCTCTCTACCATTTGGATTACTCCAAGGAGGGCAATCTATAGCCTGCTACAGAAGTTCAGGTGCTTTGACAGGCACAATGATAAAACCTTCAGCATACACCAGGTCCTATTCCAACTTGGACTCTGGTTTTCCGAAAGTCTGCTTGGTTTTGAGGAACATAAACACAGTATTGTCGTATCATTTCTCAGGCTGAGCATTTGGGTTCTGCTCATTGTCATTTCACGATGATGCAGAATTTTGTTTACATGTCTCCTAAACTTTGGTGCTTACAAGATGGCAACTCTAACCATAACAAGGATTTGTATCCTGGAGATTCTGGTTTCTCCCTCTGAGGTTTCCTTTTCTCGTGCTCCTCTAAGTGAGCTACCCACCATCCTGGCTCTTCCTCTGGCACAGTCAGTGCCGGATTTGCATATAAGCTAAACAAGCTATAGTTTAGGGGCCCGCTCTCTTGGGGGCCCCAAAAAAATTTAAAGGAGAAAAACCTGGATGTACATTTCCAAAATATAAGATAAAAAACAAATAAAATAAAACCTACATACAGCAACAGTGTTTTGTGCTGTGTAGGCTCCTATGATGTAAGCAATGGGCCCTGTCTGCCAGCCTGATCCCTAAAATATCACATATAAAGGGCCCCATTACTCAGTGGTGTAGTAATGGGGGGCGGGGAGCATGCCACCCTGGGCGGCAGGCTGGGGGGGGGGCAGCAGGCTGGATGGAGGTGACCACCTCTGACAGCCGTTGCCGCTGCGAGCGCCCCTCGCCACCCACGTGGAGGCGAGGCCGTGGTGCACTGCGGATAGAGCTCCGGCGGCTTCTGAGCCCGGCTCCTCCACGGCGTCTCCACGATGGCCCTGAAGAAAGCCAGGCGGCGGGCGAGCAGGACCAGCCCCTGCGGAGCCAGTGCAAACTGGCTGTGAGGAGAACCGCCTCGAGCGCGGTAAGGACCATAGCTGCCAAGTTTTCCCTTTTCTCGCGAGGAAGCCTATTCAGCATAAGGGAATTTCCCTTTAAAAAAGGGAGAACTTGGCAGCTATGGTAAGGACCGGCGGAGGGAGGGCCAGAGGGAGAGGGGGAGGCCTGCCGGACGCCGCCCGCCGCTGCTTGCTGTGTCGCCGTGGCATATCCCTCCTGTGCATGCATGCATCGTGGATCATGACACATGTGTCGTGTGTCATGACGCGTGCGTCGGACACCCCGCCCCCCGGCGGTGTGCCTCAGGTATGCCGCCCCGGGCGGCCAGGCGGCTAGCTACGCCGCTGTCATTACCTTCAGTAGCTTAGGGCCTCATCAAACCTAAATCCTGCCCTGGGCACAGTCAAATTACAGATGAGCCCCTTGGCTCAGATTCCTGGTCAAACAGCTCAAAATAAAGTGGAGGTACAAAGCAAGAGGGATGATTAGGTCAACCATTAAAAGGGGCCATTTGCTGTTGTGAAGTGCCATGCCATTTGGTCCTCCTGAAAAGAGAGAGAGGGAGAGAGAGCGCTGTTGTACAAAAAGAAAATAACAGATCTGGGATGGGAGTCCCAAGCCAGGGAAGCCTCAGAACGAAAAGAGGAAATAAAGTTTCAGAAAAGCTACACATTGAAACAATTTTGAGAAAGGCATTTAGAACCAAAACTGAACAGTTAGCTGAAAATCAAAATCTGATGTTGTGTTTGGAGGGGGGGAGGGGGAGAGTTTCAGCTTTAAGCCCTGCATTTTCAAGTGAGGGTCAGCACTAGATTTAAGGAGGGCCAGAAGCTTTTGAAAGTCAAACTTCAGACCCCCAAAGGGGGAAAACAGCATGAATTAGGACTAGAACAGTAGGCAGCGAGATGAGTTGGGGCATGAGCACTACAAGCGAAACTATGTCAGCTCTGTGTCGATTAAAATAGTTTCTGGGAACTCCTTGGCCTTACTTAGAAAGTGGGTTTTGTTTCACTAAAATCCCAAATTGCTCCAAAATGAAGGCTGGGAGTTCTACCAATCTGGTATCAAGTTGCAAGCAAGTTACTATCATGCATGTGCAAAAAAAACCCCATGCCTTTCATCTTCTGGGAAGCAAAAGAGCCGAGGCTGACTTCTCTCACTATAACATCAGACGGCATTAAGCAGAGTGAACGGTGCCAAAGTAAATATGCCAATATTTATCTATATACAAACACAATAGACAACTCTCCTCCCTCCCTCCCCTCCCAAAGACAGAAAATTAGTTGTTTGTCTTTCTCTCTACATTTCCCCCCCGCTGATCTTCCCAGTCTCTTCAAATATCACAAAAAGCACAGAGAAGAGAAATGTCATCTGTCTCCCAAACGACTAGGGTTGATAGATATGAATGGCAGTAGGCTTGTGGGGAAAGGGAATGGTCGTCTCTTGTAACTCCTTGGGCTGGCTGGCTTCACTCACATAAGTTTTGTAGCCAGTATGAGGACAAGTCCAACTACGGAACATTATGCCTGAGCGCCAAACTAAATCATGGCAGCAGTTATTTCCTTAACAAACAGGGTGGCTGCACATGCTTCAGTTTTCATACATACCCTTCACAGATCTAGCATGTTCACTGTAACATGTGAAGCGGGTGTATGCCTCGGATTTGCCGTGTGAACAAGTTTCAAGAGCCCTGGGCCAGTTGCAGTGTACATAGTAGCTGCATGGGGCTTGGATCTGGAGTTCACATAGGCAGAAATCCATTCAGGGGAGGACTTTGGTCTTTAAAATTTCAGCGGTGCCCTATGAGAGGCCAAAATTCGGCGCTCGCTGCCTCTCACGCCTCCCGTTCTGCTCAATTCACTATGTCATAGTTGAGACGCCCTGTGGCATCTCCTAGGCTTGGTGCCCAGAGAGGAAGAACTGGTCACACTGCCCTAAATCTGCTTCTGATCCGCTGCCAGGGCATTCCTTCAGGAGTGCAGGGGGAGCCATTCTTTGCCAGTTCCTCCTTCCCACTGCAGCCCCCGAAAAGCTGCTCTGGAGAGTTTGGTGCAGCATAGGTGGCAATGTGAGTGGCTGCAGGGGGGGGGGGGAGAATCATAGAATCATAGAGTTGGAAGAGACCACAAGGGCCATCCAGTCCAACCCCCTGCCAAGCAGGAAACACCACCAAAGCATTCCTGACAGATGGCTGTCAAGCCTCTGCTTAAAGACCTCCAAAGAAGGAGGCTCCACCACACTCCCTGGTAGCAAATTCCACTGTCGAACAGCTCTTACTGTCAGGAAGTTCTTCCTAATGTTTAGGTGGAATCTTCTTTCTTGTAGTTTGAATCCATTGCTCCGTGTCCGCTTCTCTGGAGCAGCAGAAAACAACCTTTCTCCCTCCTCTATATGGCATCCTTTAATATATTTGAACATGGCTTATCACCCCTTAACCTTCTCTTCTCCAGGCTAAACATGCCCAGCTCCCTAAGCTGTTCCTCAGCAAAAATGAATGCCCAGCTCCCTTTCTATCAGAGTCCAGCCCAATCATTATTCTGTCTCTGGGAAGAGTTTCATACAAAGAAGAAGAGTAGGATTTGCAAAGAGCACCATCAGGGCCCTTAAGAGCAGTGCTGGATTTACGTATAAGCTAAACAAGCTATAGCTTAGGGCCCCACACTCTTGGGCCGCCCCAAAAAAAATTAAAGGAAAAAAAGCTGGATGTCCATTTCCAAAATATAAGATAAAAATAAAATAAAACAATACATACATACAGCAACAGTGTTTTGTGTTGTGTAGGCCCCTATGATGTAAGTAATGGGCCTTGCCTGCTAGCCTGCTCCCTAAAATATCACTGGTTTGCTCATTTCTATATATAGGGTGCCTACATTCTGCATGGACTGGTTATTTTGCTAAGTGCAAATGGCTTTAGATACCTATTAGGTCCATAAATTAAAAAGTAAAGTACCCCTGACAGTTAAGTCCAGTCACAAACCTCTCAGGAGTTGCGGCACTCATCTCGCTTTACTGGCCGAGGGAGCTGACATTTGTCTGCAGACAGTTTTTCTGAGTCATGTGGCCAGCATGACTAACCCACTTCTGGTGAAACAAGAGCAGAGCACGGAAACGCTGTTTACCTTCCCGCCAGAGCGGTACCTATTTATCTACTTGCACATGCTTTCGAACTGCTAGGCTGGCAGGAGCTGGGACTGAGCAACAGGAGCTCACCCCGTTGCGGGGATTCGAACTGCCAACCTTCCGATCGGCAAGCCCTAGGCTCAATGGTTTAGACCACAGCGCCACCTGCATCACCATGGTCCATAAATTACCATATAGCATATATTCAACAACAACAACAAAAACAGCGACAATTTGTTCTTGACAAAGGACAGCTGGACATATAAAGGGCCCCATTACCTTCAGTAGCTTAGGGCCTCATCAAACCTAAATCCGGCCCTTCTTAAGAGCCTGGTGTCACAGCTAAGCCATCCAAGTTACACATTGACTAGCCTCCTACGCCATAGCTGAACCCCTTTCTCAACCACAGACTCACCTTCTTTATCCCTCATCCCTCACGAGGCTGCACTGAGCTTAGCGAGACGTCCAGAGCCAATAGTTGAGTGCGCACCACCAAGCAGCCCGTGGGCTTCACTACACGGGTCTTTTAGGGTGGAAGGAGAAGTCAGACAACGACTGGATGTGCACCAGAGACTATTACTGAGATTGTGTCTGGGACAGTGTTTGCTAGGAAAACCCGGATATACAGTGGTGCCTCGCTTAACGAATGCCCTGCTTAATGAAATTTCCGCTTAACGAAAGGATTTTTTGAGCGGAGGTTGCCTCGCTAGACGAATTCGTTTTATGAAAAATTCGTCTAGCGAATCACGGTTTCCATACCATAGGAATGCATTGAAATTCAATTAAGGCGTTCCTATGGGCAAAAAAAAAATTCAATGCATTCCTATGGGATTCGCTAGACGAATTTTTCGTTGTAAGAAAAGACCTGTGGAACGAATTAAATTCGTCTAGCGAGGCACCACTGTATCTGCTATCCCCTTCTCTTGTGCACAAAATCTAGGGTTACTGAGCTGAATCCTAGAACAATAGGATCCAGAATGCAGCAGTCGGATTGGTCCACAGGAGCCACCCAATCCAGCTCCAGGTGGAAGTGAATCAGCAACTTGATTGGCCTGCAGGAGCAGCCAATCAGGCTGTTGGCAGAAGTGAATCCGCAACTTGATTGGCCTGCAGGAGCAGCCAATCAGGCTGTTGGCAGAAGTGAATCCGCAGCCTGATTGGCCTGCAAATACAAGCCCTGAAGTAGCCAATTATGCAAGGCCCATTGTGTAAATAATGTATGTTGTTGTTGTTGTTTAGTCGTTTAGTCGTGTCCGACTCTTCGTGACCCCACGGACCATAGCACGCCAGGCACTCCTGTCTTGCACTGCCTCCCGCAGTTTGGTCAAACTCATGTTCGTAGCTTCAAGAACACTGTCCAACCATCTTGTCCTCTGTCGTCCCCTTCTCCTAGTGCCCTCAATCTTTCCCAACATCAGGGTCTTTTCCAAGGATTCTTCTCTTCTCATGAGGTGGCCAAAGTATTGGAGCCTCAGCTTCACGATCTGTCCTTCCAGGGAGCACTCAGGGCTGATTTCCTTAAGAATGGATAGGTTTGATCTTCTTGCAGTCCATGGGACTCTCAAGAGTCTCCTCCAGCACCATAATTCAAAAGCATCAATTCTTCGGCGATCAGCCTTCTTTATGGTCCAGCTCTCACTTCCATACATCACTACTGGGAAAACCATAGCTTTAACTATACGGACCTTTGTCGGCAAAGTGATGTCTCTGCTTTTTAAGATGCTGTCTAGGTTTGTCATTGCTTTTCTCCCAAGAAGCAGGCGTCTTTTAATTTTGTGACTGCTGTCACCATCTGCAGTGATCAAGGAGCCCAAGAAAGTAAAATCTCTCACTGCCTCCATTTCTTCCCCTTCTATTTGCCAGGAGGTGATGGGACCAGTGGCCATGATCTTGGTTTTTTTGATGTTGAGCTTCAGACCATATTTTGCGCTCTCCTCTTTCACCCTCATTAAAAGGTTCTTTAATTCCTCCTCGCTTTCTGCCATCAAGGTTGTGTCATCTGCATATCTGAGGTTGTTGATATTTCTTCCGGCAATCTTAATTCCAGCTTGGGATTCATCTAGTCCAGCCTTTCGCATGATGAATTCTGCATATAAGTTAAATAAGCAGGGAGACAATATACAACCTTGTCGTACTCCTTTCCCAATTTTGAACCACTCAGTTGTTCCATATCCAGTTCTAACTGTAGCTTCTTGTCCCACATAGAGATTTCTCAGGAGACAGATGAGGTGATCAGGCACTCCCATTTCCTTAAGAACTTGCCATAGTTTGCTGTGGTCGACACAGTCAAAGGCTTTTGCATAGTCAATGAAGCAGAAGTAGACGTTTTTCTGGAACTCTCTAGCTTTCTCCATAATCCAGCGCATGTTTGCTATTTGGTCTCTGGTTCCTCTGCCCTTTCGAAATCCAGCTTGCACTTCTGGGAGTTCTCGATCCACATACTGCCTAAGCCTGCCTTGTAGAATTTTAAGCATAACCTTGCTAGCGTGTGAAATAATGTATATAAGCAGACATTTTGGGGAAAGAGCCATTCTTCCCTTCTCCTCTCTTGGCTACTGCAAGCTGAATAAAGAACATGAAATTCACTACCGACTCCGAGTATATTTCAGTTTGCCATGGGAAAATTATGGCACTACAGGGTAATGGTTTCCCTGCAGTGCCCTCTATGATTTCTGGACAAATATTATGAGGAAACTCATTTCCTTCAAGCCTCTTGATATAGCAAGCTGATGCAACCACACATATGCAAATCTTCTCACCGGCGGACATGTCGTTTTGCCATTTCAAGCAGTGGGCTGTAGCATACTTGCCATCAAGTAAATTTACCCACACGTAAGGATAATGGCATATCACCTGGCAAGCAGCATGACTATTTATGATTCTCCCCCACCCCAAGATTTATGGCTCCTCCTCCACTCCTTGCACATCAACGTGGAAAACATACGGAGAGAAGGACAAGAAGAAATGAAGAAGAAGACAAAAGGTAATGTTCAAAGCAAACCCAAGTGTCTAAACCAAGCAACACAAACTTCACAAAGGGGACGCAGGGCGTATTCTTACGAAAACGTTTGTGCCAACAGCCAATGAATCCCCACTGAACAAATCTACGGAACCCAAAGTTATAATCAGTTTCTGTTATTCGTTTCAAACCACAATGACTTTTCAGTTACAAAGAATACCCCTCAGTTGAAATCCATGTACAAGCAACAGCAGATAATCAGGGTTTGGCCACAGATAATCTACATTCTATAGAGACTGTGTTTTATAGGTATTGTTCTGAAACGCTTCATCTCCTTGGTTTAATTTTTTTAAAAAAAGAGTGGAAGGCAGTAATTGAAACATGTGCTGATTTAACATACCTTAGATCAGAGCTGAAGAACTGAAGGTGGGCTTTTTTCCCCCTGCTGCAGAAATTATTTGGCCTTGAACCATACAGACCTTGCTAGCTATTCTGCAATTGAAAAGATTCTTTTGTCAGTACTTTTTAAAATAATTACTATAAAGCACTTCAAGTAGAATTCTGATTGTCGTCTATTCCTGATTTCATGCTCTCACCATGTTTTTGTTCAAGGATGAATCTTTTATGAAATGTCTGTTTTAGGTTACGCCCTCACGAACCTTATTATTTTGCCAAAAGATGGGGGGGGGAGAGAGAAACCCATTGTGGGCAGAAAGTTATTCTTTAAGCGTTCTCATTAGTCCAGCTAAATTCATCAGAGTAACGGAGCTATTCATGGAAAAATAGGTGTCAATTTTCATTATAACTCCAAGACTATCAATAGATTGAGTTTCAATGCACATGATCTTCTGCTAGAAGTATCTGTAATATATAGGAGGGGAGGGTGGAATCCAAGCAAGTAAGCCATTGTTTACTTGTAGGACTTTGTTCACAGCTGTTTGTGTCCAATAGCCTTCACTGTGCTGTAGATGAACTGGAGACAAAGCCATTTATTTGTGTACATCAGGGGGTAACAAACATGGAAGCTCACCAGATGTTTCTGGACTACAACTCCCATCATCCTTGACCAATGGCCATGCTGGTTGAGGCTGATGGGAGTAGGATTTCAATAACATCAGGATGGCCACAGGTTCCCAGTGCCAGAATTAACCCCAGGGAAGCACCTAGGCAGTCAAAATCTTTGGGGGGGGGGGGCTCGTGTGCGTGCTCTAGTGGCAAACATTGAACTAAGGAAGCTTGATTGTAATTTTCTTTCAAGATCAAATCTATATTGTTTTGATCCATTGTTTCCCCTAAAAGGCATGGGCTCATAGGCCAGTGCCTACTCTGCCTGTTTGGTAATCTGGCACTGGAGGGTCCCCAGCTAAGCTTTCATTGAGAACTTTATGTATTTAATTCAGTTACGGTATGTACCACTTAATTTTCAGCATTTCTAAGGATTCATCCAAGGCAGCTAGGATGGTGACTAGGAGTGGCTGCCAAGACCATATAAAACCGGTCCTGAAAGACCTATGTTGGCTCCCAGTACGTTTCCGAGCACAATTCAAAGTGTCCGTGCTGACCTTTAAAGTCCTAAACGGCCTCGGTCCAGTATACCTGAAGGAGCGTCTCCACCTCCATCGCGCTCTGCCCGGACACTGAGGTGCAGTGACGAGGGCCTTCTGGCAGTTCCCTCGCTGCGAGAAGCCAAGTTACAGGGAACCAGGCAGAGGGTCTTCTCGGTAGTGGCACCCACCCTGTGGAACGTCCTCCCACCAGATGTCAAAGAGAAAAACAACTACCAGACTTTTAGAGGATATTTGAAGGCAGCCCTGTTTGAGGAATCTTTTAATGTTTAATAAATTATTGTATTTTAATATTTCTGTTGGAAGCCCCCCAGAGTGGCTGGGGAAACCTAGCCAGATGGGCGGGGTATAAATAAATTATTATTATTATTATTATTAGTAGTAGTAGTAGTAGTAGTATTCCTTCCCAAGAAAAACCCACTCTTTAGCTCTAAATCAGAACAACTAGCTATCCATGAAAAACCCAAATTGCCATTCACTCTGATTGAGCACTAAAGAGAGGTTTTCCTTGGGGGGAAGCAGCGAGACAAAGGGAAGTGTGGATGTACATAATGGTGAACATTAAAAAAAACCCAACCCACCAGAAGTTCAGCAATAAGGCTGCCTGTCTAATCTCAGTTGGCAATGCCACCAGCTTGGGCGCACTGCACTCAATGCATGGTTTCTAGTAGTTGCGAGACATGGATCTGAACCATGGGGAATCACCAACAGGGAATCTCACAAACACCTCAGTGACTGGATCAGGTTAAACGGGATCTGATGCTCCTTAAGATATCCTGCTCATGTTGTTATAGGCCTTGAAGTCCGAGGTTCTTAAACCTCCCATAGGAATCTTAGATGTAAAAATCACAGCCAGTAGGCTCCTAGGACCCTTCTAATGCTGGGTTGTACCACTTTAGTTAGTGGGTGGAAAAACACATGTTTCAGTGTTCAGAGAGATATATATTACATATCTATATCTCCCTGCACATATTTGAATAAGAGCACGTCAGGGAGACAGTTCTAGGCTAGGCTTGTCATTGGTACATGTTAGTTTTGTATGCTGGAGAGAGCATCTATTTATTTATTAAATTTATAACCCGTCTTTCCTCCAAGGAGCTCAAACTGTCATGTGTGATTTTTCCTGTCCCCATTTAATCTGCACAAGCCTGAGAGGTAGGTTAGGCTGAGAGGCAATGACTGGCCCAAGGTCACCCAATGAGCTTCACGGCCAAGTGAAGATTTTAACTCTGTTCTCCCAGGTTCTAGTCCAACAATTTCACCACACTACATATTCTCAGGCTGTGTCTAAGCAGGCTGCATTAATCCCTGAGTTCTGTTATTACCATTGTACACAAATAGCTACCCTATCACAATATCCCAGTGGCACACTTAATTAACCCCATAAATAAGGAAATGGAAGCACAGGCTCCGAGGAAGCAGACACACACACACACACACACACACACACACACACACACACACACCCCACCTCTTGCATTGTACAGTGTGCTGTACAACTCACAAAAGTCAACTCACACACAAGCATATTTTAATCTACTGAAACAAAGCAATGTTGACTATGTACAGTGATTTACCTTCTCATATTTTGTTCAAGAAAACAAAACCTTCAATCCTACATCCTTCATAAAACTGGAAATTCCTGTGAACTATCTCCTGAAAAAGTGTAAGATGGGTCAAGGATTTTTAAAGAGCTTTTAACAGTCTGGTCCCATGCTCTGCTACACAGAGTGATGAATGCCCATGGCAGGACTATTAGAAAACAGTTCACTCCCTCTTTCAAAGGCATTCATAGATTTCAGAGGGAAGACAGAAGGCTAATGCCAGGCCAGCCCAAGACATTTTGGTGTCTGAGATGGCAAATCCAAGTAGGAACATCCCATATACTCTAATGATATACCCTCCAACATTTCTCTGGTGAGAATTGTTGTTGTTGTTGTTTTGTCGTTTGATCGTGTCCGACTCTTCGTGACCCCATGGACCAGAGCACACCAGGCACTTCTGTCTTCCACTGCCTCCCGCAGTTTGGTTAGACTCATGTTGGTAGCTTCAAGAACATTGTCCAACCATATCGTCCTCTGTCCCCTTCTCCTTGTGCCCTCCATCTTTCCCAACATCAGGGTCTTTTCCAGGGAGTCTCCTCTTCTCATGAGTTGGCCAAAGTATTGGAGCCTCAGCTTCAGGATCTGTCCTTCCTGTGAACACTCAGGGCGATTTCCTTAAGAATGGATAGTTTTGATCTTCTTGCAGTCCATGGGACTCTCAAGAGTCTCCTCCAGCACCATTATCCAAAAGCATCAATTCTTCGGCGATCAGCCTTTTTTATGGTCCAGCTCTCATTTCCATACATCACTACTGGGGAAACCATAGCTTTAACTATATGGACCTTTGTTGGCAAGGTGATGTCTTTGATTTTTAAGATGCTGTCTAGGTTTGTCATTGCTTTTCTCCCAAGAAGCAGGTGTCTTTTAATTTCGTGGCTGCTGTCACCATCTGCAGTGATCAAGGAGCCCAAGAAAGTAAAATCTCTCACTGCCTCCATTTCTTCCCCTTCTATTTGCCAGGAGGTGATGGGACCAGTGGCCATGATCTTAGTTTTTTTGATGTTGAGCTTCAGATGGTATTTTGCTCTCTCCTCTTTCACCCTCACCCAGTGAAAATAGGGGCGTCCAAAGGAAAAACGGGACATTCCGGGATCAAAACAGAAACCGGGATGGCTTTTGTAAATCTGGTACTGTCCCTGGAAAATAGGGACATTTGGAGGGTCTGTAATTAACAGGGGACACAGTGCACCTAAAAGATCTCCTAGGAATGGGACTTGCAAAAAAGCAGCTTGCACAACTCTCATTTACTTCAATGTTGTTTGTATAAGATTACCTTTCTAGTAGCTTCTGCCCCCTGCGTCAGAACTGGTCTTTCTGCAGAAGCAACTTACTAAGTGTGGTGGAGTTGCTATGCTATCTTCCCAGCATGTGGGCCGCTGTTAATTACCAGGAGGGGGAAAGGAATAGGCAAAGTGGTAGGAGGTCAGAACAGAGTAAACCAATACAAATGCAAACCTCCAACATCTCGAGTCCCCAAATTGGGATGCACATTTTACTGTCTGTGCTTCCATGTGAGTCACGTGACTTGCACAAAATCACAGACCCCAAAAGACACACTGGGGGGGGGAGGCATGTTCGCATGGCACCCCAAAATGTGTGTTATGGGTTGTCACGTGAAAAGCCTTTCTCAGCATGAAATGGCACAAGATCATGGCACCCAAAATGGCTGCCAGGTTCTCGTGCGAGAAAACGGGATGTTCCTTTTCCTGTGACACTTGCGTGGGATGCAAATGGTCCTGCTGGGGCATTTGCACTGCACGGACCTCCCCACCATCTCGGTGCTCTCCTCCCAGTAAGCAACAATGACCCACCAGCTGGGTAGCCTTACCCAGCAAGCTACTTCTACCTCTCTGTATCCCAAAACCGTCACCTCAGGTGGCCAAAGTACCCTTGCCTTGGTGAGGTAAAGTTGCCTTCAGGCCCTAACAAGATGGCTCCCATTTGCTAGACAAAAACTGGGCACATGCAGAGGCCTTCTCTTCATGTCTAATATCGCAAGGGCCCCTCACATATGTGAAGGATTCACATTGACCAGACGGGGGGAAGGGGAAACTTTTATGAAAAGAAGAATAAAAAGCCAGCATCTGCCTGGCTTCCTAAGGTCAGTTCAGAATCTCTTTCATCTCACCATGGTATTTATTATCACTGGCTATTTGTTAAGGGTTTGTGGTGTCCTCACAGAGAGGCAAAGCAGCTTAAAAGGCAGCAAAGCTTCCTTGAAGAAAGCCTTGGAGGGGTGGGGAGGGGAGGGAGCAGAGGCTGTTGTGAAGACAACCTTCATTGACAGCCATTTGCCCAGAGTCATAAACCTGTAGAGTTTTAGGCCACACCAAACAGTGCGTCAGAAGGTGTTACTCTGGGTAATCCACTTGCAGAGGTATGGCCAGCAAATTCTTGATTCTTGTCAGTCCTAAGACAGATTCACACCATATATTAAAGTTACAGGTAGATAGCCGTGTTGGTCTGAGTCGAAGCAAAATAAAAAAAAATCCTTCAGCAGCACCTTAAAGACCAACTAAGTTTTTATTTTGGTATGAGCTTTCGAGCTTTCGTATTCGTATCTGAAGAAGTGTGCATGCACACGAAAGCTCATACCAAAATAAAAACTTAGTTGGTCTTTAAGGTGCTACTGAAGGAATTTTTTTACCATATATTAAAATCACTATGGCAGATTTCAGCGCTCATGGCTACCCCCAAATAATTCTGGCAGCTGTAGTTCATTAAAGGTGGTGAGAATTGTTAGGAGAACCCCTATCCTCACAGAGCTACAGCTTCCAGAGTTCCTTGAGAAGAAAGATTGGCTAAGAATTCCCCATCCCTCCTCTAGAGGTGCCTTTCTTATGAGATTTGCAAGGCTGCTGCTCACACATGCATGCTTCTCACCCACTAACTGTGACGTCAAGTCATACGTATGTGTGAATGCCAGAGAACAGTTAGCAGAAGTTTCGTATCACCTGAGGCCAACTCTCACACACAGAGGGGCCAATTTGCGCTCAAAATTGAGGGCCCCCATTGCATGTGGCGTGTATGTGACATCATGCACATGTTGCAACAGTTATTGGGGGGCCCAGAACACACTTTGGCCCCCATAGAGTTGACTTCCTTGTACACACAATACTTTTCAGTTAAGGCAGCTTACACCTTTAGCTGAGGAACGACCCAAGTATTGATTAACCTTCTTGCCAGTGGGTTTGTGAAGTAGTCCTGAGCTTGGGTAGGAACTATTCAGAGTGAGACTTTCAAGAGTGTCAGTGTCCTTGGGGAAACTGAGGAAGAGCTTCCTGTGTTTGTTGCGGAATACTGAGGAGGTAAACCTCCATAATGAAAAATGCTACTGAAATGTTCCACAGCTACCTTATAACTTACATTTGCAGGAATTAGCTCATGTAATGTGCTTTTCCCGATGCGTTTTCGTATTAGAATCTATTTGCCTTTTTCGTTTCCTGCCCTATACAGTATGAAGAAGGACTTGTGAGAGCCTCACAACTGCAAAGGGCCAGACCCGACAGGGTGATAAATAATCATAAACATTGTTTGAAGTTTTGGAATTTATCTGAACTGAGGTCCTGGCGCACATGGCTAAAATAACTCATTCAGAACAAATAAAAAATACCAAAACAGGGGGGAAAGTAGCAGCTGGGAAGAAGAGCATGATTTTAAGAGGTTTCAAAATAGTAAGATAGCTCTTTGTTTTGTTTGTGTGTCCCCATCATTTTGAGGCAAGCATTTGTTTTGAAGAAATGCAGTAGGTTCTGAATGGTTTTTGCTGAAATGTTTCATTGTTGGGTGATGGTGGTAGATTCAGGAGGGCACCATGAGGAGAATATGAATGATTGCTGACTAAGCATGGCAAATGACTTGAACGAACCACTATGGCCCAGCGCAGACACAATGATATTGGCAGTTGGGGGAGCCATATGATATCTCCTCACGCTTCCTCTCACACATCCAGCTTTGGTGTTGATATCATGGCTTATTTAAACCACAATTTTCTGGTTTCATATCCTGGTTAGTAAGCATGGATTAGACGACAAACAAACCATGCTATTGGTGTCAGAGGCAGGGAGGATGGGGCAATGAAGGAGCAGGCCTCATTTCTGAGTCAATAAACTATGGTTTATCAGTCCATCAGCATTATGACCGAACTGCCCCTAAACATAGCTGCCAAGTTATCCCTTTTTTAAAGGGACTTTCCCTTATGCTGAATAGGCTTCCTCGCGAGAAAAGGGAAAACTTGGCAGCTATGCCCCTAAATACTCAGCAGGCTATGGAAAAACCTCTGCTTTGTGAAACGCCTGAGAACCGTTTTTAGACGATCCCTTAACATACTAATTAATAAAAAGTGTCAGATCTGACTTTTCTCATGTTTATGCCAATGTAAAGTCAGATTCGGTTGGAATTTTTCCACTTTTCCTCCAGAATAGCACTCTTGTCACCTTTATGATTAGAGTTTTTAATGTGAAACTTGGCTGGGAACCCAACCCTCTCATTAAAAAGAGGAAAAGAAAGCGAACTGCACAGGCACAACTGCATATTTTGCATTCTCTCTTTCTCCCACCCCCCATTCTTTTTAATATGCTGCACATTTTTATGTGAATACTGGTTATTATTAATGCTCCACTCAGTACTGTGGAAACATAAAGCAATTGCAGATTGGTGCTTGATAGCTTTACAACAGCACCTCACATTAGACCCCTCAGAAGTGAGGCTGCAGTTGTGGAAGGGGCAAAAAGAACAGTCCAGGAAGGGATAAGGAAGACTCTATTCCAGCATGAAAAACTGGAAAGTCGCTGCCATTGCAGATAATTATGTAGGACCTAAGTCCCACCCGGGAAATAGGAGCAATGGAACATAGCTGCCAAGTTATCCCTTTTTTAAAGGGATTTTCCCTTATGCTGAATAGGCTTCCTCGCGAGAAAAGGGAAAACTTGGCAGCTATGCAATGGAACCAACACAAAGAGGCAACATGCCAGGCAGGATACAACAAGATTTATTTGTTCAGCATATGCTAACCAAAGGTGCAGTGCAATCGGCTCGCAACCTGCACACCGACTGGTGGATTCACAATACTTTTATACAGTCACAAACAGGCAACACCTTATTTCCTTAACTACAAAAAGCACATGTATTCCAAACTGCCAGACTGCCATACGCCCTTCTCCCTTCTTATCTGGTCCTGTGAACCCAGCTTCTACTCTCCTCCTTCCTTTACTGGGTGTGTAGGGTATAGGGCAGGCATTTGATAACAGTTTGCAAGCTACGCGCCCATGGGCCCCTGCCTTTGTCTCACTTCAAGCCCCTCTATACAATGTGTTGTGTATTGCAGCAGGAGACTCTTCCAGGTGGTTCGCAATTTAGCGGAACCACCTGCTCCATCCGGGCCCAGTACGGGCCACATGATCTCCTGCAATGATTTTGCAAAGGTTTTTGCAGATAAAGTCGCTCAGATTCGGGAAGAGGTAGACTCCACCGTGGGAGCAGGGCCGGGGCGGGGGAGTGCTAGAGTCCTGTCTAGTCAAGTTTTGTGGGATCAATTTCAATCTGTTACCTCCGAGGATGTGGACAGGCTGCTTAGACGAATGAAACCAACCACCTGTCTCCTTGATCCTTGCCCATCCTGGCTTATAAAAGCTAGCCAGGAAGGGCTGGGCGATGGGCTTCGCGGGTTGGTAAATGCTTCTCTCCATGAGGGAGCCTTCCCAGACCCGCTGAAAGAGGCGGTTATTAAACCGCTTCTTAAAAAACCATCTTTAGATCCGGCCAATATGGCCAACTATCGCCCAGTCTCAAATCTTCCATTCTTGGGCAAGGTGATTGAGTGAGTGGTTGCGGAACAACTCCAGGCACGCCTGGAAGAAGCGGACCATTTGGATCCCTTCCAGTCAGGATTCAGGCCTCATCATGGGACTGAAACTGCCTTGGTCGCACTGGTCGATGATCTCCGGCGGGCTAGGGACAAAGGTAAGAGCTGTTTCCTTGTTCTGCTGGATCTCTCAGCGGCTTTTGACACCATCGACCATAACATCCTTCTGGACCGTCTAGAGGGCTTGGGAGCTGGGGGCACTGTCATGCAGTGGTTCCGCTCCTTCCTCCTGGGCCGTGTTCAGAAAGTGGTGGTGGGGGATGAGTGTTCAGACCCCTGGGCGCTCACTTGTGGGGTGCCTCAGGGTTCTGTCCTCTCCCCCATGCTTTTTAACATCTATATGCAGCCACTGGGAGAGATCATCAGGGGGTTTGGGCTGGGTGTCCATCAGTATGCTGATGATACCCAGCTCTACCTCTCTTTTAAATCAGAACCAGTGAAGGCGGTGAAGGTCCTGTGTGAGTGCTAGGAGGCGGTTGGAGGATGGATGGCGGCTAACAGATTGAGATTGAATCCTGACAAGACAGAAGTACTGTCTGTGGGGGACAGGAGGCGGGCGGGTGTGGAGGACTCCCTGGTCTTGAATGGGGTAACTGTGCCCCTGAAAGACCAGGTGTGCAGCCTGGGAGTCATTTTAGACTCACAGCTGTCCATGGAGGCACAGGTCAACTCCGTGTCCAGGGCAGCTGTTTATCAGCTCCATCTGGTACGCAGGCTGAGTCCCTACCTGCCCACTGACTGTCTCTCCAGAGTGGTGCATGCTCTAGTTATCTCTCGCTTGGACTACTGCAATGCGCTCTACGTGGGGCTACCTTTGAAGGTGACCCGGAAACTACAACTAATCCAGAATGCGGCAGCTAGACTGGTGACTGGGAGCGGCCGCCGAGATCACATAACACCGGTCCTAAAAGACCTACATTGGCTCCCAGTACGTTTCCGAGCACAATTCAAAGTGTTGGTGTTGACCTTTAAAGCCCTAAACGGCCTCGGTCCGGTATACCTGAAGGAGCGTCTCCACCCCCATCATTCTGCCCGGACACTGAGGTCCAGCTCCGAGGGCCTTCTGGCGGTTCCCTCATTACGAGAAGCCAAGTTACAGGGAACCAGGCAGAGGGCCTTCTCGGTAGTGGCACCCACCCTGTGGAATGCCCTCCCACTAGAGGTCAAAGAGAACAATTACCAGACCTTTAGAAGGCATCTCAAGGCAGCCCTGTTTAGGGAAGCTTTTAATGTTTGATGGATTTCTGTATTTTAGAATTTCTGTTTTTTTGGAAGCCGCCCAGAGTGGCTGGGGGAACCCGGCCAGATGGGCGGGGTATAAATAATAAATTATTATTATTATTATTATTATTATTATTATTATTATTATTATTATTATTTGAATCCTAAATACTATGCAACTATTTTCATATCAATTATGTGTGTCTTAAAATAAAAGTATTGGCCCTTCAATTCAAAGCCAGGTGGGCCAATGTTCTGATTCCGTAGAAGGCAGATTAACACATTTCCTTATTTAAACGAACAATTGTGACTAGATACGTCACAAATGTTAGTTCAAAAAATACAGGCTCCCAGCCTTTGGGGGGGGGCATATTTTCACATTTTTTCCATTGATTTTACAGGTGTTTCTTCTGGCTGTCAAATAACCCCTCAAGGTGGTTCACAACAGATTGTTACACTATAGAGTGATTTTTTTTAAAAAAAACACCATATATTCATTTATTAAGCTTATTTGTCACTTTTTTTCTTTTTCAAAATGTAACTCAAAGCATCTTACAAAAATAAATAATGTGTGCGTTAAAACAAAGGAACAAAAAGAACCCCCCCCCCAAAAAAAATTAAAACTTGAATGCACAGAATGAACTCAGGCTTGCTAGAGAGGTTAAAAGCAACAAAAAGGGCTTTTATGGGTATGTCTGTAGCAAAAGGAAGAACAAGGAAACAGTGGGGTCACTTAGGGGAGAAGATGGTGAAATGCGAACAGGGGACAGAGAAAGGGCAGAACTCCTCAATACCTTCTTTGCCTCAGTATACTCCAAAAAAGAAAACAATGCCCGACCTGAAAAATATGGAGCAGATGATTCAGCAGGGGAAACACAGCCCAGAATAAGTAAGGAGGTAATACAAGAATACTTGGCTACTTTAGATGTATTCAAGTCTCCAGGGCCAGATGAACTACATCCAAGAGTATTAAAAGAACTGGCAGAGGTGATTTCAGAACCACTGGCAATAATCTTTGAGAATTCCTGGAGGACAGGCGAAGTCCCAGCAGACTGGAGGAGGGCAAATGTTGTCCCTATTTTCAAAAAGGGGAAAAGAGAGGACCCAAACAATTACCGCCCAGTCAGCCTGACATCAATACCAGGAAAGATTCTAGAGCAGATCATTAAGCAAACGGTCTGTGAGCACCTAGAAAGGAACGCTGTGATCACTAAATGTCAGCATGGGTTTCTGAAAAATAAGCCGTGTCAGACTAATCTGATATCATTTTTTGACAGAATTACAAGCCTGGCAGATGAAGGGAATGCTGTGGATGTAGCCTATCTTGATTTCAGCAAGGCCTTTGACAAGGTGCCCCATGATATTCTTGTAAAGAAGCTGGTAAAATGCGGGCTAGACAATGCTACCATTCAGTGGATTTGTAACTGGCTGACTGACCGAACCCAAAGGGTGCTCATCAATGGCTCCTCTTCATCCTGGAGAGTAGTGACTAGTGGGGTGCCACAGGGTTCTGTGTTGGGCCCAGTCTTATTCAACATCTTTATCAATGACTTGGATGATGGGCTTGAGGGCATCCTGAGCAAGTTTGCAGGTGACACCAAATTGGGAGGGGTGGCTAATACCCCAGAGGACAGGATCACACTTCAAAATGACCTTAACAGATTAGACAATTAAGCCAAAGCAAACAAGATGAATTTTAACAAGGAGAAATGTAAAGTACTACACTTGGGCAAAAAAAATGAAAGGCACAAATACAGGACGGGAGACACCTGGCTTGAGAGCAGTACATGTGAAAAGGATCTAGGAGTCCTGGTAGACCACAAACTTGACATGAGGCAACAGTGTGATGCAGCAGCTAAAAAAGCCAATGCAATTCTGGGCTGCATCAATAGGAGTATAGCGTCTAGATCAAGGGAAGTAATAGTACCACTGTATTCTGCTCTGGTCAGACCTCACCTGGAGTACTGTGTCCAGTTCTGGGCACCACAGTTCAAGAAGGATACTGACAAGCTGGAACGTGTCCAGAGGAGGGCAACCAAAATGGTCAAAGGCCTGGAAACAATGCCTTATGAGGAATGGCTTAGGGAGCTGGGTATGTTTAGCCTGGAGAAGAGAAGGTTGAGGGGTGATATGATAGCCATGTTCAAATATATGAAAGGATGTCATATGGAGGAGGGAGAAAGGTTGTTTTCTGCTGCTCCAGAGAAGCGGACACGGAGCAATGGATTCAAACTACAAGAAAGAAGATTCCACCTAAACATTAGGAAGAACTTCCTGACAGTAAGAGCTGTTCGACAGTGGAATTTGCTGCCAAGAAGTGTGGTGGAGTCTCCTTCTTTGGGGGTCTTTAAGCAGAGGCTTGACAGCCATATGTCAGGAATGCTTTGATTGTGTTTCCTGCTTGGCAGGGGGTTGGACTGGATGGCTCTCGTGGTCTCTTCCAACTCTATGATTCTATGAATGCAAACATAATGTTTGAAAAGTACATTTTCTGCTGAAAGGAAAAGAAGTGTTGAGGCTTTTTTTATTAAAGGAAGGTAAGAGGCGTGGCAGCAAGGCGGGGGTAGCCTAAACTCTTTCCCAACTCCCTCCCTCTGTGTGATGCATGCAAAATTGCAGAATGGAACGAGTAAGTGTAGCAGTTCAAAGCAGTTTTTTTAATTGATGCTGATCCAGGAATCCCTTACTCACTCATTAGCACAAGTGAAATTAATGTGCCTGCTAGCATGAGTAAGCCCTACCCGTATTAGCCAAAGGTTGCAAGATCAAGCCCCAGGGCCGCTAAATGACTAGGGTTAATCAAAACAAGTAGGTTTGTTTTAATTAAGTTTGCGGGGATTCAGCCTTACTGGCACAACGTTACCTATTTTCCGGGTACCGAAATAGCAGGACAGTGTCAACAGACTGGATATGATTCAGGGAATGGAAATAAAAATGATGAAAGGTATGGGCTGATTTATGAGGAAAGATTAAAAAGAAAAAGAACTACGTGTATTTACTTTGGCTAAGTGACATATGATGGTGAATGGTGGATATGAACCGAATGTGGACTCCAAAGGGTGTAAACTCCAAAGGAGAGGAATTATACACCATGGTTCAAAGAGGATGAAAGAAACAGGAACATGACGGAATGACAAAGGACTTTTGTGACTAGTACATAAGCAGGCGAAGAAGAAGAAGAAGAAGAAGAAGAAGAAGAAGAAGAAGAAGAAGAAGAAGAAGAAGAAGAAGAAGAAGAAGAAGAAGAAGAAGAAGGGGGGGAGGCTGGTGTTTGCTTCCATTCGTGTGTAGAAAACACACAACATAGAGTACCTCACGAAAACGTTACAAACAAGGCAAAGGAGGGCAGGCGTTGGGGGCTGCAAAGATAAGAAATAAATAAAAATAGGTTTTGAAGTTTTGTATGAGCAATTAAACAGATTACAGGAAATGGGGCGGTAGGAAGAGTCATTGACATATACGAATAATCTCTCTGCAAAAAGAAGAAGAAGAAGAAGAAGAAGAAGAAGAAGAAGAAGAAGAAGAAGAAGAAGAAGAAGAAGAAGAGAAGGAGGAGGAGGAGGAGGAGGAGGAGGAGGAGGAGGAGGAGGAGGAGGAGGCTTGGAGAACAAAAAAACTGCTGAGCATGAAAGAAAGTTTGTTAGCAGGGCTGCTGTGAAAGTGGTTTAGTACATATGGGCACACCTAAAAAGGTAAAGGTAAAGGGGCCCCTGACCATCAGGTCCAGTCGTGTCCGACTCTGGGGTTGCGGCGCTCATCTCGCTCTATAGGCCGAGGGAGCCAACATTTGTCCGCAGACAGCTTCCGGGTCATATGGCCAGCATGACAAAGCTGCTTCTGGCGAACCAGAGCAGCGCACGGAAACGCCGTTTACCTTCCCACCGGAGCAGTCCCTATTTATCTACTTGCACTTTGATGTGCTTTCGAACTGCTGGGGGGGGGGCAGGAGCTGGGACTGAGCAACAGGAGCTCACCCCGTTGCAGGTATTCGAACCGCCGACCACCTATAGGACCCCAATTCCTCAGTGACTTCATCCCTCATGGTCCCTTCCAACCCTTCGATTCTATGATCTAAGGGAAGGGCCATCACTCAAGTGGTAGAGAATTTGCTTTGATG